>NC_141691.1:1052983606-1053477681 GCF_964263255.1 Lissotriton vulgaris | reverse complement strand
GGATCCAGCCTTCCTGGACCAAAATTGGACACCTCTGAGTCAGCATTTCAAAACTTGTTGTAAGCTGCAGCAGATCCAAAGGAAGAGACAGCTTTTTTGACATTACGTTTGTCAACCTCACTTTCCATTGCTCCTCAAAGTACAAACAAATGTGTGATTACACGATTACCTCCAAGATTTAAACACAACTGGATTTTTAGTCAAAAATATGTAGATTTCACTGTTAGGAGTTATCACTAAGGCACATGATATGGCAATTTCAATGGACACCATGGGGTCAGGTTTGCAGGATACACTGCTGTGTACAGTTGTACTACAATGATGGCCTTTCTGGCTCTGGCAGTGATTTACAGCAATAAAGTCTGTCTGCATCTCACTGAATAGTTTCTCAAACTAAGAGCAAAAATAGCTTGGCGCAGCCTACAGATTCCATGCCCAATCCCTCAAAGTTACAGCAATTGCAGATCACTAATATTAATTCAACCCATGCCTAGGCCGTGATTAAAGTAGGAGAACGAACAAAAGCAGCCGCCAGTCTGCTGCATTAGCTTAGTTCAGATCTCCTACTTACATCGCGGCCTGTCGGCCTGGCCGCCACCACCGTGCGCACAGCGCACCAAATCAAAAATTGTAATCATGATTGATGATTGATTCATCATCATAATTACACATTTCTGATGTATTGCCTGCTCCTGTGACGGTCCTGTCATCAGCATGTACACACAGAGCTGGGCATATAAGGGGGGGGGCCGAGCCCCTCAGCCTGAGTTGTGCGCTCAGCTCAGCCTCTCACAGAGTGCTGGCCTGCAAGACAAGGAGTGTAGTGTGCTACTAAACAGATCATACTGGATGGTGGATCCCACTAATAAGTGAGATAGCTCCTTATTTGGGTGGTCAAATTACAAGTGGGAATAGTTGACAGGCACTCCAGAAAGGTAGAGAGTTTCCCTTTGTTCTTGAAGCCAAGGAAAGTGCGATCATACTAATAATAGGCTGGTATAAATTGAGACCAAAGTAGCTGTGGGATTGTGCATTATCAAATGTTTTTGACAAGGGTATTGGGGAAAGTGGTGGTGAAATTCGGAAAGGCCACAGTGAACAGAGTCTGTAGTCCAAATATCTACCGATTTGAACATTCAGGAGGAGAATCAGCAGACTAGCAGAATGGTGGTGCAGGCATATGGTATGCTCGCCGTAGACCCAATGCAATGTGACTAACAATCTGAAAATGTTTGAACGAAGGGCTCTAGCCTACATTCTAGTGCAGAAAAGAGTAAGGTGCATACAAACATAAATTCATGAGGTCTTTCTTAAGGGATTGCTCACAATTGGACTACTTTGTATGCACTATTGTTGACATGCTGTTATCCTACTCAATCCAACTAACAGACTCTCATGTCCACCATTTGCCTTAACAAATTATATTTCCCACTTCTAATCCAGCATAATCCTTTTTGGGTTCAGGAGTAGCATGCTACTCGCAGAAAAGCACTTCAATGCCTCGACAGAGGCAGTAAGCGCTATATAAATACAATTACAATATCTCTAGACGTATATACGTGTACTATCACAATGCAAACATGGCAGTCGAAGCTGCATCATTATTTTACCATAACACGCCCGCCATAAAGTGGCATGGATGCATGCCGATGTGGAAGGCGGGTTCAGCTGCGGGGCGGGCGCACACTGCCCACAGCCTGGCACTCGGCTCGACGTTATTGGTTTGTTCGACAACAAAGCGCGCACCACCGGCCTAAAAGGTATTAATCTTCGAAGCGACTGAATGGCCATGCTTTAATAATGGAGCGAGATGCTTTCTCTGTGAGCTGTGAATGAGTGAGCGGTGCCCATCAGATACCCGCGCTCTCTCTGCTCGCGCAGATTCAGAACACTAAAGCAGAGCATTTATAATTCACATTATGAAAAGCTTAAGAACCCGTTGAAAATTGGCGGCTCGGGGCTGGATGCCACATCCAGGCGCACACTGGCCACTTGAGGGGAAAATGGTGTGGAATTTGGAAAGTGTAGCCGGTGATTGCTTAAAAGTGTCCAGGCGTCAACCCAAAGCACGAGCCAGGGGCATCTTTTCCTGGCTACTGACCACGCCCCCGTTCTGCAACACCCCCACCCAGGGCGTCCTTGCCTCGCTGCAGCCCCCTTGCAAGCGTGAATACTCTTTAAAAGTCAACCTACAGGAAGTGGCCTGGAAATAACCGTGTGAATAGGGTGACCAACTGGCATGGGTACAAATTCAGGACTGTGAGTGTAAAAATTCTGGACATAGGGTCAAAATTCAGGACAGAAATTCAGGACGGGAGTTCGAAATGCAGCACAAAAAGGTAAGTTTTAAAGACACATCAGAGGAGGTTGCTCAATAGTATATAAGTAAGTAAATAGACAACCACTTAAGTACAAGTGAAAATAAGTTTATATTAGGTTGAGAAAATCGTGCACTTCATGGTTTTTGAGTATGCATGCAGCTTTGAGCAAATGTGCAGGTCTTTTTGTGCTAACAAAACAGCCCCCACCCTACCTTTCCAGCCTCCCAGGAAAACGCCTGATATCTAGTCCTGCCAGTTCTGCCTTGCAACCACCCTCCAATGGTGCCCCTCATCTTCACAAAGATCCTCTCTCATGTTTTTTTAATTTCTTTTATAGTGCTACTCATCCCAAGTAAGTAGGACAGGGTGTTGGAGAGCGTTACATCACACACATCTTATATAGAGACAATGAGCCATATACATGTGAAAGGCAATGTATAGGAAATGTTACTTAAGATAATGGGGGTTACAAGGTGTAATCATTCTTTCACCCATCATTCAATCTTTCACCATTCATTCTGTCCTTCTATATGTGTACCCTCCATAACAATATTCAACCATTTGCAAACCTATCCATCATCTATCCTTCCATCCATCCATCCATCATTCCACTCATCTATCCCTCCATCCACGCTTTCACTCATCCATCCCTCCATTCATCCTTTCACCCTACTCATTCATTCACTCATCCATCTACTCTTCCACTCTTCCATCCATTCACTCATCCATCCAGCCAATTAACCTTTCACCGATCCAGCCAGCCTTTTACTTACTCATTCATCCACCCAGACACTCATCCTTCCACCCTTTCAGTCACCCATCCTCCCTTTCTCTCTCCATCTCCCTTACACTTAGTCATCCATCCTTCCATCCACCCATCTACTCATCCACTCATGAATCCATCCATTGACCCTATCTCTCATCCATCCTTTCACTTATCCATCTATCCTTTCTCTCATCCATCCACCCTTTCACTATGTCACTCAACCCTCCATCCTTTCTCTCAGCCATCTACCGTTTTACTCCTTAACTCATCTGTTCACCCTTTTGTCCATTTAACCTCCCTTTCACTCACTCATCTAGCCTTACAGCCACCCTTTCACTCATCCATCCATACATTCATCCTTTCACTTATCAATTCATCAATCCTCCCATAAGTTCACCCATTCACGCATCCCCCATTCACTCACGTATCATCCACCTTTCCACTCATCCATCCATCCATCTACTCACCCATCCATTTACCACTGACAGCAGCAAAGCTCCGAAGGTTGGCTGGGCCTTATTTTACAGCTAAAGATGGAACAACGACAATCAAAATTAACAGACAAACAAAAAAAACAATGTTTAAAGTGGCCCAGGTCCAACTTGCATTCAGCCCCTGCAAAGCCGAGACATGGGGTTAACATCACCCCCCCCCCCCATCCTCCCAGGCAGAAGGACACCCCCCATGACTCCTACAGGCCACCGAAGTCAGTATCTGCATTTTTTCCCTTCCTGCGCTTCAGAGGATTTGAACATCAACCTATTTTCCAGCAATTCTGTATTAATGTTGTAATCAAGAAATCATCACTGATTAAAAAGGACCTGCTTTGGGAGTTGAAAGGAAGGCGTGTGAGCATTTCCACAAGGTTGTGTCCTGTCTCGAATGCATTTCTCACACAGGTCTGATTTCTCAGCGGGCAGTGCTTCCGTTTTTTTTATGCTTACAGCCCAGGCAGCTTGTGTGGGATTTTGTCTGCCAGTGCGTTGGTGCGAAATTATGGAATCGAATGATCATCTAATTGCATGCATTTGCATTCTAATTGAAAGAAGCAACTGAAGCAGCACGACGTGAGTGACCAGGTGTACCTCTACCACCTGATAATTTATAACCTCAGTCACGGGCCGAGACTCGTTTATAACTTATCAGGTACATTATATAGTCACGTCCACTCGACGGTCCAGACCAGGGCCAGGCCTGGTCACGTCGCGATGCTTGCTTCTTTCGGTCGGGGGGGGGGCAGCAAAACAGATTCACCTCACTCAGGCCTGCTGTCTGACTGCTGTTGGTGGTGGGTTGGCACTCTGTGGCAGACACACTACACAGGGGGGTCGGTCGGCGGTGCTAGCCACTGCCTGGCTATAAAATTGTGGCCACTTCAAGTGCGCACCTGACCTCTGCTCCTCTCGTCAGTCACACCAGTTAGATGCCCAATGCGCATGTGGGGACAGGAGGAGAGAGGGCATAATTCAGCGCGCTGCGCACAGGCACCTCCTCCTCCTCCTCCGTTTGTTTATGTTAGGTTGCACATTTAGCCAGCACCACTTGCTGCAGTGCTGTTGTGTCAATCAAGCTTGCTGGTGGCGGCGCTAGACTTATTCGGGGGCCGGGGCATGGAACTGTAAATTATTTGGAAAGAGTGAACTCTCAGACATAATGTGACGCACGCTGTTGTGGCTGGGGCCGGGGGCCGATTTTCAGTCCGACCGTCACAGGCTGTAACGGGCGGACTGAAAATCGGCCCCAGCCACAAAACCGGCACATTTTCGAAAACCGGCCCCCACTCCCTCCAGCCTACAGGGGGATTGCCCGGTGCCCAGACTCACCAGTCAGGGCCTGAATTCCATAGAGCATATTATCAAGCCCAATATCGCCGTTTTAGCGGCAGTTTTCTGCTGCTAAAACAGCGATTATTTTATTGCCTGTCTTGATAATATGCCCCCAAGTTCATCTGCAGGAGTCAAGGTGCCCATATCTTCTCCCATATAGTCTCTCCCCAAACTGCAGTCTTCTGACTCGGTCTCACTCTGAAATGAACTGGCATCAGAATTGGATGCTATTTGAAGCTCTCTATTCCCGATATCCGATCTAGCATTCTCGCTTGTTTGATCAATTTGCGTAATGGGTTTGATGAAGTTGTATTTATGTGAGAATGTGAATATTCAGACCATCCCGCACAAACTTAGAAGCCTTACTTGTCTTAATGGTGTCTTCTTGTTTTTTTCTATCTAATATTTATGTAATTTCTACTTTTGGAAATCAGTTCCTTGCACTCTGATTTTTCCAGCTCTCCGTTAATTCTTTCTATTTCCTTCAAAACGGTCTAACGATCACTGCAGGTATATTTTAATAAAATTTGTACCAGTCACATTGAGGCTTCAAGGTTACTCTCAGCCCACTCCTTCAACATATCAGGATTTGGATTGTCTAAATGTGGGGCAATCATAATGTGTAAGCCACGTGGGATCTGTCCTGCTTTCCCATATTTCTCCAGGGATTTCTGCTCACACCATTTGGTAATCTCTGTTTTCATTTGCTTTTCCAATTACTTCAGTACTGCCTAAACATCGGCTAAACATCGGCCTCTGGCGATGCAATGGATACTCCTTTGTTGCGCCTTATATCCTGGGCTGTTGTTCCTTAATCTGAATTGGTTGGGGACTATTCTATATATATATATATATATATATATATATATATATATATATATATATATATATATTCACTGAAAAAATCATAGGTTATAGACCATATATAGTTAGGAATTCGCATTTACAAAACCTTATTTTACTCACACAAAACCATTGAAATTCCATATATAGTTAGTTGCACTAACTATATATCGCGCACCCGCAATCCACTGCTGATGATGTCACATATTACATCATTCATGACATGGTCAGTGACATCACTGATGACATCTCAAATGACATCACTGATGACATCTCAAATGTAGTAAAGCTACTGCTCACCAGGGACGTCTGCTGCTGGTATTCAAAGTGCATGTTTCAGTCTGCATGTCAGAATTTTTTTAATGAAATAGAGGATTTGAGAAGTCACTCAAAATGATCCCTAATTTTTCTTTCTGAAGCACTAATCATACTTTCTATGGCAAAATTAACCCCCTCATGTTGTTCCTTTTTAAATTGAGTGTTTTCAGACTTACCACTTCTTTCCAATCAAGATGGCTTCTGGTGTGCCATACTTTTGTCATAAGTAAGACTGTTAGCGCTCTAGTTGTTCTTTCAAACACTCTGGGACATTCTGTCATTTGGCTATACTTGGGGTACATCTGGGTGATATTTGGGCTACATTTAGGCTCTTTTGTCTCTGGTGGCCATCTTGGGAGACTGTATGTCAGAATTTTTTAATGAAATTGAAGAGGGTTTGAGAAGTCACTCAAAATGTGCCCTAATTTTTCTTTCTGCAGCACTAATCATAATTCATATGGAAAAATATACCCCCTCATTTTGTTCCTTTTTAAATTAAATGTTTTAGGAGTTACCACTTTATTCCAATCAAGATGGCTTCAGGTGTGCCATACCTTTGTAATAAGTAGGACTGTTAGCGCTCTAGTTGTTCTTTAGAACACTCTGGGACATTCTGTCATTGGGCTATACTTGGGCTACATCTGGGTGATATTTGGGCTACATTTGGGCTCTTTTGTCTCTGGTGGCCATTTTGGGAGACTGCATGTCAGAATTTTTTAATGAAATAGAAGAGGATTTGAAAAGTCACTCAAAATGTGCCCTAATTTTTCTTTCTGCAGCACTAATAATACCTTCTATTGCATAATATACCCCCTCATTTTGTTCCTTTTTAAATTAAATGTTTTAAGAGTTACCACTTTATTCCCATCACGATGGCTCCAGGTGTGCTATACCTTTGTAATAAGTAGGACTGTTAGTGCTCTAGTTGTTCTTTAGAACACTCTGGGACATTCTGTCATTGGGCTATACTTGGGCTACATCTGGGTGATATTTGGGCTACATTTGGGCTCTTTTGTCTCTGGTGGCCATTTTGGGAGACTGCATGTCAGAATGTTTTAATAAAATAGAAAAGGATTTGAGAAGTCACTCAAAATGTGCCCTAATTTTTCATTCTGCAGCACTAATCATACTTTCTATGGCAAAATATACCCCCTCATGTTGATTCTTTTTAAATTAAATGTTTTAAGAGTTACCACTTTATTCCAATCAAGATGGCTTCAGGTGTGCCATACCTTTGTAATAAGTAGGACTGTTAGCGCTCTAGTTGTTCTTTAGAACACTCTGGGACATTCTGTCATTGGGCTATACTTGGGCTACATCTGGGTGATATTTGGGCTACATTTGGGCTCTTTTGTCTCTGGTGGCCATTTTGGGAGACTGCATGTCAGAATGTTTTAATGAAATAGAAAAGGATTTGAGAAGTCACTCAAAATGTGCCCTAATTTTTCATTCTGCAGCACTAATCATACTTTCTATGGCAAAATATACTCCCTCATGTTGTTTCTTTTTAAATTAAATGTTTTAAGAGTTACCACTTTATTCCAATCAAGATGGCTTCAGGTGTGCCATACCTTTGTAATAAGTAGGACTGTTAGCGCTCTAGTTGTTCTTTAGAACACTCTAGGAGGCTGCAGTAGAACACAAAGGAATCAACTGACAGTCTCTGTCCTTGTTGGATGTACATGTTTTACTGAGAATGTCAGACTTCATTTTCACATGACTGAGAAAGATAATGTGAATTTACAGAAAATATGCTTTCAGTTTAGCTTATAGATCCCCTTCCAAACCACTGTGGGAAAATCATGAGATATTAGTTTTCTTTCAAACAATATTCATGATATCACAGCAGAAGGTTTTTTCACATGGTAAAATCACCTTAGAACCCACCACAATTCCTAAAACGAGTATGGTACCATCAACAAATGATTTATAATGTAACTAAAGTCCTAAAACCCTCTATTAACTACAATGCTTTTTAATGAGGTGCTATCATGTATATTGGTCCCAAGATGGCTGCCAACACTTCTTGGATGAAGTGCTGACAGCCAATCAGATCAGATGTGTGGTTAGGCTCCGCCCAGATATATATCTTTTTTTGAACCTAAATTACTCAAAATCCACTGGAGCACATATATTGAGACCTAGCAAAGGCACATTGGGCTAACAGTCCCTACAATTTTGCCAAGTTTCGTGCAAATCCATTCAGCCGTTCGAGCTAAAAGTGAGGCCAACCGCCCTATAAAAATTAACATGGGAAAAATGCGTTTTGGGACCCCCCTTTTTTCTCGGCCCCCCCTTGATGAAACCCCCCCAAAGTGTCAGGGGCTGCTCAGACACAAAATGTTCCATTTTCCTGAAAATTTCAGCCAATTCCGTCCACAAACGCCAAAGTTATTAGACATAGAATTTTCAAACTATATATACCTACTGGCGACCGCCGGTAGGTAATATATATATATATATATATATATATATATATATATATATATGTATATATATATATATATATATATATATATATATATATATATATATATATGTATGTATATATATATATATGTATGTATATATATATATATATATATATATATATATATATATATATATATATATATATAATGAATAGTCCCCAACTGATTCAGATTCAGGAACAAGCACCCTTCATTGTGGGGTTCTCTCGTTTATTGCGCAGATTACATCAGGCTATGGACAAACAGGAACGCGTTTTGGCAGACAGGCTGCCTTTCTCAACCTGTAATGCCCCATATTGGTGCTTCTTTTTAAAACAAATATTCATTAAAACAGAAGATGCACTACAATGCACAGCGATTGGGTACATGTAAGCATGGTTATATATAGTGCAAATTTGATCCAAGGGCATCAAAGTGCTTTATATGACAACCATAAGTGTTACATTGAAGCATACCTTTTTTTAGCACTGGTGGTTAAAGGAGTTGCCTAGAATCAAAGGATAATGAGCCAACGCAGTGATTCAACTTGGTTCTCTACACTGACGGTAGCACTGGCCACATCCTCATTTTCATTTCGATGCCAATTAGAATTAAACACTGCAGTAGAAACCCAGTGTCAGAATACACTGGCTGTTGCCTGACAGATCCCCACATAGACACGCTCCATCTAAAAGGCTGTTTTTCCAGCATTCCTCTTGCGGTAACTGAATAACTGTAAAAAACATTTGTTCACGTAGACATCTATAATGTATTGGGGGATCAGATAGAGAAACAACATACTGTGAGATAAACATAAAAGGCATAGGAAAGAAAAAAGAAAACAAATATTGGATCCTCCAATCCACATAGGGCACAAGAGAGAAACCTCGAGTTCTATCAAGACAGTTTTTAAAAAGAGCATTATTGTGTAGTTGACAGCAGTGCCAACAACTCAACCCCTGCTTTGGATGATACCTGAGCGGAGATAAAGTGAACAATTCTAGCACACAGGAGATGATGACTGACAGAGTGAGCATCTACTTTGCAATGCCCACATTCCCTCTGTTAATTTTGTGGCTGCAGGTCCGGGAGCTGCAGACATCCATTGCAAACAGCAGTGGTGCTAGAGTGTGCTGTGTGGTGTGTAGCAGTGCCCAGCTCAGTAGATGTCATCACAGTGATGCCCCAATCGAGCAGTTCATAGTATAGAAGTTGACGTGGCAATGGCAGTACAGCATCCCCAGCCCGGCAGGTCCCAATGTCGCAATGCCCAGCACAGCAAACTTCAGTACCGGAGTGCCAAGCTGAGCAGTGTTCTGAGCCCAACGGTGCCTGGTGTAACAGGACCCAGCTCTTTAACCCCTTCGCTGCAGGGGATATTCTCCCGCTGTGCTGGGGTGGAGGGGGCCACGCACAGCGCCCACATGCTCATGATGAGCTGAGCTCGTCATGAGGCACGGCGCTCCTGTGCTCATGACGAGCTCAGCTTGTCACGGCCACACCCGTTCCCATGAAAGGCTCAGGACAGCAGGGGAACTATCCCCGCATGCGAGCGTTCCACGGCTCATGACGAGCTAAGCTCGTCATGAGCACCGGAGCACTGTGGCTCATGACGAGTTCAGCTTGTCATGAGCATTCAAGGGTTAAGCTACAGTACAGCAGTGTCCATGCACAATGCTTTGATTTTGTCGATGTTCTACCCTCCCTCTGGTGTTTGGAGGACCCAGTAGCAAGTCACATGACCAAGTGGAGTTGCTTGGCCAAAAGGCTGTAATTCTGGTTTCTAGATGCACTTTTTTCCTTTTGACACCCTAGCGGTGGTTTGGGAGCTCTTCTCGCTCCCAGTGGGTACATGCAACTTTTGCACTGCACATGCCCACACTTCAGGGCCGGAGCCATGCTGTTACAAGGAGTACCGCTACTCTCTTTGCCCAAGAAAAAGTTCCAGTAATCAGGGGGAGAAAACTGAGAAGTGCCTGTACTCAGTACCAGTTAGTAATGGTCCATTTAAAGCACTGCTCTTAACTATACGTAGTAAGTGCTTGTTTGTTTTGTGGAGATGTCCTCATATTCCTTTGCATGAATAACGCTCCACCAAAATTAGGGTAATTAAAAGGGTGAATCATGGACTCCGCTCTCACCAGGAAATGACGAGAAGGAAACCACTTGTCACAGTCACCCTAGATCAGATTGCACTCCAATTGATCAACAATGTATTCACCACCTTTAAGGATTAAAGTGAAGTGCCGCCCCCCTTCCCTGGATGATTTCGGCACCAGGGGCCCCATCCCCAGGAAAAAACTTAATGGGGAAGGGGGCCGTGCACCCTCAACCCCAAAACAATTTTAGCCCTGGTGATCCTATCTCAATTTGCCCAGTCAAAACTTAATGGGGGGGAGTGGGGCTGCACGGCTTTCTTCCCTGAGCCAATTTCAGCCCTTTTGACCCCATCCCCTGGGCCCTGGTGTCTTAGTGCTGGGGGCCCTGGAGCCCACCCAGAGGATCCAGTGTGCAATGCTGGGGACCCTGGGGGGCACCTCAATGCCCTTGTCGACACTGCCAGCTCCCCACCTCCAGCGGGAGCCTGCATTGCTTCCACTCACAAGGAGCAGCCAAAAATGCTGCTCCCTGCACATGGGAGCCATTATTTCATCTGTTTTCATGCCTGCTTGATAGTGGGTAGGAAAACAGATGGAATGGCCGCCCCCAGTGAGTAGGAGCAGTTTTTCTGCTCCCGCCTGCTGGGATCAGGGTTACAGTTTGCTCCCGCATGGCAGGAGCTGTCAAATCTACTGCCAAACAAAAGCAAACTGCTAACTCCTGAGGGGGGGCCCTCAGAAGATAGAGAGCTTGCCCTAGAAGTTGGTGGTCCCAAGGACCAGTAATAGCTCCAGGAGGGTGGCCATGCTGCCCTCCTCTTTTCAATGTACAGGGCCTGCCACGGGAGATGGAGGTCCCCTGGGCCGCATTCGGCCTGGGACAGGGCTGCGTGGCCTCCTCCCCCATTATTTTGTGCTTCTGTCCCCAGAGAGGTGGTGGTCCCTGGGGCCCTTTAAGGCCAAGGAGGGGGTCTGCGCAGGGCCCCTTCAATTAAGTATTGAAGTCCAGGGGAGGTTGTGGTCCCCAGGGCTCTTAAGAACCTTAGAAAGGGGGTCTGCATGGCCCCCTCCAATGTATATAAAAAGCCTGGGAGGTGGTGGTTCCCGGGCCCTTAAAGGCCTCAGGAGAGGGGCCACTCCAATTAAAATAACAACCGGCCTGCCCCAAGGAGGTAGCGATCCCTGGTGTCAAGATTGGCCTTGGGGATGGGGACAGCGTGAGCCCCTCGCATATTATATATGAGGCTCCCTGTTTTCCAGTTTTACTGATTTTTACAGATAAATGCAGACAGAAAACATTTATTTTCTAGTCTGTATTTATTTTTAAATGTGGATAAAAACGGAAATTGTGTTGCTTTTTGAGTAATTCTAAATACTGTCTGCCATGACTGCCAGACCAATAGCTGTGTGGATTGATAGTTAAGGGGGCTACAAAAGAATGGAATTTTAGAGTAAAGAGGCTTTGACACCAAAATATGCATTTGTTCTGATAAGGACAATTATTTATTTGTTGTTGGTGTTTACAGAATTGAACCTAGTAAGCAATGAAGCATGAGTGCAGATTTACCTGTTAAATAAATGTGGAAATATACAAATTTCAGCTTCATTTTTTCACAAAACCCAAAATAAATATGGATAAATACTGATAAAATTAGCAAAAAATAAATATGGATAAATACGACGGAAATGTCAAAAAAATGGATACCATAAAACCGGGACCTGGCCCACCGGGGGGTTCAACTAGAAACATGCGCAGGAAACGTGCTTCTTTTTTTTTCAAGTTTGCAGCAAATTCAGGAATCTGCTGCAAAATCGTGGCAGAATTTAACAAAATCTTTTTTGGCCCTGGGGTACCCCAGAACGAGGCCTAGCGGGTCAGAGCATTCCTGCACTGCTCACCTTTTATTACGTTTTTGTTTTGGGCTCTGCTAAGTCTGAGTTCCCAAATGGGTGCCAAAACTTCATGGTTGAAATGTTGGCTGCCAATCTGATCTCAGCTTGAGATCTGTTGGAGTTGCGGAGGGGTCGCACCTCAAGATATACAAATTTGGTTTTCTTTAAATATCTCAAAAACATCTCAATGAATTTACTCCAAATAACAAAAAGTGCTCCTTCTGGACTAAGATCTAGCTTTCTGAAATAATTGGTGTAATTCTCTCCAGCCGTTTGTCGTGTTAAAAATCCCTATAGGAAATTTGCATGGGAAAAAGATTTTTGGGCGAACCGCTTTTTTCTCAGCCCCCGCTTGTCAGATCACCCCAAAAGTTTAAAGACAGCTGTTGAAGTGAGTGTCAAACTAGTTTTGAAAACTTCAAGATTCATCAAATGCCGCCAAAGACATTGGCAAAACAGAAAAGGGTTTTTTCTATGGAAACTGGGTCCTAACTATAACTATCTACTGGTGACTATATATATAAAAAGCACACATGGTAATGGCATATTCGTTGTAAAAGGCATTGATGGTAAAGACGCATGCGTAGTAAAGCCTGCATGGTAAAGGCATGCGTCATTCCGACTGTGTTCTAAATGCTGTTTTCCATTACGTGGGAATGCCACGTACCACCCATTGTGCAAAGTAGCACCAAGTAGGACATTGCTCAAGTGTCTGTTACTTTAGACAACCCTCCAATCTAAATCGCTGTTTGCACTGGAACATAAATCATGCCACAACGTTTTGTGCGGGGTTTACATCACTTTTATGATGCAAGCCCATTTCAGAGTCACTAAATGTGGGCCAGAATCTTTAAAATTGTATTTGTCAATGTTATTAGGATGACTTGTATTACTGCAAGTTAATGGAAGGTTACCAAATGACAAATGCAGATCAAATGTTGCTCTACTGTCTAAAATCATAAGGCATCAAGTGAGCCCTCGAGAAGGGTCCTGAAGCAAGAGAGAAAATGTCTTTAAAGGTTTAAAGCCTCTCTAACTGGTGTATTTTATTTATGGTTATTGCAGTGTGCTAAATAATCCTCAAAAAATCTGCAAACACCTAAGATTTCAGAGGTAACTGTATATATAACTGTGCCCTTTCACCTAAATGCACAATACATATTTTATCTAAATGCTGAGTCAATTTTCACATGCTCTGCAGCACCTCATATTTATGTGCAGTGATGTACACAGCATAATGTTTGAATCATGTTTTTGAACTTCATGCACCACACCCAACACCTTCCATATGGGCCACACTACAATCAACATCGTATTTAAACCATATAGGTCAAAAGGGTGCTCCGAATCTCAATGCAAATCAGAATACATTGCAACTTTGTCCAGAATATTAAGCACTGTGTAAATACAAGACAGCCAAACAAATACATCAAGTTTCCTCCTCTGTAACCTTCACAAGTAGTGAGGTGTGTATGAGTCCTTTTAGTGGCAGCTCAAAGCCCAGGTACCAGTAGAGCACAAGCAGATGTTGACTGTTGCCATTTACTGCTTTAAACTTTTAAAAATGTATATCTCCAGTTCCCCTACTGGATTTTTTTTGATTTGGTGTCATTTTGGGCTAGATATAGGTGCATTCAAATTTGCATGTCCTTAATAGCGAATTTTACAGATTCACTATTAAGGACTCGCAAAATTGAATGTAGGTAGGAATCGCTAAAATATTAGCGATTCCTTAACTTTCCTTAATAATGAATCGCTAATTGAGATTCGTTAATAAGGAATACCTACCCATTCATTCCAATGGGCTAGGAGGCCAATAGGAATGAATGGGAGGATATTCACTATTTGCGATTTGGTATTAAAGTATCGCAAATTGCGGGAGTTATTTCAAGTGTGCAAGGGTGTCAAAAGCACACCCTTTGCACCCCTGAAATGTGCATGTGTGCACATGTAGCGCACATACATGCCCTAAGGGCATGGATGTGTGCCACATGGCACTTTTAAAAAAGCAAAAAAGTGTTTTTTTAAAGGAAATCGCTAATTATCACCAACTTGAAGTTGGTGGTAATTAGCGATTCCTTAAGGCTGAAGTGCACTTTTTGTGCTACTTACATTGCATTTAAGGAATCGCAATTTCCAATTCCTTAAATGCAAGAGCAAAATAAATATCGCAATTTTACAATTCCTTATTTTGCAAGTAGGTTTAAACTCACCTACATTGCTCTCAGCCACATACTGGTCGGTAACGCAGAAATTCTGCGAATGTTTGCATTACCGCTCATTATTTGGCCACCTACATCTGGCCTTTTGTTCATTAAATTATTCCCTATTCTTATCAATTTTTATTGTGTTTTGTTTTTCAATTTTTTAGCAGTTGTGGTACTTCTAAATGCTTTACACATTTTCTTACGTTAAGCCTGTCTGCTCTGTGCCATAGCTACCAGGGGTTGAGCTCAGGTTTAAATTACTGAAACCTTTATTGAGCCTAACAAGAATAGTGACCTTCCTACTTGAGGTGGACTACCATCCACCACAACTAATAATCCATTTTCTCATAATGCTGTGCTAAGGTTTTTAGACTCGTTGAACCAGCCAGAACTGAGCATGAGGCAATGACCATCTAATTTACTACCCCATTCCAAGGACCATCTCTAACTAATCGATTTGTGGGCCTGAGTAACTAGGTGCATACCCAAATAATAAAAAGAGAAATGGAGGGTTCACAGAGACCTCAGCTTGCATAAAAATGGAAAACTGCTGACTCATAGCCTTTCTCGAAGCAAATGATATTCTGTTTTACAGCAGTCTTCTGACCTATCTCCTCGGGGAACCAAATATTTCAAAGCATTTGAAGGCAAGAAGAAGGCAGGGCTTACAGCAAATATAAGAACTCATCGTAGAAGGTTCAACAGCACAGGTATATATAAGATGTCGGCAGCTGTAACTCTTTAGACCTGAATGAGTGCCTTAATCAACACCCCACCATAAGGCAGGAAGGAGACACCATAAAAAAGAGTCGAAGGCCACATCTAAAAGTGAACAAATGTTTAGCAGACACCAGCGCATGAATAATCAAGTGAATCTCTAAGCCCATTTTGTTGCCTCCGCTACTGAAATGGAAGTGCTAGAAGCATGAATAATCACATCAAGAAGGGGGTCTCCATATCTGTAGCTAAAAATAACAATTGATAAAATAGTGCTGCATCAAGAGACAAGGCAGAAGCCTCCATCACCAGGGCTACCAAACTCAGTCAGCAAGCCCCAAAATATCTTCTTGAGCGCAGCTCCTCGAAGTTATTTGCAGTAGGAGCAGAGAGGTTACAAGAGAGATAAAAAGAGGGCGCAGGGGGAAATAGAGAGCGAGTGATTTGAGAGGAGGAGGAGAGAAGGAAACAGCATTGATTGATGGAAAGAGAGATTGTGCGAGGAGAATATGGGAGAGGAATTTGGGCTGTTTTGGTTCGTCAGGCCAGTCCAGTCAAATAGGGTTCCATACTTCTACCTAGCCGTAGAGTAGAGACACTGGGCAAAAGGGAAAATGTTCTCAGCTTATCTAGAATCTGACACTGAAACACCTGACAAGGAACAGTGTGGGTAGTAATTCAAAATAGAAACATTCCCTGAACTATACACATCTGTGCGAATTGATCTCACCAACAAGAATGTTTTTTTTATTTTTTTATTATAATTTTTCATGATAAAGACATATACAACAAGAACATGTCAACAATATAACATTGATATTATTCCCCTCAGATAGAATACACAGTTCCCATGAGAAACTCACACCAGGGGGCTCAGGGAGGTGTCTTTCACTCGTTCTATATTCGTACTATCAATACCATACAGTGGCTCCGCTCAGGACCACAGGCCCAGTGAACGTTCGCATCACCATTCGCTTTCAGGGGGCAGCACACTTGCACAGTATGCTAGTGTCAATCAAAGAACACACTTCCACCTAAGGGGTCTCCTCGTCAGCACCAATGTATACCTGGTGGGGAACACCATCTTCCCATTCCACCCCTTCCAAATACTCCACCATTCAACCCCATATCTCTAGGTCCCACTCCACATTCTCATCAGTCGTCACCCTATGCATCTGACACATCTCCAAGAATGTTAATACAGAGCAGGCATCAACGGGAAAGAACCTTCCCCTGGGAACTCCAGGCGTGGCACAGGTCATCATCAGCCATCAAAGTCTCCACCATATCCATTGCTTTAACCTGAAGTTGTTCAAAGGACTGGCCCAAAAAGAGCATGGGCATTGTCATATTAAAAAATAATGATACCTGGATTGATTTATAATGAAGTGCACTGATAGGAATTTGTAAAAAGTAATTCCGGTCCCACCCTTTAAAAAAGGCATTCTATTAATCTGTCTTAAAGGGTGAAAGACTGTGTATGTTACACTTAAACTGTAACTGGTGGATTACAAGTCACTTCTGATGTCACCAGGAAGCAGATAATATACAGCGTCATCTTGTCAACGTGGCTTGTCCACTATCGTAGGGAAGAGCAACAAAGTGAAGACACAATGGCTTAAAACATGACTACCCTAGGAGCCATACAAGGTTTGGTTCAGGCCTGGCCCAGGATAAATGTATCACTTAGACTGGAGTAGGGATTCTGCTAATCTTACTCAAATATTTATTGAAGATTGTCTTTCAATGGAGCAATCGCACAAGATCCCCTGGATTATGTATGCCAAAAACAGTTTCTACTCTCTAGGTTTAGTACACATATGTGAAACTCCAAATAACTGTTCATCCATTTCTAAAAAGGGGAGTCAAACTCGTTTTAAACCAAAAGGCAAAAGAAAGATTTAAAATTAACAGCTCAAAATACTTAGTAAATTCTTACCTAGAGGGACCTACTTGTTACAAGGGATAGCCCCATATTTAGTTTCTGCAAAAACTCAACGCCAGAGATTTTTCTTGCTTAGGTTTCACCTAAATGTCATTCTATGTATGCTGACCTATCCAGCAGGAATTTTCACATTACATCAGCTTCTGCCCTGTCCATGCGACGGTGTGTCTACTCAATCTAATTTGCACCTTTTATTCTTTTGTAAGTTTTATGTGGACAATCGCAAAAGATTTTTATTGCCAATCATGCGCCAATATAATTTTAGGCAATATCACCCAGAATCATCGTCCGATCCCCTTGTTTGTTACTGTTTTGCATCTTTTTTATGCCTTTCATGGAAGACCAGGAGATCATTTAATAATTTAGAATGAAATGCAACTTTTAATCTATTTTTAACAGATGGTTTTAATAGGCCATTTTAATATTTTCTATTATGATATTCGGAGGCCACTGGCATCATCTCCCAGAATGTTTCAAGCTGCTCCTGACAATGTACAACATCCGGAATCCAAGATTTTATTTTCGGTGCCCCGGATCTCCCCCAGGACAAGGCTACCCTTCTCTTCGTCAGCAGAAGTAGCATTGCTAGTAGGCGTCTAGGCTCTGCTGGAATATCTTTTGTGTATCTAAGGATGCTATAAGGGGTGAGGGCTCTAGTTTCTAATATCTCATTCACTAAGGTAAAAATCTCCACCCAGTATTGTGCTATCCCAGGGCAATGCCATGCCATCTGTAAGAAAGGTGATAGAGGTGAGTTTCATCCCCAGCATCTTGCATCTTCGCGCAGGCCCATCTGAAAGAGGTGCGCTGGTGATCTGTAGTATCTATGCAAGAATTTAAAGTGAATTAAACGGAGCTTATAGTTCGGGGAGAGCAGCTCTAACTGGCCACAACAGAATTTCCCTTGTTCCTCCGTCAGGGGCGTGGGTAACTTCTCATTCCAACCCACAACCAACTCATGTCTGGCAAGTGGGAAAGTAACTTGCATAGAATTGTATAATTGTGTGATTAATTTACGCTGTGAAGAGTTATTTAGTACATGCTCTAGTGCAGGCAATGTAGGTGGGGGAGCAGGGAAGGAGCTATTCAGTTTACGGCAGGTGGCCCTGATTCTATGATATAGGAGCAGGTCTGAGAAGTATGAATTGTCAGCTCCCTTCTTTACGGAGGAGACAAAATCATCCCAGATCGGCGAATCCCAACTTTTCATCCCTAAGAACCTCTCCTTGAGCCTCCAAAGCCAGTATCTGGGGGTTATATGCTAGAAGAGCAGAGGGTGCGAATAACAGATCGTGCCTAGGCCTCAGGCGCAACCCCTACCAAGCCCATCTGAAAGTTTAGGTAGTGTCAATTTCATTTCTTAGTCTTTTAAATCTGGAGAAGACTGCTACATTTAATGGAATAGGCGCGGATCTATCCAATTCAACAGCTACATGTGGCTGAAATGGGGTAGGGAAAACCCAATGGTGTAAGAACTGAGCCTGCGCTTAATAGACGCACAGAGGCATATCTGGTGCTCCCAGCCCTCCTTGACTCAAGGGGACAGTGAGAAGTTCCCAAGACATGGCTCCTGCTTCCCCGCCCACACCAGCTGTATCATCAAGGAGCTAAGTTTTTGTAGAAAGGATTGAGTGAGGATTATAGGGAGGTTGACAAAGAGATACAAACATTTGGGCAGCACAATCATCTTGGCTACGGCGATTTTTCCTGCCAAGGAGAGGGGTAAGCATGACCAAGTATCAATATTCCTGTCTAACCAGCCCACCATGCATCCGAAGTTCATCTCCCATAGCTCCTGCATATCCCGACTCCACAAGACCCCCAGGTATTTGACCGGGCATTCAGCCCATTTAAAAGGATAGTCCAGTGGGAAGGGGGCTATGCAGTTTGGGAAAAGAAAAGATTGTTGATTTGGACCAATTTATTTGAATTCCAGAGAGTCTGCCATCCTTGGTCATTTTGCAGAGTATGGGGGTATATTATCTATTGGATCCATTGTGTAAACCTTAATGTCATCAGCGTAAAGTGAGATTGTCAGGCCTCTAGTTGAAAAACCCACCCCTCTATTGGCATGATGCTGTTGAATTCGATCAGCTTAGGGTTCCATGGCTACGGCAAAGAGGAGTGGGGATAGGGGACACCCCTGTTTAGTGCCTCTAGTTATCGGGAGCTTTCTGATAAAAGACTGTTCACTCTCAGCCTCGCGGTAGGACAAGCATAGAGAAGCCTAATTTAGGGATGAGATAGAGAAATTTTGGGAGGTGCTGCTCGGTCATAAGATCGATCTATCCCCTACCCTGATGCTATTGGGTACTGACTCTAAGCTTAACCTGGGAAAGGACGAGGAAGCTCTGGTTTTTATGTCAGTTGTGGTACTCCGGATCTTATTATCGGCAGGTTGGAAAGACACCACGGCTCCCTCCTTCCAAATGTGGCTCTCGAGATTACTGGGTATACATAATATAGAGTTTAGCCTTTATGAATTGAAGGGTGCAAAAAACCGGGAGATGGGAAGACGCCTATGGGCACCTATTACAAAGTGGAGGGAGGCAAGATTGTGATGTAGGATGCAGTACATCATTCCTACTTTTGTATGGCCAGCCGGGTTAGTCTCAGGTAAATGGATTTTATTATTAATGCCTTTATCATCAAGTGTGTATTTATTCTTGGACTGAAACTGCTAATTTTTGCCAATATTTGTATAGCTCTAATGCAGGGCGGAAGCCCTGTTTACTGTATGTTTATGCTAAATTATTTGTAGCCTTGTTTACTGTATGCTTATACTAAAATTATTTCAAATGTCTTTTATAACGTACCAGAAAATCCCAATAAAAAATATTTAAACAAAAAAAGAGAAGCCTAATGTAAGCTATGAATGCCGGGCTAAGACCCAACCTAGCCAATATAACGAAGAGATAAGACTACTCAAAGGAATCAAATGCTTTGGTTGCGTTTAGCAGCACCGCTGCTGCAGAGGTCTGGGGGTTTATATAGTGGAGTAGGGCAAAAAAAATCTTAAATTATGTGCTGTCCACCGTCCCGGTATAAACTCAGATTGATCTGGCCTTGGTATCAATGGGAGCAGGGGCTATAGTCTCTGAGCAATTTATTTTGCCAAAGTTTTGTAATCTACATTAATAAGAGATAACAGGTGATAAGAGTCACAACTTGTGGGGTCTTTATCAGGCTTTAGTAGTGTCAATATTACAGCTTCCTGCATCGAGGATGGGGGGATACACATTTCTAACGATTCCTGGTAAACTTCTAATAATTGTGGGGATAGTACGGCACTATAGCTTTATAGAAGGAGGTGGGCAGACCATCTAGGCCTCCAGCTTTGTCGCTCGGGAGGCTGTTGATTACTTGAATTATGTCCTCAACTGTGTAACGTGCATCAAGATAATTTCTGTGCGCTCCGCTAAACATAGCAAATCTAATGATTCCAGAAATGTGTGCAGCTCTCCCTGTATATTAGGAATGGTGTAGGTATATAAGTTAGCATAGAACCCAGATAGGTGATCTAATATGTGTTTTGATCCTCAGATAGGGACCTCATTGTCATGCCTGAGCTCCGTAATTATATTGGAGTTTCTCGGGGTGAGCATGCCCGCCAGCGTACATCCAGGTCTGTCTCCCTTCCCATATTTCCTAGCTGTGCTGTATTTCCCCATAAACTTTATCTCTCGATTTGCCTCTTCCGAATATTCAGAGAGCAATTCTCTAAGTGATGTAAGCTGTGTCCCATCGTCCGAATTGAAGTAGTTCTTCTCCATGTCTTTGATTTGTGACTTGAGAGTCTGGAATCTCAGTCTAATTGATTTCAGTATGCCCACCTGCTTAGCAATGCAGCACCCCCTAATAACCACCTTAAAAGCCTCCCATAGTGTTCCCGCAGGTTCAACGGAGACCTTATTTTCAGTGGAGTAATCACGGATGTCTTTCCTAATTACTTCACGGAAGACTTGGTCTAGTAGGGCCCCGTTAGGGAGCCTCCATGCGAAGGGAAGCCGAGGTGGTGTAGGGGGCTTCAGCTGCAATGAACATGGGCCATGATCGATAGGGTCCTAGGCATGAGAGATGCATCCGAGGTCCATGTGGCTATGTCCAGAGAAACTACCCAAAAATCCAGTCTAGACCAGGTGTTATGTTGTGAGGTGATACATGAACCTATCACCCTGTCAGGATTACGGTGCCTCAATATGCCAGCTGTTAGACTTGGCTGTCTCTAGTTGGCAGAGGTATACACTTCTGACAAATAGGGACTCACCTCCTCTAGTCAGGGCAAGGGGATCACACACTTAGATAACCCCTGCTCACCCCCTTGGTAGCTTGGCAAAGCAGACAGGCTTATCTCAGAGGCAGTGCGTTAAGCATTTATGACCACATACAGTAATAAAGTGAATACACTACAAATAGACACAACACTGTAGTATTATAAAAATAAGGATTTTTTTATAAGGCTTAGCACAAGACCAAATAACGACACAAATATACCACAATCTTAATAAATACTCTTGGTAGAAAAAAATATTAGTTCAAGTGTAATTTCTTCTTAGCACAAAGTCTTTAGTAACAAAAGCAACTCTTCTTCTTTAAATCACAGTTCTTGGTAACAATCTTAACCACATGGGAGTCACATGACGTCGAGGCAAAATTAATCCAAAGGTTCGGCGTTGACCGCGAGGAGCGCTACGTCGAGCCCGGAGCTGCACAGACCCCCACAACACAGTACCTTGGAAAAGCGAAGCACACGATGATCCGCAGCGTCGAGATGTCCGGCATCGCATCTTCAGCGTCGATCAGGTCTCGGAGTCAGGGCGATCTGCAGCGGCGTCGACAGATGTCAGGCAGGAGCAGCGCTTAATAACGGATGCGTTATTAAACCACGAGTTCAGAGTTACCAAACTCGACATTGTACCATGCTCCCCGAGCCAGCTAGGATTATCCCATTAATAATCCTGGCAGCCCATTCTAACTAATTGAGAGCAGGTAACCTCACAATAGTGGAAAACGAATATATAGCGCCGGGACGCCCCTTTGCTGGGGCAGCTGTGCGCTCAAAAATTCAATTAACATAACATAACATAACATAACATAACATAACATAACATATGGCTGTAATTCACTATTAGGACATGCCAACTAGGTCAGGCTTGTCCTACCTTATGCTTACAATGCACCCTGCCCGTGGGCCTACCATAGGGGTGACTAACATGAAGTTAGGGGAAGGTTTAGGTACTTGCGCAGTCTGCGTGACAATACCAGACTGCACATAGGTCTAGCAATGGCAGACCTTTAGTCATACTTTTACTAAGCCGCTCTTGTGGGTGGCACAACATGTGCTGCAAGCCCACGAGCAGCATTTGTATTTACAAGCCCTGGCACTCCTGGTGCACTAGACTAGGGACTGACAGTAAACCAAATAAGCCAAACATGGAATAAATACAGCAGTGGCACAGTGCCCAAAGCAATATACCAGCAAAAACATTGTAAACAGAGGAGGCAAACAGAAAATAAAATGGAGGAGAGACTCAGGCCAATGATGTCAGGTCTAACACGTGTCCCCTCCAGCTGAAATGTGGGGAGAACTACCCTTGACCTAGGGAGTCCTCATCACTAAGGCGTAAAAATCTGGACAGACCATCAGCATTGGCGTGATCTGTACCAGGGTTGTGTTCCACCGTGAAGTCCATCCCCTGTAGGGAAATGGACCACCTCAACAGCTTTGGATTCTCGCCCCTCATCTGCATCAACCATCTGAGGGGCCTGTGGTCTGTCTGAACCCGGAAGTGAGTCCCAAACAGGTAGGGTCTTAGCTTCTTCAGCGCCTAGACCACAGCAAATGCTTCTCGCTCTATCGCACTCCACCTCTGTTCCCTGGGAAGTAACCTCCTACTGATGGAGGCTACAGGTAATTCTCGGCCCTCTTCATTCACCTGGGCTAGAACAGCCCCCCCCATGCTCTGAAGCATCCGTCTGGACAACAAGTTCTTTAGAAAAGTCGGGTGCCTGGAGTATGGGTGCTGTACACATTGCAGTTTTCAGGGTGTCAAAGGCCGTCTGACAGGCGTCAGTCCAGATCACATTTCGTGGCTGCTTCCTGGAAGTCAGCGAAGTCAAGGGGTGCACAATGTTACCATAATCCTTGACAAACCTCCTGTAGTAACCCGTGAGACCTAAGAAGGCTCTCACCTGAGTTTGGGTTTTGGGTGGTGCCCAAGCCAGGATGGTATCTATCTTGGGTTGCTGGGGGGCCACCTTGCCGCTCCCTTCTTGGTGCCCCAAGTACACCACTGAACCCTGCCCAATCTGGCACTTACTGGCTTTGATTGTGAGGCCTGCTCTGCCCAGGGTCAACAACACTTCCTGGAGGTGGCGCAAATGTTCCTCCCAGCTGGCGCTGAACACTGCGATGTCGTCCAGGTAGGAGGCACTGAAATCCTCCAGTCCAGCCAAGACCTGGTTGACCAACCTCTGGAAGGTGGCAGGGGCATTCTTCATCCCAAAGGGCATAACCCAGAACTGGTAGAGCCCATCTGGTGTGGAGAATGCTGACCTCTCTTTTGCCAGTTAAGGCGATCTGCCCGTACCCAGACGTTAGATCAAATGTACTAAGGTACCGGGCAGCCCCTAACCGATCTATGAGCTCATCAGCTCTGGGGATGGGGTGTGAGTCAGTCTTGGTGATTGAATTGAGTCCTCTGTAATCCACACAGAACCGAAGTTCTGGTGAAGCACCAGGCGCTGCAGCCTTTTGGACCCAGACCACTGGGCTTGCCCAAGGACTGCTAGAGGTCTCAACCACCCCTAAGGCAAACATTTTGGAGACCTCCTCCTTAATGTATGCTCTACCCTTGTCAGTCACCCTGTAAGCCTTGTGCTTCACCGGAGTGCTGTCCCCAGTGTCCACGTCATGGACACACCAGTGAGTGACACCAGGAATCAAGGAGAACAGATCAGGGAATTGTCCCAACAGTTGGCGACAATCTTGCTGCTGCTCAAGGGTCAGTGTGTCAGAGAGGACAACACCATCCACTGACCCATCTTGCTCTTTTGCATACAGGAGGTCAGGAAGAGGCTCACTCTCCTCCTCCATTCCAGCATCTGTAGCTAGGAGCATGCCCACTTCGGACCTTTCTAAGTGGGGCTTTAAACGGTTGACATGCAGGACCCTCAAGGGGTTCCTGGGAGATTTCAAGTCCACCAAGTAGGTGACATCGCTCTTCTTCTCCACAACCTTAAATGGTCCAGTCCACCTGTCCTTGAGCGCACAAGGTTCCACGGGAGACATGACCCAAACTTCTTGACCAGGCTGAAGTTCGACGAGAGTGGCATTCCGGTCGTACCACCGCTTCATCTCTTCCTGCTGGCCTTCAGGTTTGCCTGAGCAAGATCTCTGAAGCGCCGAGTCTGGTTACTAAAGGCCAGCATGTAACTGTATACATCCTGGGGAGGTTTCCTGGGAGATTGCTCCCAGCCTTCTTTGACCAGACTCAAAGGTCCTCTTACCGGGTGACCATACAAAAGCTCAAAGGGGCTGAACCCTAGAGACTTCTGTAGCACCTCACGGTAAGCAAACAGCAGGCATGGCAAGAGGACGTCCCATTTACGCCTCATTGGTTCTTCAAGACCCATGATCATGCCTTTAAGGGTCCGGTTGAATCTCTCAACCAGCCCATTATCTTGAGGGTGGTAACGAGTGGTGAACTTGTAGGTTACCCCACACTCTTTCCACAGAGACTTCATATAATTGGAAATGAAATTGGTGCCCCTGTCTGACACCACCTCTCTGGGGAACCCCATGCGGGAGAAAACACCCATCAGTGCCCGTCCCACCACGGGAGTCGTCACTGTTCATAGAGGGATGGCTTCCGGGTACCGTGTGGCATGGTCCACCAAGACCAGGATGAACCTGTTGCCCAGGGCTGTCTTGGGGTCCAGGGGCCCCACAATGTCAATCCCCACCCGGTCAAAGGGGGTACTGACAACCGTAAAAGGTTGGAGGGGAGCCTTCGGCTTCCTTCCGCTTTTCCCACTTGCCTGGCAAGTGTGACAAGTTTTACAATGGATGTCTACATCCCTTCTCATCTGAGGCCAATAAAAATGGGTGACAAGCCTGTCATAGGTCTTGTCCTGCCCCAGATGTCCAGCTAACGGAACGTCATGAGCCAAACCCAGTAGTAAGGCTCTGAAGCGCTGGGGTACCACCAGCACACGGGCTGACCCAGGCTCAGCACCCTTAGGCTCGCTATACAGGAGGTCGTTCTCCCAGTAGACAAAATGTGTTCCTGACTGATCACCTGCGGTTTGGGCGGAGGCCTGCTGCCTCATACCCACAAGAGAAGGGCACACTTTCTGTTCTGCACAAAATTCTTCCCTGGAGGGACCACCATCCTGCTGCCAGTGGGTCAGCTCGGGCAGGTCTCCCAGTTCAGCAACTTGTTCCCCTGTGAGCTCCAGGGCATCCCCCTCAGGGTCTACCTCCTCCTGGACCACAGGAACGGTGGGAGCTGGTTTCTAGCACCTCCTGCCTCTTCTCTTCACAGCTGGGTCCTGGGCCATACTTTCAGGCTCTGGGACCCCATCAACACCCTTACTTGCTGTCATCGATCGAGTGGTTGCACACACCGACTCTGGCACACCCAACATTTTCAAACGTGTCTCTCGTTCCACCTTAGCCCAAGGGGATTCTTCCAAATCATTACCAAGGAGACAATCAACAGGCATGGCGGGCCTCACAGCAACCTGGAGTACCTGAAACTCCCCCCCATTCAAAGGGAACCTGAGCTACCTCACACTCTTTCTGGGAGTTGTCAGCAGCTATCACAGGGTAGAATGCGTGGGGAACCACCTGCTCTCTGGACACCAAGTGAAACTTGACAGCTGTCACACTCGCTCCGGTGTCTCTGAGAGCTTCCACTCTATGGCCATTAATGGTCACCCACTGCCTATATTTATTAGTTTTACTAGGCAGAGGGGGTGGAGGGACCATTTCCATGTCTCCTAGTGAGACCAGGGACATCTCTGCGGGACCCCTCCCACCAGGGGCAACCATCTCCTCCCCTCCCAGGGCTACACTTGCCAACTGACGGAGGGTGCACGTGGTGGTGCATTAGAGTCCCTCATGGGACACTGAGGATCATAAAAATGATGTCCTACCTGCTTACAAACATAGCAGGTCATTGGGCCCCTATGAACAGGTTTACCTGTCGGGCCCCTGGCTTCTTCACAGGGGGAGGCTGGGAACCCTTCCCTTGGTTCCCTTGGGGATTACTTTGGGGCCCTTTCTGGAACTCCCTCTGTTTACCCTTGTCCCCCCCACTCTTTTGCTGGGGACCCTGCCCACCTTTGGCTGAGTCTCCCACTGGACCCTTGTGGACCCTGGTACTGACCCAGCGGTCCGCCTCCTCAGCAAGTTTTCTAGGGTTAGATATCTTGCTATCAATAAGGTGCTGGCACAGCTCTGGAAAACAGTTATTAGACAAATGCTCCCAAGCAAACAAATCATAAAGAGCTTCATAACTTTCCACTTTGCTGCCCTTTACCCAACCATCCATGGCTCTGCAAAAAAATGACACATGTTCAACCCACGTCGTACCAGGCAATTTCTTACATTCTCTAAAGGCTTGTTTGTACTTTTCTGGGGTTAGGCCATACCTCAACATTAAAGCATCTTTCATATGAGTATATGACATCCTATCCTCCACAGGAATATCTAACAGGGTATCTCTCCCCTCATTCACAATGCGACCCCACAACCCCGCTCCCCAATCCTTCTCAGGGACTCGGTGGGCCAACAATGCTAACTCATACGCTTTAAACCATTGGCCAATATCTTCATTCTTATGATAATCTTTGATCACATCTTTGGGAAAATAAAACCTACTTTCTGCAGGCACAGATGGGATGCTGCCACCAGAGGGATTCAATTCTAAACTTTTAGCTTGGAGCTCTATCTCCCTCAACCTTGTGTCATGCTCCAAAGCTAACTTTTCTCTTTCAAACTCCAACCTTTTGATCTCCAGGTCAGCTTCTCTCCTACCTCTTGCATTTTCTATCTCCAACTGCCCATTTATCTTAAGTTTTGCCATTTCCATGTTGTATGCTCGCTCCTTCGCCCTTTCTTCTCTTTCTTCAGGGGAAAGACCTTTAGAGGAAACACTGCTACCGGGAGGAGACACGGGCCCATTCACTGGCACCTCCTCCTCCCCTTCCACTGGCGGTACCACCACCGCATCGGAGAGATCTCTGGCCACTAACCAGGCCTCCAAAGATTTGATAACTTTTGGTTTGTTTCTGCAGCTCTTGGTAGGAACTTTCAACTGCTTGCAATACTGGTCTAATTGCTTTTTGCTGTAATCCAGGACTTTACTTCTATCAAATTCCTCCACAACAACAGGGGTAGTGCTTCCGGCATCACTCATGGTCAAAACTGGCAGTGTTCAAAAAATCAAGCTTCAGAAAAGAGGAGAACAAAAATACAATCCTACCAAAATAGATTGTGGCTACGCTATGGTCTACTTTCACTATGTAGCGCACACTAATCACTGCACATGGGTCATAAATGCAAAGTTCAAATCCTCACCGCTGACCCACCAATGTTAGACTTGGCTGTCTCTAGTTGGCAGAGGTATACACTTCTGACAAATAGGGACTCACCTCCTCTAGTCAGGGCAAGGGGATCACACACTTAGATAACCCCTGCTCACCCCCTTGGTAGCTTGGCAAAGCAGACAGGCTTATCTCAGAGGCAGCGCGTTAAGCATTTATGACCACATACAGCAATAAAGTGAATACTCTACAAATGGACACAACACAGTAGTATTATAAAAATAAGGATTTTTATATAAGGCTTAGCACAAGACCAAATAACGACAAAAATATAACACAATCTTAATAAATACTCTTGGAAGGAAAAAATAATAGTTCAAATGTAATTTCTTCTTAGCACAAAGTCTTTAGTAACAGAAGCAACTCTTCTTCTTTAAATCACAGTTCTTGGCAACAATGTAACCCACACGGGAGTCACACGACGTCGAGGCAAAATTAATCCAAAGGTTCGGCGTCGACCGCGAGGAGCGCTACGTCGAGCCCGGAGTCGCACAGACCCCCACAACAAAGTACCTTGGAAAAGCGAAGCACACGATGATCCTCAGCGTCGAGATGTCCGGCATCGCGTCTTCAGCGTCGATCAGGCCTCGGAGTCGGGGCGATCTGCAGCGGTGTCAACAGATGTCAGGCAGGAGCAGCGCTCACGAGGCGAAGCAGGATACGGCGTCGTCGTCGATGTCGATGATGATGTTGCAAGAGGGAGCAGCGCTCACGGCGTCGAGAGGGCTCGGAGTCGATGCGATCAGCGGCGGTGCAGACACGGGGTCACTTGGAGCTGGAGCCGAACTCACTACTCACTGGCGTCGCTGCTGGCGTCGATCAGCCCCGGCGGCCGGCGTCGAGGAAGTGGGACACTGGAGCCGTTACTCACGATGTCGAGCTGGATTCGGTGGCGTCCATCGGCGTCGAGTTGGCTGGTTGCTTTCAGAAATTGGAGATTTTCTTTGCTATTTCAGCCCTTGGAGATTTTCTTTAGCAAAGTTTGAGAGTATACACTCAGTTCCTCTCTCCTGGTTCCTTGGCAAAAATAAAAAGCACTGCAGGATTCCCCCCAGCAAACAGCACTCTGGCAGAAGGGGTAGGCAAGTCCTTGGATCAGCAGGCTTCTTGTCCTTGGTTCAGGGTTCCTTGTCAGAATTGATCTAAAGTCTTGGTTCAGGGGTCCTTCTCTTATACCCTTTTGGCTTGGATCCCTTTGTCCATGCAGGGGAATTCCCCTCATCCTGGGTTTATTGTGGGTGTAGCCAGGCAGAGGCACCTGGCCTATTCACTGTGCAGGGCTGGGTCCTCAGATGCCCAGCAGGAGGTGGAGCCAGTATTGTCACTGGCAGGAGCAGAGCTATCAGTCGCCCGGCAGGAGGTGGAGCCAGCATTGTATCAGGCAGGGCAGGCTATCAGGAACTACTCTCCCCCTACTCTCAATGCATTTTTTTTATTTTTTTAAAATATTTTTATTGAATTTTTTTATCAATTCTACCCCCTAAACTGAGGACAAGAAGCACAAAATAACATGTAAATGAATTTGCTTTGTACATACACAAGTGAGGAATAAATTCATAAATCCCAAAGATATATAAACAAGGGCCAAGGTATAATAGAAAATCAAAAAGTTATAACATAAATACATTGTAGCTAGTACGTCTTATCTCAATAATTGTTAACATTGATCATCAATACTTCTCTATATACAATTCAATATCCTAGATCAATTATCCTAAATCTCATCTTTCCATCTAGTTATTGGTTCCCATATTTTCAATCCCAGTTTCCTCCCTTTCTTTCCCCTTCTAGCATAGATTGCTTTTTCCAAATTATATATATTTAAAATCCTTGCCAACCATTGTTGATATATCGGTGGTATTGGGTCCAGCCAAGCTGATGCAATACATAACCTTAATATTGCCATGGCCACAAAAATAAAATAACGTTCTTCCCCCTGTATACCGTCTGAATTTGCACCCAACAAGATTAAAGTGGGGGTTAAATTAACTGTTATTCTCAACGCCTTTTGCATATAAGTCTCTATTTCATTCAAAATTGTACATAATGATGGGCATGTTGCAAAAACATGTATAATATCAGCTTGCAGGCTTCCACATGTTGCACAATTAATACCAGTTGTAGCTCCCCATTGAGCAATTTTTGCCGGAGTATAATACAGCCGATACAATGTCTTGTAGTGTTGCGCCTGCAAAGCTGCAGAACACAAAACATTCTGACCCAACTCTAATGACATATTAAAGCAATCTATTTCAGCATCTAATTTAGTTGCCCAGCTTTCCCCCCATTTCTCCAAGTCATCTTGTTTTGATTCTATAATTCGTAGTAAAACTTTTTAATACTACAATCAATTCCTTCCTGTACCAGCTTCAGAATATTGTTTTCCTCAAATCCGGCAGTTCCCCCTCTTTTATTTAACAAAAAACTTCTTACTTGAAGGTACTTAAAAAAATGCCTTGTTTCTATCCGATATTTTGCTTGTATCTCTGAGAACTGCATGAGACCATCAGATCCCATCATATCTCCAATTTTAATAATTCCCTTTTGTACCCAAACCGTGAATGCTAGATCAGAAAAAATTTCCTTAGGAAAATTTGAATTATTCTTCATTCTTGTGTATCTATTATTTTTACCTAAGCCATATCTCTTACTGAAGGCTTTCCAGATATTGTATGCTGCCATAAGTGTCTTGAAACGAGTTCTCTTATAGTATGCAGAATCAAAATATCTTAGGAGTACACTGTTAACATCTTCTCCCAGCAGGAGACCATATATTGCCAGGGTTCCTAACTCATCATCCCCCTCCATTTCTGCACCGCCAATTAAACCCACCATATATTGCAAGGCGGCGGCCCAATAATATAGTTTCAAATCTGGTAGTGCCCATCCTCCTAGTTGTCTTGGGAGTGCCATGAAACATAGTGCTCTTCTGGTCTTTCCTTTGGACCATATGAACCTATTAATCATGGCTTCTAGCTTTTTAAACCAGGAGTTGTCAAACATCAGTGGGATTGCCCTATATATATATAGAAACTTTGGTAACACTAGCATCTTGATAATGTTTATTCTGCCAACTAAAGAGAGGTGGAGGTTGTGCAGTCTGTCTAAATCCCTTCGAACCTTAGCTATAATAGGAACTATGTTCAATTCCACCACTTTGTCTAATTCTGAGGCAATTGTAATACCAAGATAAACACCTGTTTGTACAACCCTATGATCATTACATACTGCATTATTATTCTTAATTATTTGTGTTTTATTAGTATTCAGAGAATACCCTGAAACCCTTCCAAAAATTTTTGCCTCTATTTCCACCCTTCGCATAGCCTCCGTGGGAGTTGATGTAAGAACTGCCACATCATCGGCATAAGCAAGTATTTTGCATTCCACCCTATGCGTAGTCAGTGGAGCTATATCTTCATTTCTTTCCATCCTCCGAATCAGGGGATCCAAGTACATAGCAAACAACAGAGGGGAGCATGGGCACCCCTGTCTTGTTCCCCTCTTAACTTGAATCTCCCTAGTCAACCCCGAGTTTACCCTTACCGCAGCTACCGGATTCCTATAGAGTGTTTTTATTGCTTTAACAAATCCCTCCCCGAATCCCACTCTTTTTAAAACACACCATAGATAGTCCCAGGAAACCCGATCAAAAGCCTTCTCGGCATCTAAAAACATCGCCGCCATCGGGCCCCCTGAGACTTCCATGGTGTCCAGTAAGGTAATATGTTTCCGAGTATGATGGGTCGTTCCCCGCCCTGGAATAAATCCATGCTGATTGATGGAAACTAGTGGTGTTATCACGTTAGCAAACCTTACTGCTAATGCTTTAGAGTAGACCTTTGTGTCAGCGTTCATGAGTGTGATAGGTCTATAAGAGCCAGGTTCCTTAGATGGTTTCCCTTTTTTAAAATAACCACAATTTCTGCGCCTGACCACGAGCCTGAAACAGATACCCCTATCTGTGTTTGTTGCAAGGTTTTCACCAAGTCCTTTCCTAATACTTTCCAAAATACATTAAAAAACTCTATAGGTATTTGATCAGGCCCTGCTGCCTTTCCTGATGGTAAACTCATAAGGGCGGCTTCAATCTCCTGAGACTCTAAGGGTAAATCTAGTCTTTGTTGTTCTTCCTCCTCTAGCATCACTTTTTCAATACTCTCTAGGTAAAGTGCAATTTCCACTGGGTCTTTTCCTTGCTGCTCTTCGTATAGTTTCATATAAAACTGTCTAAAAACTTCTTTAATCTCCTGTGTATCTGTTACCTCATTCCCTGAACTGTCTTTAATCGCCGTTATCTCTCCTAACGCGATTTTTTGTCTTGCTCGTATTGCCAATGTTCGTCCCACCCTTTCACTAGCTTCATTGCACTTCTCTCTATTGGCCACATATATTTTTGCTGCCTTAGTTACTATATCTTCCTCTGCCTCCATCCTTATCTTTGCTAATTTAGTGAGAGAGAGCTCCTGCGATTTACCTGCTACTATACATTCATTTAACTCCTTCTCGGCTAAGAGCAACTGTGATTTAACTGTTTGGATTCTATGTCGCTCCTGTTTGCGTTTGTTCACACTATAACTGATAGTCTCACCCCTTATCCCCGCCTTGAAACTATACCATACAATACCATCTGATGCAGTACCTCTATTTATTGTTAAATACTCCTTAATCCATTTCGTCATATGTTGAATATAAATCTCATCCTCTAGGAGCACTCTTTCAAATGTCCACCTTGTAGCCTCCCTAGAGTTCAACATGGCAGTATAATTTAAAATTAACGGATTATGGTCAGACAATAAGCGAGGCATCCTCTCAATCTGAGATTTAGATAAGCAATTACTTGCAACGAGGAAGTAATCTAATCTTACACTTACCCTATGCGGGGCGGAATAGTATGTGTATCCCTTCTCTTGTGGTTTTAAATTATCCCATAAATCTATTAATGCATTATTCCTAGCCATAGAACAAATTGCTCGGAATACTCTTCTCTTCCTACCTTTATACGTTGTATGGGATCCCGCCGTTAAACCTAGCCCCCCTGCACCATTGATATTAAAGTCACCTCCAAGAATAATACAGGGTGCCCATGTAGCCAGTTCTACATCCAGGTGCTCAAAAATTTCAGGATCATCCCCTGTGGAACCATTAATCGAGCCAAGAGTGATCCACTCTTCTCCAATCATACACTCTACCAGCGCCCATCTCCCCCACACATCCTCTAGTTTCTTCCTCGTAGTAATATCCCAGTGCCTTGATAGTATTGCCACCCCCCTATTTCTGGAGCCCTGTCTTGAGAAGGCTAAGATTACAAAACCCAGTTGCTCCAAGAGATATATTTCAGATGCCATAATATGCGTTTCGTGTAAGAGTAAAAAATCAACTCTCGTATTTTTTAATAGAAGAGATACCTTGTGCCTCTTCTGCCTCTCATTCAAGCCACATATATTCCATGTCATTATTCGAACAGCCATTGGTAAATAACGAACACATATCTAATACTTTTTAGCCATTTCAACTCAGGTATTTGTTTCACCAGATATAGCCTCCGTATTTCCTTATAGTTTATTTTCCTTTGTTTTGTTTGCATTTTTATATACATTATTTTCATCTTGTGCCCCTTGCCCCCAAAAGGTTCCCGCCCCCCCCTGTGAGCCCCCCCGACTGTCCCACCCCCCTACTGGCAAATAGGTCCATAAGACCTATATGTGGCAACTGTGACCCCTCGAGGGTGACGCTCCCTCTCACTCATCTCCCTTACCCCTGCACCTCCCTAAAAGCATACCACTTCCCCTTGTTTCTTTTTATCCTCCCCCCCGTCTCCTGTCTCCCCCCCTTTTTTTGTTTTGTTATCCCCCCCTCTCCTCCCCTACACTATCTTTCTCTTTACTATTCTTATATCATTTGTAAGAGATTCTTAAATATGCATCAATCTCGTGATCCTCTTTTTGGAACTCTATTGTTTAAGTTTTCCGATTTCCGTGCGGAATCAGAGCCATTGTACCATCCTGCGATCTATTTTCCTTCATCCACACCAAATATTCTTGGGCCTTAATCTCCGAATGAAAAACCTTAAATTGTCCATTTTTGACTACCTTCAGTCTACTAGGGAACATCAAGTATGCCTCACATCCTAGTTTTTGAAATGGGGTTATTAGCTCCCTCATCCTCCATCTCCTCTCAACCGTTGTGTGGCAAAAATCGGGCCTAGCAAAAAATTCAACATCTTTATATCTGCATTTAGCCTGGGGTTTTGCCTTTGCCATAATTTCTTCCCTTAATAAATAATTTCCAAAATAGATAAGTATTGCTCTGGGTTTATCAGACATATTAACCTTGCTCTGTACAAACGGGAATCTGTGTGCACGCTGTATTTCCTTTTCCCAGTTCCAACCTGTTATATCTGGTAGTGCACCTCTGAGCAGTTCAATTACATATGCACTCATGTCTTGCCCCTCCTTTCCCTCTGCCACGCCCAGTAAGCGTATGTTATTTCTACGCTGCCTATTCTCGAAATCCTCGAGTTTCCTTAAAACATCAGACGTAGTTTTTTCCTGGTCTTATTTGAAATCTTGCCACTTATTAACCTCATCTTCCAGAATACCAGTTCTCTCCTCAACTTCAGTAACCCTTCCCACAAGAACTGTGTATAGCTTATTAACTTTCCTGAGAGAGCCCTGTATCTTCTTACTCTCCTGTCTCGCTCTACGGCTTTCCACTCTAGCCTCCACTTGAATCTGTTTCAATATAGTATACATCATTTCAAATCCAAGCGGGTTTTGACCTTGACCTTGTCCTGTAGTCTGCCTCTGTGTCATATCTTGGGTTGGTACAGAACCCACTGTCTCTTGATACATTTGCGATGTCGCAGAGTAGTCCCAATCCAGTCTTTTTACAACCTGTACTTGTAGAGGGCTTACACCACTTTTAGTTCTATTCCATCTCTTTTTCATTAAAGTTTTACGTCTAGGGGAGAGTTTGTGAGCTGTTTCTTCCCTCAATTCCGAACTCTCTGTAGTATCTGAGTCTAATCCTGTTGGGAGTACCTCCATTTCCACTTCAATATCGGTATCAGAATCTTTTGCAGCATTAGTTGACTCTGAGCTTGAACCAAGTTCATTCCTCCCACAGCCCCATCCTCCTCCTCGTCACCGCCCTCATTCAACGAGAAAAAGCAATCATCACTCGGTGAGCCTGGATTTAAAGGAGAATGTGGCGTAACACTCATAGTATTAGAGTCCAAAACCAGTAGATTTTTATCAATCTGTGACCCTATTGATATGGGCATTGTCACTCCATCTTTATCTTGTTCCCCTATATCCATAATATCCTCTGTAAAGTTCATGTCTTGTATTTTGGCTCCTAACTCCTCCATACACTCGGATCGTAATTCAGTATTAGAGAATATCTCCCCTTCATCCCTTTCCTCCTGTGTTACCTGCATTGTCTGAAATTGTTGAGTCTCCGTATTAACCGGTGTCTGATTAGTAGCAGGGACCCTCTCTGAGTCCTGTATCCGATTCTGCTCCATGACTAGTGTGACACTCGGCAGCTCGGACTCCTTCGCAGCCCTTCCCGATCTCTGCTCCGGTGACTCCGGGTGCCTCGTCTGCTCAATCTGCGAGGCCCACCCCGCCCGCTGCTCCGGCTGTTCCATCTGTGGTCCCGCCCCCAACAGAGGCGATGCTCCCACAGTCATCGTAGCAATCTGCTCCTGAGTGCTGCTGGTGCCGTTAGTGAGTGTCCCATTCGCCTCCCGGGGACTCTCAGGAACCGTTAACAGCGGGGTATGAGCAATCACTTTACCTGTCACTTCGTTTGTTTTAGCGCTCGTCGTCGCCTTAGCATTCAATCGCACTGTAGCAGCAGCAGGCGAGAATGCCTCCAAAACTGTAGGTTGTCTCAAGCCTGCCTGTTCAATTGCCTTTGTGCCATTGTTGTTTCTTCTGATTATGGTAGCTTTATCCTTTAATTTTTCCTTTTTCTCTTTCTCCCTTTGGTTTACCACTGCATTTACTGTGTTTGCTGTTATATTGTTACCAGTCACCTTATTTGATTCCGGATCCTCCATTCTCCGGATATTTGTTTTTGTCCGAAGGTTTGCTGCTGGGGCATCAGGATCGTTAGAAATTGCTTTCTCTTTATCCGCCTTTGTGTTTCTTTGTTTTGGAGCCATAATATGCTTCCTCAATCGAAACAAACAGTAATGGCTCGTGATGATAATTCTCTCCAAGAGTTCATGTGCTCGAGTCAGGCTCCCTTTTATATTGGCAAATCAAAAAGGAGAGAGAGGACTAGGTAAGCCAGTCCGGGTCCCCTGGTTATATGTAGAGATATCAATATAGGACTAGCTATGTTGTGTTAGAGGAGACTCAGAAGGTATATCTGTAGGCAAACCCTTAGGTTTGGACATGAAGCCCTCACACACCAACCTAGTTGGTGTCATGCTTCATCATCGGGCCCACCACAGTGACACCGAATGTGTCCCGGGTGTGCTGCGACTCCAGATTACTGAGGAGCAGGTATTCTTACTGAGTGTGCAGTGCTGGTGAGAATGGAGGTGAAAGGTTTAAAAGCTATCCAGGAGGTCCCAGTTCCCGAGGGTAAAGGTAAATTTAATACCTGGGCCCCTGTTAGCAAGATAAAAAGGCTGTGGACGTTGTGGAGTATATTAGGGGCTCCTACGTCCTTGTGGTCTACATGTTTCAGCCAGGCCTTTTGATTAAAACTGGCTTTCCTCAGGACCAAATGAGTATGTGTGAGTGAAAATAAACTATATTAAGTGAAAGTGTATGGTAAAAAAGTGTTGCACTCGCTAAGGTGCCGTACGTGTAAGAGGGGGATTCCCTCTGCTTTAACTTGCTACTTGCTGTTAAAGCCTCATGGGTCACTTGGCAGGGAGGGAAAGGAGACCGGTATTTCCGATCAGCGGTTCCTGCGACCTATCGTCCTGCTCCAGTGTCCCCAGTGTCTCACTCGGGACACTGGAGCAGGACGATAGGTCGCAGGAACCGCTGATCGGAAATACCGGTCTCCTTTCCCTCCCTGCCAAGTGACCCATGAGGCTTTAACAGCAAGTAGCAAGTTAAAGCAGAGGGAATCCCCCTCTTACACGTACGGCACCTTAGCGAGTGCAACACTTTTTTACCATACACTTTCACTTAATATAGTTTATTTTCACTCACACATACTCATTTGGTCCTGAGGAAAGCCAGTTTTAATCAAAAGGCCTGGCTGAAACATGTAGACCACAAGGACGTAGGAGCCCCTAATATACTCCACAACGTCCACAGCCTTTTTATCTTGCTAACAGGGGCCCAGGTATTAAATTTACCTTTACCCTCGGGAACTGGGACCTCCTGGATAGCTTTTAAACCTTTCACCTCCATTCTCACCAGCACTGCACACTCAGTAAGAATACCTGCTCCTCAGTAATCTGGAGTCGCAGCACACCCGGGACACATTCGGTGTCACTGTGGTGGGCCCGATGATGAAGCATGACACCAACTAGGTTGGTGTGTGAGGGCTTCATGTCCAAACCTAAGGGTTTGCCTACAGATATACCTTCTGAGTCTCCTCTAACACAACATAGCTAGTCCTATATTGATATCTCTTCCCTTTTATATTGTCCTTTAAAGTCAGGACAGGTCCTAATGTCCCAGTGGGGGAGTCCGATTCACTCAATAGCAGGCTCACCGTAGGTAGGTTACTTTGGTATTTAATTTCAAAATAGCTTTTAGCTTTCATCGGGGAGTTTTGAGGAGTCTCTCAAAGGGGGAATTTTACCGCTCTCTTCTCATCGCCGATTTAGAAGAGTGGCTTGCTCTGTATTCTGCTCAAAAACCGCTGCCTCGGGAGTGAGGAGAGAACACGTCTTTCCCCTACGGTCTGCCAGCGGCCATCTTGCCTCGCATCTTACCAGGAGGTGGAGTCAGCATTGTATCAGGCACGGCAGGCTATCAGGAACTACTGTCCCCCTACTCTCAATGCAAATGCACCACTTACCCCACACTGACTCATTCAGAACTCTGGAGCCACCCAGCCCCTGTCACACACACACCAAACCAGCAGAAACCAGAAATAGTTAGACAAGAAAATAGACACTTTCTAAAAGTGCTATTTTCAAACCCAGAGTCCAAAAACCATCCACACAAACGGATGCGTTATTAAACCCTGAGTTCAGGGATACCAAACTCGACATTGTACCATGCTCCCTGAGCCAGCTAGGATTATACCATTAATAATCCTCGCAGCCCATTCTAACTAATGGAGAGCAGGTAACCTCACAATACTGAAAAACGAATATGGCTGTAATTCACTTTTAAGACATGCCAACTTGGTCAGGCTTGTCCTACCTTATGCTTACAATGCACCCTTCTCGTGAGCCTACCATAGGGGTGACTAACATGAAGTTAAGGGAAGGTTTAGGGACTGGCAAGTAGGTGTACTTGCGCAGAAAAACTCAGGTTTATTGGAGTTGGGGCCGTATATAGCAGCTAGTACAACTTCCGATCCACAGAGAGACCCTTTAAGGATAATGAATCTCCCTTCAGCATCAAATGTGTATGTGTGTAGATTTTCTTTCCAAACCCCTGCGTATCAATATGGCCACACCGCCTGTGTGAGTAGAGTATCCGGTGGAGTACACCTCCCCCCAGTGATTATGGCGCAGCTTCATGTTGAATGCATTAGGCAGATGGATCTCCTGCAGATAACAGCAGTCGATCCTGTCCCAGATCAAGTATGCGTGCATAAGTCTGGCTTTTCTGTGGTCATTCAGACCTCTAATATTCCACATCAAAAACTTCAGGGTTGTCACTTTATGTTAGTGTCGTGTGACGAAATGGCATCGTAGGGCCACACTGTGAGGTTATTGGGTGCTATAATAATGGGGATTAGCTTGGTGCATACCAATTTTGCTTATAACCAACCTGGTTGTTACGGAGAGACTGATGAGGCTTGACAAAAAGATTACATGTAGTGTTTGACAATGGAACCAAACATTGCTGTACTGTGACCCCAACCCTATCCCCCTCCCACACCCATCCCCCCTATTAGGTTGACCTGAAACATCCCCCCCCACCCCAACTTCAAAACAACCCTCCAACTTAGGCATGAGGGAACAATAATGGGGGATCTCGGGGGGGGGGGGGGGCACTAGGTGGTGCACAGGTGGCTGCACTAGTGTGAGGCTCCTGCAGCCTTGTGCACTTATCTGTCAATTTATCCTGCACAGGGGACTCCAATGTGTTCCCAGCCAATGTCAGAGTGGAGCACGTGACTCTGTCACTATACAGAGCCATTCCTGGAGTCCTGCGCTCTGACTAAGGACAGCCAGTTAACTGGAGCCAAAGGTGCAGTCCGGACCGGTGGTTCCCGAGATAGGCAGGGCGCAGTACACGACACCCAAGGTGCCCACGAGGCCTCTGGGCCATGCCTCGGATCTGGTTGGCACCCTCGCTCCTCAACATCGAGAAGGTGGGTGCATACGCACAAGACACAGCGCTCGCTGGTCACTACCATTGCTAAGAGAAGGTAAGTCTGGACAACCCCCGCCGCATCGTCAGGCACGGCGCTGAGAACTGTTGAGCTCCTGCCGCGCATGCTTCCCACAAACCGCCCGTTATCCTGCCAGGGCGGCTTAACCCACAAGGCCCTTCTGTGTCTGAACAACATTCGTAAATCCTCTGAAATGTGCATTACACTGCTGCTGAGTGCCAGTGTGGGGCCCGACGGCCAGAACTGAGACTTGTGGCCCAGTGCTGCGGATCGGGAACTGCGATACATGCACAGCCTCTGAGGTGCCCACGCGGCTTATGCGCCATATTGCTGATCTGACAGGAAACCTTGGCGTCTTCTACACAGAGACGATGGATGCGTCCTGATTGCGGCTGCAGTGAGAAGCAGGAGTACGATTGCGGGGGAGTGGGGTGTTGCTCATGTCCCTATCGCTCCACTTAGCCCGAGATTGATTACTATTGGACTGTCATGCTGTGTGACGCCGTGAGTCACCCTCTGACTTGCCGCCTGAGTCGTTTTTTTGTGAATACTGATCACTGAGGCCTGCACCTTTCTGTGGGGTGCAACGGGGAGGAGCCACAGTAGACTACCGTTGCAGGTCTCATACAGCTACGGGTACAGAAATTGATGCTGCCCTATCCTGTGAGTGCTACCATTTGGTTACCAGTGCCATTGATGCTGTTGGTGCATTTGGCACCTGCTAGCCACCACACCCAGGAAGACGTGCAGCGCCCATTCCTGAAAAATCCAACAATAATACGGTGGCCTGATCCAGGACACGTGGTTCCCCTAGCCCTTCAGACCTCAAGAATAGGGGATCTTGCTGCTGCTGTACTGGGGTGAGGCCTCCCTCAGGGCATCTTACGGCACCTCCTGGCCTACCAGATGTTATTCAGAGAGCACCGGCTGACCCTCTTCAGCACCACATACCACTAGGAGAGAGAAGAGCTATCTCACCCCCCCCCCTCCCCCCCCCCCCACGCTATGGACCGCATCGCCTAGCCTGCTCCATTGTAGCCGCAGCGGGTGCGGAAGGCCACCTCAATAAGAAAGGAAAAAACGACAACATAAAAACAGAAACAAACAGGAAAACAAAACAAAAATGGAAAAACCGGACACAAAGCAGACTCGGTTGACCTTTGAAGCAAAAAGGGGCAACCGATTGCAATAAGATGACCCTGCGCAGGCAAAGGGAGACACTGCAATAAGTGCAACGCATGGGCAGGAGGAGGACATGAAAGAACTGTTACTAGCCGTGAGGCAAAGCCTTGCTTCCATAGAAAGTAAAATGGACAGTATGAACACCGGAATGGATGCTATTGTGCACAAAATAAATCAACACGATGAACGCCTAAAGGAAGCAGAGCGCAGCATCTCTGACACAGAAGATAACACGTCTACAATGCAAAAGCAGGTGGCGCAGAAGGACAAGTTGCTCCGTGTTATCTGGCGAGCACCAACACAGGACGGATGGAAGACTTTATCGAGAAGCTACTGCATGAAGTTATCAGCGCCGAATCCTTGCCCTCCCAATTTATAGTTGAACGGGAGCATCGCTCTCTTGCCCCCCAACCGCCGCCTGGAAGCCTGCACCACCCAATCATCACGAGGCTGATCATTTACCGGGATGTGGCCCACAGGGTGGCTCGTGACAAGAAGCATCTTGCGTTTGAAGGAAATGCCTTTAACCTTTACCCCAACCTCATGGCTGCGGTTCTGGAAGCACAATGAAAATTTAACCCTGCAAAGCAAAAGCTGCGTCTGGCACAAATCGACTACGCCTTACTGTATCTAGCCAAACTGAGAGTGGCTCACCAAGTCAAGCAGCAGTTTTTCACCAACGCGCAACAAGGAGGTGATTTTCTGAGGCGCATCAAGCGACCTGTAATTCGTGCAACACGCAAGAATCTTCACTCAAGATCTACATCTCGAGTCACGGAATGATAATGATCCCCGGCCAGGTCAGAAGCCACCCTGAGAAAATACATCTTCTCTGTTCAATCTTGCAAAAGCCCATGGACGAGACTCCGGAACAACACCATGCATTTCTGACTTACAACTGCCTCCAAGACTTTACAGTCAGATAAGTACCTCCCTGGAACAACAAGATGAACTCTACCGGGCACCCCTTCCCCCGATGGGTAGTCAATGACATCTGGCCACCCAGTGTGTCGGAGGGTTGGGAGTAAGTTGTGGTCACCCTAGGAGTCCCAGCTCATGGGTGATCCCCCTGTTCTTTTGATTGCATGCAAGTTGGTGTTAATGTTTCAGGAAATATGGATGGGGGCAGGAACATTCAGTCTGGCATGTTTGGGATGCTTCAGTGGGTGGGGGAGGGGGCGGGTACTTTGTGATAACAGTATTTCATGGTAAAGCGAAACACATAGGATTGCTACGGTATGCGTTTTGTTGTTTGGTCCATGTCACAAATCATGTACTAAACCACAGTTCTACTCATGGCAGGCTCGGACCCTACTGTGAGGCTACACCTATTAACATGGAATGTTAGAGGAGTAAGGGATCCACGCAAGTGCAGACAAATCTGAGCTTATTTAGATCACCATCAGGTCCAAATTGCGATCCTGCAAGAGACTCATTTAGACTTGAGGCATCCCTCGTCCTTAGATTCTAAATGGGCAGCACACAGAATATTTTCCTCGTTTTCATCATACTCCAGGGGGACGGCAATATTGATAACAAAACATACACAATTTATCCCTATTGGCATGGCTCCTGACCAGGAGGGACGTTATTGCCTGATGTGGGGGAGACTGGGCCCAACGTCCACCACACTGGTCTGCTGTTATGGACCAAATGTGGACAATCCTGTTTTTTTTGTCGCGCTGTTGGGCAAGATCCTAGAGATAGGGTTGACCCACATAGTATGGGGTGGGTCCTCAATTCTGCTATAGACCCGGAGATGGATAGGTCAAACCCTGGTTCACACCATTACACCCAAACACACAAGATCCTGCGGGACATATTATCAGACAATGGGTTCATTGATGCATGGAGGCATGTTCACTCACACCTGACTGAAGGCACACACTATACTGCATTATATGCATCCTGGGCTAGATTAGACTATTTCTTGGTGTCTAGGGGCTTGGGGCCAATTATTACCTCAGCAGAGCATTAAGCGAGAACTTACTCTGATCACTCACCTGTACACATGGTGTTGACCACACCAGACTTGGGAGGGCCTTCCAGGAGCTGGAGGCTACAGCCTACTATCCTGCTGGACACTTTGTTTCGAATTTTCCAGCGCAATGTAGGGTCAGTGGACTGTATCGCGACAGTTTGGGAGGCCTTTATGGTCACGGTCCTGGGCTTCTGCATTTCCAAAGGCTTTGGTATTTTATGAGACATTCAGGGCACCCTAAATAAGTTAGAACAGGAACTTGAATGGCTGGAGGCATTGCTCGCCACTGGAGCCGATGGGAACACACAAAAGGACTTTAGGGAAAAACTCTTTGAATATAGAGAAACAGCAGAGAGAGAGGTTCAATTCAGGGGCAAATACTTTGTAGCCTGACGTTACGGAGAGGGTGAGTGGCCTGGCAGAGCCCTCGCAGAGGTGGTCTGCTGTCCTAGAATCTCCAATCATGTGCTAGAAATAACAGGCACAGATGACGAGAGACATAGAGATACCACCGCTATCTTGAATGCATTAACCACTCACTACACCACCCTGTACTCCCCCAGTAGGCGCGGTCCATTCTCTCTTATAGAGTACCTAGATGATGTAGCCTTAGGTTGACAGGGAGACTCCCAAAGAGAGTTCCTAGTGGCTCCATTTGAATTAGATGAGATCCGAGAGGCCATTATGCACATGTCATCAGGGAAGACCCCAGGCTTAGAGGGACTTTCTATAGACTTCTTTAAGGCATACATAGACCAACTTGCTCTATCCTCAAAGAAGTGTACGAGGAACCCCCAAAAAATGGTACTCTTCCGCTCTCCATGATAGAAGCACTCATAACTTCTCAGCTCAAGCCGGGAAAGGCTGTGGATCAGTGCGCCTTTTACAGGCCACTCTCCCTCATCAAAAGCGACGCTAAAATTCAGGCTAAAGTAGTGGTCAATAGGGTGACCCTGTACATGGACAAATTAGTCCTCCCGGACAAAGCAGGATTTATACCTGGGTGAGCCACTTCCCAAAATCTACGTTCATTCTTCTCTATTTTGCAAAATGTGGACCCTAGCCTTACGTTGGCGGCGGTCTTTCTAGACGCCACTAAAGTATTCTATTCTGTTGAATGGGATTACTTGCTGGGGATATTGCAACGCATGGGAATGCCAGTGTTTTTTTTTCCTCGATCCGTTTCCTCTATCACTTGCCGACAGCTAAAGTCCAGCTCAATGGGCAGAATTCGCAGGCCTTTCCAATCACCAGGGGAACTCTGTAGGGGTGCCCCTCATCCCCGTTACTGTTCGCATTGGCGGTGGAGCTGCTTGCGTCAAAGGTACGACAACATCACCAAGGTAAAGCATTGCGCTGCCCCCTGTGACAGATGCACATCTCACTTTATGCAGATAACATCACACTATATATCAGAGACCCGCAACAAAATCTAAACCCTATCCTACATGAATTTATTGTTTTTGGATGGCTTTCGGGGATTTACATCAATTGGGGGAAGCCACAGGTGTTGCTGCTTACATCAGCAGCAACACAATTTCCGCTTGACTTTCCTATAGAGTGGTGGAATTCGGAGGTCAAATATCTAGGTTTACACATTTCCAAGGATAGGGAAAAGCTCATGCGCCTTAACTATGGCAGGGCACTGGACAACATTACTAGCTGTATAACGGGCTGGATCTCTCTGCTCTATCAATCGTGAGGCAAACCTCTCTTATCAAAATGGTAATCCTCCCACAGCTATTGTATCTGCTTTTGAATATACCATATCATCCTGGTCGATACTTCTTCACCGCCTTATCGTCTGAACTGATCAGGCTGACGTGGGGAGGTAAGAAACCGAAACTTCAGTGGGATATCATTACAAGACCATACGCTCAAGGGGGTTCGATTTTCCAAATTTGGAACTATATTACATTTGGGCCCAGGCTCACTATGCCTATTGCTGATTGCACTCGCCCAGGTACATGCCACAAGTAGCGGTGGAACAGTGGCTGGCAGACCCAATACCATTGGCAGGTATGTTGTGTAGCCCACCCCAGTCTGGCGAGGCAGGTGACACAACAGTGACATGTACAGTAGCTGCAAGGCACCGAATTGCTAAAATGTTACCAGCCCCTATGCTTTACTCCCCATTGCTCCTGCTATTGTATCATCCCCAAATGCAATAGCTACAAGAAGCTGGATTCGGAATAACCATATTGAAAGCTAATGTAAAGTGCTCGGGGGAATTATACCACAATGGTAAATTTCGTACACTGAAACAGATGTTTGGGCATAATGTGACTACTCAGCTAGACATGTTCCTCTATGTGCGGCTTCGGCAGGGTGTCAAAGACATTACTGCGGTGTACCCATCAGAACCTCCTACACTCACCCACTTCATACTTTACTACAGGCCACATCCCCCGAGCACGCTGTCTCAACACTGTATCATGCAATACACACTCAACAGCAGAGGGGACAATATCCCTCTCATACGCAATGGGAAAAGGAGTTGGGAAGGAACATTTCGGACGAGCAATGGTCTTATTGTTGTCTACAAATAGAGCAAGTGTTAGCTAGCAGCAGATTAAGGAGTATTCATTTTACTTGTTTGCACCACCTGTATTATACACCATCCGAGATTTATAAGTTCAAGTTGCAAGATACTGAGCGGTGCGATAGATGTGGCGTGATAAACGCTGATTTTCTTCACCTTGCGTGGTCTTGCCCAGGTGTGGACGACTACTGGCACAAGGTCTACCAGGCGCTGGAACAGATGATGTCTCTGACACTAGAATCTTCCCCACTCAAGCCTTACTAGGATACACAGCACTAATAAACAAACCCTCCCGTAGATATGTCATGCTTGCGCTATTGATGCCCAAGCGCCATATCGCATGCTGATGGGGGTGGGGGCAGAGCTCCCAAGTTTAAAGAGTGGGTCAGGGACTTCATACACTGCCAGGAACGGATGCCTAACTACGCAGAGTTACTTCCCCTGAAACCTCACCCAAAAGATATCTTGGATCCTCTGAAGGCATATCTTCTTGCCCACCCTCAAGACATCACAACTGGGGATTCGTCAGAATGATGCTGATGACACGAGCACACAAAGCTGCGCACTTTCAGGAGGGATACATATGCAGCACACCTCACATGATCCCAGAAAAGCGTATGGCCTATTGTCCACAGCAGGAGAGTAGGCCACGGGCATTACAGTGGATTGATGTGCCTACCCAATGTAGAGTACTGTAATGGTGGAGCGTGATCCTACGACTAATTGGAGGAGATTTACCTTATTATAATGTATTTTGTTTGTCCAGGTACCTCTTGCAACTGCACAGTGATAATGTAACAGCCTAGTAAATGTTAACGGTCCTCTCTTTATGAAATGTGTATAAATCTGTAGATACTGCACACGAGATGCTGCAATGATTACTTGTTCCTATGTCTGTTTGCTCACTGCAAAATCCAATAAATAAAGTTATAAAAAAAATAATGGGAGCTCTCCCTTGGGGCGAGAAATGTCCGGCATACACCCTGGCCTGAGATCAGGTGGCTGAGCATGTTATTAAGAGTATATTTAAGGATAACTGTTACATCTAAATAACAGCAGTGTGGTTTAACAGTGAGGGGTCAAAGTCAACAAATCTATACCCCAGAGTGATGAGACAACCCCTCTAATTTCTTACCACAAGGCTTGGGAGCACAAACAGTACCAGTAGGCTGCCGGTTCAGTCATTGTCACTGTAGGAAAGGTGTATCTGCTTCTTATGGTTACCCCCACTTTTTGCTGATGTCACACTTTTTTTGTTCTAGTCTGACTGGGATCTTGCTATTCAGAACCCCAGTCTATCTGCTTCCTCCCTTAAATTGCTAAGTATGTACTTTAGGTACACTCCATATGGGATACTGGGGTATCCTTCTCAGTCCCTACGATATGGTACACCATGTACCCAGGGCATAGGTACCCCAGAGGCATCCCATGGGCTGAAGTATGTATTATGCCACCCCTGAGAGGCCATTTAAATTGACCCAACAAGCATCCTACCTCAGACTGTGTTAGCTGGTGCTTTCACCACTTACTTAAGATATAGGTTCACTATATCTATCTAAATCACTACACTTAAAAAAAATCAGTCACCCCTATGGCAGACCTTATCAATCCTGAAGGCAGGGTGCTGGATTATATGTAAGAGGGTGCCCCTGCATGAGAAGAGCCCCTCTGCAGCCTTCGGAGACATTCTCCGGGGTTGTCTGTGATGCAGCCAGACATATATGTTTAAGTGCATTATAACCTCGCAGTAAATGCTAACTTTCAAACGCCTGCTTAGAAATATGTTGTGTTTGGTGTCAAACGCCTTGGAATCATACCTCTACACCAGTACTGGTGTGGGAGGTATGTTTCTACCCTTCCAAAGGGACATCTGTGGGTCACCGGTCTACCAGGTAGCAGCTTTCTCAACCCGGGCAGCACAAAATGGACGCTGCCAGCCACAGACACAATTCTGCTCTCCTGCTGCTGGGTGGGAGCACTCTGAGAGTGCCAGAAAGTCTGCACTGGGGGCACATTTGGTGTCCCTATGCATAGTCCAGCTTAAACTAGTTCTGGGAGCCATTGGCTCCTGCTCTGGCGTGAAACTGGACAAAGGACATGGGTGTAGCCACCCCTCTGTCCTGCCCCTCCCCTAGGAGGTTCCCTAGAATCTTTCCAACGCCTTCCCATGGGTATAAAGTGGGCTACCTGGCTACAGGAGTTTAGATTTTACCTGGACAAGATTCTGCGAAGAAGAAATCAAGTACTTTGACTGCATGCACGACGCTGGACGACTGAATAATCTCCCTTGACGTAAAGGAGTTACTCCCCTGCAGAAGCAGGCACCAAAGATGCATCTGATTGGCTTGCTTCTCCCGAGCTGATGAAGACTCCGAAGATTTCAGCAACACAGGAGGTGGGTTCCTGAAGGTCCCTGAGGTTGATCTGCTCTCTCAGCGATTCTGAGATGTATATCCCTTGTGAGGGTGTGCAACCCTAACCCCTGTGCACCACGTACATTTGCAATTGCATATGCTTGTTGGCAATTCCTGAGCTTGTGCATTGGACTCCATGTATTCCTGACCCTGAGCAATATTTGCACTGAAGATATCCGGCCTCCACTCACCGAGTGTCCTACGGGCTGGTACTTTGCAAACTAGCTTGAGGTCTCCTCGGGATCCGTAGTCCATTAGCCTGTGGGTCCTGGCAAGGGTCACCTTGTTTGTTCATGGGCTTTCCTCTGACTGCCTGGGTTGCATTTGCCAAAGCTTGTTGGCGCTCCAGCCGGACACCAACCACTCAGCGCCTGACATCCTTTGTGGGAAAGCTCACCTCCAGATCCTGGTTGTCTTCGATGTCTCATGGTCCCCATGGCTGCAGAGTCAAGCAACCATTCTACGCACCTAAAGCACTCGACATCGTTGGGAATTCGACTTCTGAGCCCCTGGTCACCTGAAGTGACCCAGACTCTGTCCCTCTGTTTTCAGGTTCCTCTCACCTAGAATCCAGGCTTAGATTCCACTGGATACTCTTCGCCCTCCTGGCAGCAGTACTTCTTTGCAACTCTATATTGAAAACGACAAAGGTTTCTGACACCACTTGACCCCTATGGGCCTGGCTCCTCTGGGATAGGTAACACTGGTACCTCGGTACTCACTTGTTGGCCTTAGAACCTCCTATGTTCCTAAGGGTTTGCCTGAAGTCCTAGTAGAAGTGTCCTTAAACTAACTTTGCAACCCAGACTTTCCCATAGAGTTGTACGGAGCACGCAGTCGTGTATCCACACTGCACCCGTCCTCCGTGGGCTCCCAGTATCACACCTCTGGGTGGTTCCTTGGGGTTCCAGCGATTCTCCATGCTCTGTGTCTTGTCAAGTTGTGATTGGTTTTTTTGATAATCAACTTTATTCAGCATTTTAAAACAGCTAAGAAATTTCATAGGCAGCAGCTCATAAATCAACTGGTAAAATGAGTTAAATTCAGCATTACATCCGGGTAGGGTCAATCCATTCCAGTCCAACATTACAGTTTGCGTAATAGTAAAAGCAACTATGAAGACAGTGAGTATATCTGGGTTCATGGTGGGATCATGTTGAACTTTTTCCCCCATATTTTATGAAACAGTTCTGGAGAGCCTCGGGATTCGAATAGGGCCTCCTCTTGGTAACCACACCAGCCCACCCCCTCCTCCACCCACCCACCGTGGGCACTGCATTGCCTAACCAGTGTCTTGCTATGTCCCTTTTGGCCATGGCCACCGCTGTTCCCAAAAGGTTTTTATCCAATCTGGTGCTGTCCAGGCCATCGAAGATCCCTAGCAGAATTTGCAGCAGGTCATGAGGGACCTCCCAGCCTAGAGCCTGTGAAAGCTCCTGCTCCACTCCCCTCCAAAACCTATTAAGCCCCGGGCACAGCCACACCATGTGGTAGAAGTCGGCCCGGGATTGTCCACATCTTGGCACTCTGGGGAGGGTCTCAGTCGGGCTCGGAAAAGCCTCTCTGGGGTGAGGAAGGACGTGTGAAGATAGTATGTCTGCACCAGAGGCAGCTTGGATGACGTGGTCAGGGTACATGGGGCCATCAGGGCGTCCCTCCAGCCTGCCTCCTCTAGGGGTCCCACCCAGCCTTCCCACCGGGTACGCAGCTGGTCGAGGGACGAGGGGCTATTATTTACTAGGGCAGAGTAAATTAGGGATACCCCTCCCCTACCCAAATTCCCCATCATCACTTGGGTTTCTAGTGGGCTAAACCCTGGAAGTGTGATTGGCGCGGGGAGGTGTGCATGAATGGGGTGGCGCAGCTGCAGGTACCTAAAATGCTGGGCATGGGGAAGGGCGTGGCGCTGCTGCAGGTCAGCCAAGGCTCGAAAATGGTCTCCCACCCATACATCTCTGAGCACCGACACCCCGATAAGGTCCCAATGCCGGAATCTGCTTAGGGACAATACATCCCGGAGCCAGTTTCCATGCCAGAGTGACGTCTGGCGGGTAATTTTGCAGTCCCATCCTGTGTGGGACAGGGTGGTGCACCATGCCAGCAAGACCGCTCTTGTAATTGGGGCTATGGTTTGTGGGACTGGGCAGCCGTAGAGGAGCACTTGAATCTGCGTGAATTCCGTCTCTTCCAGTTCCACCCGGTACGCTGGATCGGACCAGCCGCCCGCATACCAGTTGTGGACTACAATCAGTTTAGTGGCGCGGTAGTAGAGGCAGAGGTGAGTCACCCCTAGCCCTCCATCAAAGTGGGGGATACGGCTGTGTGCGAGAGAAATCCGTGGTCTTCTGCCACCCCGGAGGAACCTGGATAGGGTTCCGTCGAACTCTCGGAACCAAGTACGGGAAAGGGGTATGGAGATGTTTTGTAAAGTGTAGAGGAAACGGGGGAAGACCATAATTTTAAACAGTGCACTCCATCCCAGGGGATTGAAGGGGAGGGATTGCCATTTCTTCAGATCCAATTGCATTCGGGCTACCAGGGGTGTGATGTTCAGTGCCCATTTCAATTCCGGCAGTAGAGTTACCCAGATCCCCAGGTATTTAACCGAGTGGTGTCTAAGGGGAAAGGACGACTGCCAGTCGAAGCATTTCCGGGAGGGGTGCAGCGGGACCAGGGTGGATTTGGCCACATTAAGCCGAAGGGCAGAGACTTTCTCAAAATCGAGAAGGATCTACAGACATTTAGGGCCCGAGGTCGCCGGGTTCGCCAAGTGCAGGAGCACGTCGCGGCGTAAAGGGCTATCTTATCTATGTGACTCTCGTTCCAGGCTCACTCTTGGACAAGGGGGTCTTTCCGGATGAGCGTCGCTAGGGGCTCCATCGCTAATGCGAACAGGAGTGGGAATAGGGGACATCCCTGGTGCGTGCCTCTGCATTTTGGGAATGCCTCCGAATGCGACCCGTTGATCAGCACCCGGGCCCTGGGGTTCACGTAGAGATTCCCAATATATCGGCGGAACCGTGGGCCAAAGCCCATCTCCTCCAGCACATTCTGCAGATACGCCCAGCCCACCGTATTGAAGGCTTTCTCAAAGTCGAGAAAGAGGAGGGCCAGATATGGGGACAGGCAGAAGCGATGGGCCAGGGCCAGGTGGAGGCAGCGGATACAGTGACGGGTGCCTCAGGCCGGCATGAAACCACATTGGTCCAGGAGGACCAGATCTTGTAAAAGGGGTTTAAGCCTCTGGGCCAGTATTGTGGTGAAGAGCTTGATCTCTGTGTTAATGTCAGGAAGCTCCAAACGCTTTGCAGAGGCAGACTGTAGCTAGTCCCAATCTCCATCCCGACCGGTGTCGCAGCGGTTAAGCTCCTAAACCAGCCGAGAGGGGAAAGGGGAAGTGGATAGAGAGAAGAGACACTCCCATTGCTGAACGCCCAGGTCAAGGTCTGGAATCTTCTAATTGTTTCTTCTGACCATCTTGGCATGGATGTTTAATGCACAAAGAAGGGGAAATAAGAAAACACACCTACCAAGAAACTCTAATTACAATTCTATAATTAGCACTTGTCCTACCAGCTAGTGAGGGAGTCTGCGCCTCTCTTCTGTATTTATGTTGGAATGGAAGCCCTGTCTGCAAAATAAAGACCTTATTACTACTGAGCTAACTGGCAGAGCACTCTTGAGGGATTAACTAAGTTTCACCTTGATTACCTGTGAGCTTCTCTTTACTGCGGTGTATAAATCTCTGTCTTCAAGTAGACTTTCATCCAGAACCATAGTACAAGAGTCTGAAGTAACTGCATCCTCCACAAGCGCGCAAAAATGATAGGGGAAGGAACAGAGGGAAGGATAGAATAGGAAAAGCGCAAGCGGGGAGGGTACGAGAAATAGGCAAGCTGACAGCTCCTCAGCGCACAACTGTAGCCTTACTGTAGGTCTGTGGTAGAAGTAGCTATGAGTCTGTGACAGCTTACTCCGGGGCTCTCTCCTGAAGAAGTTCTGACTGACTCGACACCAATTTCGTCATTGGCTCTTGAGGCTGAAGTAGTCATCTGGAAACTCCTTGTTGAATACACATTTGGCAGTTCAAAGGTGCGTAGTAACCAAAACTGAAAACTAGGAAGCGCGGAAGTCTTAGGCAGAGTTACGACTTCCCAGCAAGGAGAAGTGGCAATACTCTAAACATGAGTTACTCTCTGGGAATAGACGTTCGCTTCCTTATTTTAGTGACTGAAGGAACAAACACAAAATTATTCCTCCCGCTATGACTATTTAGTGGAGGAACGAACTCAAGCTGGCTTCTCAGGAAAAACGTTTGTTGAAGTGCGCAGCAAACAGCGCTCGCGCTCCCCACGAAACACTCTGTGGCATAGAACGGCAACCGATTCCTTTACTGTCCATACTGGCGGCCATCTTAGGAGAAGTATTACTAGTTACAGTAATACCGCACATTCACTGTACTAGGCTTAATGCTCAATCGTGGCCGCTTGCAAACTACCTGACTCACTATGGATGCCACAACATGACTCCTGACAGTTAATAAGGGAGATAGGACGGAAGTCTGCACAATTCGCAGAGGGCGGGTGGGTCTTGGGGATGACCACAATCGTGGCCAAGTCCGATTCGGGGGGGAAGGAGCCCTTATCCACCATGTGATGGAAAAGACTCAGCAGGTGGGGGGCCAGAGTGTCCCGGAAGGCCGCATAGAACTCCTTCCGGAACCCGTCGGGACCGGTTCTCTTGCCAGGGTTCACAAGGGGGATGGCCTCTAGGACTTCGTCCTGTGTGAAGGGCTTTTCCAGAGCCTCTGAATCCGCCGGGATAAGAGAGGGTAGTCGAGCACCGGCCCTGCCCAGGAGGGTGGTTAGGGGCGCATCGGGCGGGCGCACCGCATATAGGCCAGTGTAAAAATCGGCAAAGGTTCCGGCTATGGCCTTGGAGGTTACCTGGAGGGTGCCATCAGGTGCGCGGATCTCCGGAATAATGCGGTGAACCTTGGGGTAGGAGTTGCTGGGCCAAGTCGAGTGAGATCTGACGGAGCTCTTCTCGGATCAGCGCCAACTGCCGCGTGGGGTCCTCTTGACGGATCGTTCGGCCTCCAGCCGGGCCGCTTGGACTCCAACTCCGCAAGTCGGGCTAGCCGGTCCGCCTGTTTGGCGTGGACAAGCCCCCTCGAAACCCTGCGAATCACTGCTTTGCCGGCCTCCCAAAGGGTACCTGGCGATGGAACCGAACCCTCGTTGGCAGTGAAATAGTGGGCTGGTTCCTGTCCTAGCTCGTCTGCTAGCGCCTGGTCTTGTAGGATCCATGCATTGAGGCGCCATATCGCTCGCGGTCCCGCCGGAGTGGATCCAATTCGGAGGGAGATGGGGGAGTGATCAGACAGCCCCCTAGGTAAGATATTCGCTCCAGAGACAAAATGGCAGTCTGTGGCAGGGAGCAGGAGATGATCAATGCAGGAATGGGTGTACTGGGAGGCCGAGGTATGAGTGTATTGTGCCTTGCGAGGGTTTCCAAATATAACAGAGCCCCAGAGCCGAAGCCCAGCTCGACAGGGCCGCTGCAGAGGAGGCTCGGGTTGCAGAAGGGGGACCGGTCGTGTCTTGCCCCGGGTGCAACACCGCGTTAAAGTCGCCGCCAACAACCGTGACGCCGAGTGGGAAGGAGGAGAGTATCTGTGTAAGGCACTGAAGTGTCGGGGACAGGAGTGCGGGTGGGACGTACAGATTCAGGATGTTCAGGGGACAACCCTCCTCCATACCCGATATCGCCACATATCGCCCCTGTGGGTCAGTGTAAGCTTTAACAAGGGTGAAGGGAAGACCCTTCCGAAGCAAGACCGCCACCCCTCGGGACCCACGTTGGAAGCCAGAGTGCCAGACCATCGCAAAGCCACATCGGGCCAGGAAATTGTATTGTGTTCCTGAAAGGTGGGTCTACTGGAGAAGGAGCACGTCCGCCGAGTGGCGATGTGCCGCTCGAAGGACCGCAGTGCGCTTGATGCGGTCAAGAAGAATGTTGACGTTCCAGGAGAGAACCTGGAGGGGTCTAACCAAAGTGTATGCCATTGGGGGAGAGAGGGGCGTTCATGAGAGCAGCGGGAGGTGCACCTCAGTGGGGGAGGGCCTACCGCGCTGTTCCAGACCAAAGGAAGGTAGTCAGAGTGGGCCAGCGGGGCATGGGTGCCAGGGATCCAGGTGGGGGATGAGGGGGAAGGGGCGACCGCCTGCGTCCCGCTCCTGTGGTAGCCCGCAGAGACCCAGAGTAACAAGAGCATCAGAAAGCAGAAGGTGTGTGTCGGAAGAGGATGTACACACCACATGACGTCAGCAGGAGGAGCTGCAACCAGCTGCCTGCAGGCAGTATCAACTGAGGCCGAGGAGCGGCCGAACAACGCTAAACCAGACAGCGGCCCGTAGGCGACTATGAACAATAAACAAATGGGAGACAACACCCTCCCCGGTACCCCCCAACTCCCCCCACCCTACACTTTGGAACAGGAAGCATCTGGCGCCCTAAGTTACAAACACCCAAAGAGTAAACCCCCTGCTAGTGGACTGACACTAAACTTAAACGGTTAGTTGGGAGCAGTAGCACTAGTCTAGAGTCAAACAAAGGAGGACCCCCCTCTGTATTACCAGATAAATGCCAGCAGCTATAAACAGCGAAGCTTCAGGAAAGTATGTTACAGGAAAGTTGCATCAGTGTCATAAGGGACAGAAGGATGTAGTAGCAGAAAGAAGAGGTAGACAGAAGTAGAACGTAGAAGAGAAGGAAGACATGAGCGGTTTGAATTCCGGTTCCTGGGAGGAGCCCCCTCCGGGCTTCGGGTAAGCCTAGAAGGCCAGTCAAGGGCAGCCCGGCTGGTCAGGGTGGCTGTCCTCAGATAGACATCTCATGGCCCCGACTTAGGCCTCTGCATCTTGTTGGGAGTCCCGTTTCACAGGGTTGCCGGACAAATCCGAGTCAGATCGGGACCAAGTTGTGATTGTTATACCATTTTTTTAGTATATGGTTCAGTCTCCCCCTGGAGCCGGCTATGTAATTTGCTACTTATGTATGTTCTATTGATTCAGTATTGTGTGATTTGTGCCCTAATCTCGGGGGGGAGACTAGTAGAGAGTGTTATATTAATAAATACATGTTTTTAAATAATTACTGTGTGGTTCTCCTTTCATTTAGTCATTCAGGAGGTGAAATTCTGGTAAAACAAGCTGGTTTACATTCCTTCAAGATTAAGCATGAAGGCTGCTATTCACAGCTACCACTAGGATAGCTTTCTAAAGGTTATCTTTGACCTCATACATCATAAGGGTCGTGTGGACTGGTACAGGGTGCCCACTTTAAGTAGTGGACAGCATATACCAGGCCACCTTCTCACATTGGTGTGCAGCGGTTGGGATTCAAGCTTGCTATTGTTTTACCAGATAAATCTCATTGAATGATTAACTGAAAACCACTAAGTATTAGGCACATATAATACATCAAGATTAGAATAAGTAAGTTCTACTGAACTTGGGGTTGGGTAAGCCAAGGGTCTAGCACACCCTTTCTCCAACTCATGAGAGTTTAGTCTCCATTAGGTTAGGTAGGTGCCTACACCACATAACACTAGTATGTCTTCTAGAGGAGAAGCCAGTGGCTCTAGGCCAACTAGATACAATGGCCTCTCATTCACAGAATTGAGAACCATGTGTGCACCTAGGAAGCTGAGGACAGGGAAAACAGCAAACACCCAACATTTCATTGAGATTTTGCTCTTAGATGACCTTAGGAAGACCCCAGGGTCTTATGAGGTAGAAAGAGTGGGCGGGGCAGGAAATGAGGAAAGGCCAGAAAGTGAAACCTTGTTTGATCTGGACTCAAACCCTGACCAGGAGAATCAAGATTATTCTATCCTGGAAAACATAGATCTCCCTTTAGGTGGGGGAGAAGGGCCCAGTGGTCCTCGCTTTACTCCACCAGGAAGAGTCCAGAGTTTACCTAGGAGATCCAAAACTCCCTCTGTAGAATCTCAACACTCAGGAACTTCTGTAGGGTCTTCCATATCAAATAAGAGGGAATCCTCTTATGATAGACAGTGCCAACTTCTGAAGCTTCAGAGAATCAAGCTTAGGCTCAAGAAGGAGCAGTTGGCCCTAGACAAGGAATCCCTAGAGCTCCAGAGAGCAACAAATATATTGGGACTAGAGTCCCATGCTGGCAGCAAAAGTGTCCCTATGGTTAAGGAGTATACTCATGATCATAGGAACCTGAACAAGATAGTCCCTCCCTATCAGAGTGGGGATGACATCCACAAAGGGATAACTGCACTAGAAAGGGCCTGTAAGGCCCCTCAGGAGCAGTGGGCAGCTATATTGTGGCTCTCCTTTGCTGACAAAGGTAAAGATAAGCTCCTCACTGTTAGAGAAGAGGATGCTGACAATGATTCAGTCTTGAAGAGTGCTCTCATTTATGAGTTCGGCTTAACCTCTGAACAGTTCAGGATTAAGTTCAGAAACACCCAGAAGACCCAGACTCAACCCTGGGTCGATTTTGTAGATTGTGCTTCTAAGGCTCTGGAAGGCTGGTTACTTGGCAGTAAAGTGATTAATTTTAAAGAATTGTACAATGTAAATATGAGGAGCAGATCCTTAATAATTGCAAAATCAGTTGTTGCATCAGTAGTTGGCTGATTCTGATCTGACCTCTCACCAAGAATTGGGAAAGAATGCAGACAAATGGGCCAGAACCAGGGTGAAGCAGAAAGCTCAGAATCAAGGTGGTGACCAAAAGTAGCAGGATGCTAAAACTTAAGGGTGGGGAAAATAGTAAAGAAAAGAAGTCTTCACAAGGGCCCCAAAAACCTGCATCTGGAGGGGAGTCACAATCTAACAAGGGAAAAGGCTAAATAAACCTTGGTGTCATATCTGTAGAGAGAAGACACATTGGACAAAGGATGACAGTTGTCCAAGGGCCAAGGAATCTATTCCAGCCACCACTGCACCTAAGGCAACTGTCCCCCCTAGCTCAGTTTCAAGTGGTGGTGTACAGAACAAGGGTATAGTAGGGTTAACCTTGGGATCTGAGATGGATGGATTATGGCCTAGTCAGAATTCCAACTCAGGCTTTTCTGGTCTGTGATGGAGGCATGGATATTGCCTCCTTATTTTAAAGTCCCAGTAATCTGGGCAGGTACAGACACCAGCCTTGAATTAATGGTAAGGAGGCCATGGCATACAGGGACACATGTGCAAGTGTCACAATGGTGACAAAAGATCTTGTGGATCCTGAACAGATCATACTTGGTGAGATGTACCAAGTGACCAATGCAAGATATATGAGGACAGACCATTCCTTGGCAGTTGTGAATTTCACCTAGGAAGGGTTAACTGGCCCTAAGAAGGTTGTGGTTAGCTCAGACCTCCCTGTAGAATGCTTGTTGGGCAATGATTTGGAGACTTCAGCTTGGGCTGAAGTGTAACACAGGAGACATGCAGAAATGTTGGGCATCCCTGCAGATGTGTTTGCCATGACTAGATCACAGTCAAAAATGTCTTCCACTGAAAAGGCCCTGGATCCTGAAAAGATCGACCAGGTGCCTTCCAAGAGAAGGAGCAGAAGGGGTAAGGCAGTGTCTTCCCCCCTGCCTCAGAGTGAGGATCAGTCTATTGAGGAGATAATCCAAGCCCCTGTAAAGGAACTGTCTCAGAGGAACTTGAACCTGACCAGGTTGAGTTCTTGGGGACAGGGGGCCCTTCCAGGGCAGATCTGAGCCAGGAGCAGCTAAGCTGCCCCTCTCTTGAACCCCTCAGATAGCAAGCTGCTGCTGATGATGCTGCTGGGAGTGCCAGTGGATCCCACAGGATCTATTAGAATGATGGACTTCTGTATTCAGAGGGTAGAGACCCCAAGCCTGGTGCTACCAGGTGGTTGGTTGTACCCTGGTAGTTTAGAGGCTTCCTATTAACACTGTAACATGACATCCCATTAGCAGGACAATTTGGCCAAAGAAAGACCAGGGACAGGCTTCTCTATCACTTTCACTGGCCTCACATGTCAGAACACACAAAGGAGTTTTGTTGCTCTAGTATCACTTGTCAAGCCAGTGGTAAGGCAGCTGGTACTACAAAGGCCCCCCTGATACCACGACCTCTGGTGGGGGTTACCTTTGAGAGGTTTGGGATTTACATTGTTGGTCTCATGGATCCTTCAACTGCATATGCGCACAGATGTATACTAGTGGTGGTGGACCATGCCACTAGGTATCCAGAGGCAATTCCCCTTAGGACTACCACAGCTCCTGCTGTGGCTAGACCTCTACCGGGGAATCTTTTCCAGAGTGGGTTTCCCTATGAAGGTTATATCAGACTAAGATGCAAACTTTATGTCTGGTTATCTGACTGCTATGTGGAAGAAGTGTGGAGTGAATTACAAATTCACTACACCCTATCACCCACAATGCTTTGGGTTAGTTGAGAGATTCAACAAAACCCTCAAGGGCATGATAGAAGGTCGCTCTGAAAAGTTTTGGCGTAGATGGGATATCCTTTTGCCCTGCCTTCTCTTTGCCTACACAGAGGTTCCTCAGAGGGGGTTGGTTACAGCCCTTTTGAACTTCTGTTTGGGCATCCAGTTAGGGGCCCCTTATGCTTGGTTAAGGAGGGATGGGAGTTACCTCTCAGACCACCTAAACAGGACATAGTGGACTATGTACTTGGTCTCCGTGCCAGGGTGGCTGAGTACATGAAGAAGGCATCCAAAAACCTGGAGGCTAGGCAGGAATTACAGAAGGCCTGGCATGACCAAAAGGCTGTTTTGACTGTGTATCAGCCAGGACAGAAGGTATGGGTGTTGGGGTCTGTGGCCCCAGCAGCCCACCATGACAAGTGGAGTGGGCCCCATACCGTTCTTGAGCAAAAGAGAGAGATTACCTACCTGGTGGACCTTGGAACTCCCAGGAGCCCCCATTGAGTGCGCCATGTGGACAGGCTCACACAATACGTACACAGGGCAGACATGGGCTTGCTGATGGCTACTGATGAGGAACAGGAGGAAGAGAGTGTTCTACTTCCTGACCTACTCTCACAGAACCGTGATGATGGTTCAGTTGATGGAGTAGCCTTGGCAGGCAGCCTCACAGAACAGCAACAGACTGATTGTAGGAAGGTTCTCAATCAGTACAGACATATGTTTTCACTGACTCCAAATCAGACTACCTGGTATACACATGAGGTGGACATAGGTGACTGTCTGCCTGTTAAAAATAAGATTTACAGGCAACATTATCATGTCAGGGTCTGTAGAAGGACTGAAGTCCAGAAAATGTTGGAACTGGGAGTGATTGAGCCCTCAGATAGCCCTTGGGCTAGTGCAGTAGTCTTGGTAACAAAACCTCACATCCAGAGTGGCAAGAGAGAGATGAGGTTCTGTGTTGACTACATGGGACTCAATGCAGTCACTAGGACTAATGCTCATCTAATTCCAAGGGCAGATGAACTAATTGATACTTTGTCCTCTGTGAAGTTCTTAAGTACATTTTTTAAAAACAATTTTTATTGCAGACGCTCAGACATAAAAGGGTGACAGCGGTAGCATTATTCAGGCATGCCGAATACATTCAGTATATACGTCTTACAGCCCCCAGCGTTATAACAATACATATTCCATAGATAAGTACATTTAAGTACATTTGACCTGACAGCTGGTTACTGGCAAATCAGATTAGCGGAGGATGCTAGATAAGCATGAGCTGAAAATTCGTTCCGCTCGCGGAATTTGCGGATTTTCCGCGATTTTGCGATCCGCGAATCTTGCGAAATCGCGGTAAAATCCGCAAATCAACGGGGATGAATTTTCAGCCAAGCACTTACAGGGTTACAGCAGCAGGTGCAAAAGTTGAAGCTAATTTTTTGTAACCTTTTACAAAAGGGTTACAAACAAATTAACTTCAACTTGGGCACCTGCTGCTGTAAGCCTATCAGTGCTTCCTGGCGCCTCGTTGCCTACTTGCAACTATTCTCTGACCCTGCTCTGACCCTTGAAGCAGGGTCGGAGAATAATTACAAGTAGGCAATGAGGCGCCTGTCACGAAAATCAAACCTCAACAGGGAGCACTGACAGATATAAAAACAAGCATTTGCAATGCAATAGGTCTCGCATTAGGAAAGTTTGAGCTATTGTAAATGACAAATTTTTTATTTATGTGTTGGTTTTGAAAATAGCTAAATTAATAGCTTTCTCATTTACAATGCCAATAGTTATAACTTTCGCAAATGTGACACACATAGCATTTGTAATGCAACATGTTTTGTATTTACGTGACTTAGATGTATTGATATTACAAATTACAATGGCTTTTAATTTTTTTATAAAATTAATACTTAAATAAAAGTGATTTTAATTTATAATGGCAATAGCTTAAACTTTTGTAAATAACTTTTGTGAAGATTATGTTCAGTGTATATTATTGTGATGAAAATCAAAGAACAGAAGTGAAATATTTACATCTTTTTGTGACATTTGTAATAAAGCTTGAAACATTGAGAGAACATGTTTGAACCATTTGTTGTTGAATGGTTGTGCAGATTGATGCTGGGGTGGCGTTGAGTGGTGCTGTGGTGGTGCTGAGTGGTGCTGTAGTGATGCTGAGTGGTGCTGTGGTGGAGTTGAGTGATACTGGGATGGTGCTGAGTGATGCTGGGGTGGTGCTGAGTGGTGCTGTGGTGGTGCTGAGTGATGCTGTGGTGGTGCTGAGTGATGCTGTGGTGGTGCTGAGTGGTGCTGTGGTGGTGCTGAGTGATAATGTGGTGGTGCTGAGTGATGCTGTGGTGGTGCTGAGTGATGCTGTGGTCGCGCTGAGTGGTGCTGTGGTGGTGCTGATTGGTGCTGTGGTGGTGCTGAGTGATGCTGTGGTGGTGCTGAGTGATGCTGTGGTGGTGCTGAGTGGTGCTGTGGTGGTGCTGAGTGATAATGTGGTGGTGCTGAGTGATGCTGTGGTGGCGTTGAGTGATGCTGTGGTGGGGCTCTGTGGTGCTGTGGTGGTGCTGAGTGGTGCTGTGGTGGTGCTGAGTGATGCTGTGGTGGTGCTGAGTGGTGCTGTGGTGGTGCTGAGTGATGCTGTGGTGGTGCTGAGTGGTGCTGTGGTGGTGCTGAGTGATGCTGTGGTGGTGCTGAGTGATATTGGGATGGTGCTGAGTGATGCTGGGGTGGTGCTGAGTAGTGCTGCGGTGGTGCTGAGTGATGCTGTGGTGGTGCTGAGTGATGCTGTGGTGGTGCTGAGTGGTGCTGTGGTGGTGCTGAGTGATAATGTGGTGGTGCTGAGTGATGCTGTAAGAGTGCTGAGTGATGCTGTGGTCACGCTGAGTGGTGCTGTGGTGGTGCTGATTGGTGCTGTGGTGGTACTGAGTGATGCTGTGGTGGTGCTGAGTGGTGCTGTGGTGGTGCTGAGTGATAATGTGGTGGCACTGAGTGATGCTGTGGTGGGGCTGAGTGGTGCTGTGGTGGTGCTGAGTGATGCTGTGGTGGTGCTGAGTGATGCTGTGGTGGTGCTGAGTGATGCTGTGGTGTTGCTGAGTGGTGCTGTGGTGGTGCTGAGTGGTGCTGTGGTGGTGCTGAGTGATGCTGTGGTGCTGCTGAGTGATAATGTGGTGGTGCTGAGTGATAATGTGGTGGTGCTAAGTGATGCTGGGTAGCGCTGAGTGATGATGTGGTGATGCAGAGGGCAGAAAGGCACAAAAAGCAGTCTAACAAAGGGCAGAAGAGCAGAAAAACAAGGGAAAACGAGTCTAACAGAGGGCAGAAGGGCACAAAAAAACAGTCTAACAGAGGACAGAAGGGCAGAAAAACAAGGGAAAAATGAGTCTAACAGAGGGCAGAAAAAAAAGGGTATAACAGAGGGCAGAAGGGCACAAAAAAACGAGTCTAACAGAGGACAGAAGGGCAGAAAAACAAGGGTATAACAGAGGGCAGAAGGGCACAAAAACGAGTCTAACAGAGGGCAGAAGGGCAGAAAAACAAGGGAAAAATGAGTCTAACAGAGGGCTGAAGGGCACAAAAAAGTAGTCTGTTAGGTTATGTGGGAGAAACCTCACGCATGATCCAGACACGTCTAAGCGAACATCGCTCAGCCATAAGGACCAAGAAGATAGCTTCCCCCATGGTGAAGCACTTCCTAGAAAAGGGACATAATGCTGAAGAATTTAAATGGAGAATTCTGGAAAGAATTCATACCCCTGAATCAAAAGGAGGAACAGCCATACGAAAGAAAAGGGAGGTATTCTGGATTTTCGTTTTCAATACTTTTCGCCAAGGCATGAATAGTGAAATTCCTTGGGAACATGCAATTGGTTGAGAATCTTGACATATATTATTCATCTCTTCTGTCACGTATATGATTAACATATCATTTGTCTGACTGTCCTTGGCTCGTAAATAAAAGCCTTATGAATGTTATATTAATCTGCATAGAGCATGTAGACACAAAATTAAGTTTTTGTCCAAAACATAAAAACTAATTATAGGCAGCTTTTTCTATTGCATCACTAAGTTGGTTGCAATCAATGTTATCTTTATTGCCAATTCTGGATTAAATACCCAACAATGGTTATATTCATCCATATATAATAATTTGATAAAGAACAAAATCGCAGTTCTAAAATGAAAAAATTATTTTTTTATCTTAGTTACCTTGTTTAAGTGCATCATTAATCTAGTCAAAATAATATAAATATCTCTTTCTTATACATAGTCATGGGTTTAGACTGATCACTTATCGACTGTTAAAACTACATTACAGCCTTCCCCGTTCTATATAGACATCCATAAACAACGCTTAGACCCACATAAACAAAACTGATTCCCCCCTTGCTTTTGTTTATCCAATACGAAGGAAATTAAAGGATCGATGTGGCTTACATCAAAAATTGTTTTCTACTTAGTCCGTTTTCTAGTCAGCTAACATCTAACTTTAAAGGAAATATAAACATTTCTGTCTCATAAACAGACAGTGTTCAGATGGATCACCCATCGACTGTTAAAAACAAACAACAGCCTTCCCTGCTCTGTAAACACACACATAAACATAGCTTAGACCGATATAAACAACACTGGTCCTTCTTCGCTTTCGTGTATCCAATACGAAGGGAACTGAGGGATCCATGCCGGCTCGCCTTAAAGTCCGTTTTCTAATCAGTTACTGCGAGAAAATATTAGTCCTATCTTGACTACATCACCAAGACTTGGACCCACACAGGTGAGGGCGTTCTCAGCCAATTAGCTATGATATTTAAACGTGACGGAAACAACACAGTTTAATTCATGAAGCCTACGATCGAGTCGCTTTCCTTGACGTCCCGCCGCCGGACATATGGAGCTCTGCCGAATATCTTCTGGTAAGAAGCACCCTGCATGCGAAAAATAGATTAGACGTAGATTCTTTCCTCCCTGCCTCCTTTCCACACTTGTTATCCTCATATCGGGCATTGTTATGTCTTACAGGCAGGGAGACCTTTTAAAACAACCGACATACGGAGCTCTGCCGAATATTTCGGGTAAGATGCATTTGGCGCCAAAAAACTGATAAGACCTAGACTCCTTCTCCCCTTCCCTGTCTATTATTTTCAATAATTATTTTTGTTATGCCCTACAGGCAGGGAGATCTTTTAAACAATCGCCTCATATTCACTACCCATGATCCTTGGAGTACCTTCCTTAATCCTGCAGTAACAATATATGACCTAAGGTAAGAATGTTAGTTGCCCAGATTTGTCCATTTGAAGCAAACTAAATCTAGAGAAATGCTTAAAATTAAAACAACAAGTCTCTCTTGAAACATACTACCTACCCTTTTATCAACAGGCAGAATAGCTAGCCCTCTCCTCGCTACATATAAACGGAGACCAGATATTTATCTGCAGCATACAAACCCAAGAGAAAGACAAGCCTTGTATTACTTATATCATAAAAATCAAGAGTTAAGAAACTATTTAAATAAGAGGATAAGTGAGAATCTGAACAATATAACAAAATTAGTAAAGGGGAATGAAAATATCTCTGAGTTATTCACTAGATCTTTCTCTACCTATCGAGCAAGTTAAAGAGCGTACCTATGGAACAAGTCAAAGAGAGTAACTTTATTAACTCAAGCAAATTAAATTTAAAGACAACAAATACCAAAGGATATCCCTGTCTTGACTTTTACTCTCAAAATAGATAATCTGATATATGGATTTTTGAATATAAAAAAGAAGACCAGACCAAACCATCAAAGTCCATATAACCAGCTTGCCACAAGTCTCCGGTTGGCGGGAACTATTTTGATAGGCTGCATCTAATCAGGTAAACTCTAAAGGGTCCTATAAACATATATAATTAAAGAAGACCAAAAGCACTGTACAGATTAAACAAAAGAGATGTACTATCTTTTTTCCTCTAAAGTGCCTGTAACACTCAATCAACAAAGAGAATATTCGGGCAACAAACTGAAACGGTATCAACTTTAGCTGTATTAACACTACTTCTCGTAAGTATCAACTGCTTATAAGAAATTGACCGTTAACAATCATTAAAAGTCAGAGTTGAGAATAGCAGTCAAGAATGTTTCCCCACTCTAAATATATAGACACTAGAGGCCAATATGCCTATAAGGCCACTGTTTAAGCTGTTTTTGATGCATTTTACGCTAGTTTTTCACAAAATCCTTGTTGAAAGACAGAGAGTGAATCTATGTTTATCAGCCCCCCTGGACCCCTTACCCTAATGATAACTTCTCAGATAATGCAAGTAAATGAAAAAAATGTATGAATATTTTTGATTAGAAAAGGTACAAATTGGCTACTTAGTTAGAACGAAAGATACTATGTTGTTACTTTTAATTAATCAATGTATAATTATTGTTTTTTCTTTATATGTATTTTTTAGAGTTTATGTGGCTACTCCAGAAGAAGGCGCTGGTTCGCCGAAACGCGCGTAGAGACCCATTCTGCCACTTAGATTTTTAATCTTTTTAAACCTCTGTTCATATAAAATGTTTTGAATGTATGAATTCTATTGATATTGTATGATATATGATTCAAATTTTGTTCATTTGTCATTTCTAATTACATTTGTGTCATTGGTTCTCTTAAATGTTTAAAAACTTATAATAAAACAAGTATTTTTGTAATAATCTGTAGCCAATTGTCCTTATATATATTATATTGTTGTATGTCTTAAAACACCAGTTGCCTAGGTTGTTTTTTGTCGAAAACAAAAAAGTAGTCTAACGGGGGCAGAAGGGCAGAAAAACAAGGGAAAAAGGAGTCTAACAGAGGGCAGAAGGGCAGAAAAACAAGGGAAAAACGAGTCTAACAGAGCGCAGAAGAGCACAAAAAACTAGTCTAACAAAGGGCAGAATGAATCCCGCCCTGCGTGTTTGTCCACGAAGATGCCACCTTTTTGTGCAATACCTCTACTCAACTGGAGTACTTTCTACTGTCTAATCAGTAAGTGCTCCCTCGTTGGCTAAATGTATAGGGGCAGATTTACAATAACTGGCACATCCCAGGGATGCGCCAGTTGTTGTGCGCCGCAGCTCCGCCACCCATGGTGCGCCGCATTTACAATGCGGAGTACCATGTGGCAAAAAAGCACGCAGCTCCAGCAATGCTCTGGGGGGCCCTATCTCCCCAATGCTGCGTCAAGCCTTGCACCTGCTTCAAGCAGGCACAGGGTTTTGACGCAGCATTGGCCTAAAAGTGACTGAGTGAAATCTTGTAGATTTGCCTCAGTCACTTTTAGGAGGCGTTTCCGTGCAGGGACGCCCTCCCCTGCGCCGGAACGCCTCCTGATGGTGCAGGGCTTTACAACGTGACGCATTTCTCAGATGCGTCACATTGTTAATACCCAGCACCATGGCGCATCTTTTGTGCTGCTGTTGCATCACAAAAGTGACGCAACTGCGGCGCAAAAGAGGAGCCAGCGGATTGTAAATCTGCCCCATAGTGCTTTTACTGCACTGTTGTTGCGTAAAGGGCCAGAAGATGTGTCTCCAGTGACCATGTGTGCCTGTGCCTGTGTTACATGTTTAAGAAAGACAAGGGAACCCAGAAGGTATGCCATAGGGACCTGTGGCAGTATCATGTTTCAAAAAACAGTGGTCCCTACTCATGGACACAATGGTATACTAAACTGATAATCACACACCTGATAAGTGTTATGTCTTCTGTCCAGCTGGACAAGGAATTTATTTAACAAATCTCTTAATAAAACAGAATGAGTACATTAATAGCAAGTAGGCACAGCCATGACCCACAACATTCAGACAAAACAACGAACAGAATGGTAAAAAGAGCAAAGCAAAAATATGTCTGTGCACTTGTAGTCAGTGTTACAGACAAAGATTGTTATAACCACACCATTGCATTTCACAATATTTTAAATGTCATATTGCATAAGGGGGTTTTTTGGTCGACGACGTTTCGATGCCTTAAGTTAAATGAGGGGCATCATCATCAGGACAAGATTATAGTCATTGTTGTCTTTAAATATTACACTGCCTTTTAACACAATTCTATACATTTATACAGTACATTGGAAAAAGGAGGAGAAAAGGGGAGAGAAAAAATTACATGAAATTAGGCATGTTGTATTTGAAAACTGCAACCTCATCCCTTCCATTAAAACAGAGTGTGTTCATGTGCTCATAGTGAAGAAAAAAGGCGCATTCTGGATCTCCGTGTCCAGGAATTCGTGAGACAACCGGGAAAGGACTTAATCGTTTGGAAGGGATGTATTTGAGTGCCAGTGATGACAAATTAACGGCGCATTGAGGAGCAAAATATCAAGTACTGTGAGGGCAGACTGTTTGGGCGCAGTGATGGAGACAAGTGTTCCAAATTGCGATGTGACTCTGTGACCGGAGTGAGATCGGTCCGAAATATGGGCAGTGAAGTTCAATTAACCATAAAACAAAAATATAGACGGAGGCTGAACCGGGATCCGTGGCGCAGTCATGTAGTGAAGGGCACAATTGTTATGAGTGCAAGTGAACATTATATGGAGCATGCGACTGGGAAGAGTAAATGCATAAACCTAGGCGTATTACAACAGGCAATGCATCGGATCAGCGGATACCGCAAACAATGGAGGAATCTGGAAAAATAAATGTTCAGCATTAAGACGGTCAAGAGCGACCAGGGGAGTAAGCAGCATGGCGTGCTACTGGTGGAATAAATACCGGTACTGCCTTGTCCAGCGAGGAGAGTCGTCTGGATCGAGAGCGTAATAGCTCGATCTGGGAAGAAAATTCAGTGGAGTCAATTACCCAGCGGGGCATGGAGGGACTGGAGTGAGAGGAAACGGAGCAAGCGGGTTACTTACATGCAGAAGTCAACGGCGCTGTGGCAGATAGTGAGGTTCTGGTGTTAGAGAGCTCCCATGTGGCAAGTTTATTAAAAGGACCATGTGGTCTGCAGAAAGCGAAGATGGACTGCGGAGGTGGGAGCCGGTTAGGCTGTGAACAGTGAGAAAGGACTGTGGAAGTGAAACTTCTAGTCATGATGTGTAGACGTGGCGGCCATCTTAAGGTGGTGAATATTGTGAAAAAAGTGAACAATGTTCAAGTTAATCAGGCACACTGCAGTACATAGAATAACATTTAGAGGATTATTTCTTGTAAGCTTTGTTTACAGTAGGGAGGTCCAATCTTCGAGACGATTCAGGCCATTCCTGATGCTGTTGGTTTTAACGATCCAATGGAGTTCCTCCTTATTGACCAAAAGGGACATGTCTGCTCCTCGAGGAGGGGGTTTGATGATTGTTATCACAGTCCATACCAAGTCTTTGTCACTGTGACCTTTTTCTGAAAAATGTTCAACAAGCGGTGCATTGGCTGTCTTGCACCTTATCCTGCTTCTGTGTTGGCCAATTCGTAGTTTAACTTTCTGGCTTGTTTGGCCTATGTAAATGAGCATGCATGGACATAAAATAGCATATACAAGATTTGTGAAGTTGCAGTTAGAGAGCGACGTACCAATTTTCTGGGATAGCCACGGTTTCTGAGTTTCTTACTGCGTGTTTTGGCCTCTGTGAAGTAATCTTCTTTAAAATAACACTTATGCCTGATGCGCAGAAACTGGGAATAGGGGACTGAGTCCCGTAAGGCCCGGGGATGGTGGCTGCTGTATTGGAGCAGAGTATTGCACTCTGTAGGCTTGCGGTGTAGACAAGTGGTAAGACGACCATCAGTGTGTCTTATCTCTAAGTCTAGAAACGCGATGGATTCAGTACTGGTAGACAGGGTGTATTTTAAACCTCAGCTATTGTTGTTCAGCCAATGTTGAAACAGTAAGAGATTGTCAGAGGATATGGTCCATAACATAAATATATCATCTATATAGCGTTTCCACAAGGTGATGCCATTGTGGAAAGGATTAGATGTATGTAAGATGTCATTGGTCTCTAAGTGGTCCATATACAGGATGGCCAGGTTAGGGGCAAAAATTGCTCCCATGGAAGTACCCCTGACCTGGCCATAAAACTGCCCCACGAAAAGAAAAAAGTTTTTCCTAAGGCAGATTTCAAGTAGTTGTAGGATGAACAAGGGTGGAACATTCTGAGGCCGTGTCCTTGAATCAAGTACCTTTTCGATCACACGTAAAGAGTCATACTGTGGAATGTTGATGTATAGTGACTCCACATCCAGCGTGCACATGGTGCTGGATGTGGGGTTAAAGGGATGTTCTTCTATCATGTTAATCATGTTCATGCTATCCTTGATATAGCAGAGGGTTTTGGGTACAAAAGGTTTAATGAAATAGTGAATATAATGGCCCAGTGGCTCTAAGACAGACCCGAAACCAGAAACTATGGGGCGTCCTGGAGGGGATAGAGGGTTTTTGTGGATTTTAGGTAAGCAGTAGATAACAGGAATGCGGAGAGACTTGGTATTGAGGAAGTCAAATTCTTTTTTTGACAAAAAACCTGAGTCGAGTCCTTCTGTGGTAACCTTACTAATCATTTCTTGAATCTCTGTTGTAGGATTTCGAGGGAGTTTGCAATAATGCTCGGTTTTACTCAGTTGTCATAATATTTCTTGTTTATAGAGTTCTAGATCTTGGATCACAATACCGCCTCCCTTGTCTGCAGGTTTTATTATGAGAGACTGGTTGTTTTTGAGGGAGGAGATTGCTTGTTTTTCTTCAAGGGTGATGTTGTATGGTATGAAGGAACTTTGGTTCTCAAGGTGCCTTAGATCTTTGAGTACTAATTTCTCAAAAGTAGGTATCTCCGCCGGGATCATACCGCCAGTTGGGTAGAATCTAGATGGGGGTTTGAAGGGGGTGTTGCCATGGGTGGGGGGGTGAAGGGTTGAGAGCAAAGAAGCTGTGTGGCGAATCTTCCTGAAGAATCTCAGAATTTCTATTTGTACGTCTTGGAAATTGGGGCGTATTGTCGGGACAAAGGAGAGGCCTTTGCTCAGGAGTGACACTTCATTGCTAGACAGGGTATGGTTGGTTAGATTGAAGATTGGAAGGAGGCAGCTTTGTTCAAGGTTGGTTTCAGTCATATTGTCGTTATGTATGTCTACCAACGGTAATGCTGGCGGCGTGTGAACCTCTCGCCTGGAGGGTTCGATAGTTTATTCCATGTCTGGGGTGGCCTCCCTCTGTCTCTCGGCTGGGCTCGGCCTCCTTCTAAAAAAGGACGGTTAGAAGGACCAGGACTATCACTTTGGTCTGACTGTCCAGAGGAATCTGCTGAACTGTCTGAAAAACCAACAAACTGTTGTCTTCTGTTAAACCTCCCCCACGGTCTTTGATTTTGTGTGCCGTTGAAAGGGCGGTTTGTATAGTAGTCTTTGGATAAATAAGGGTATGTTCTTTCTTGGCTAAAATTCTTAATGTCTTTATGTACTTTGGTAGTTTTTTTATGAAGTTCAAATTTATGAAAGTCCTCGATCGTTTTTATTCAGTTGTTCGAAGAGTTCTAAGGTTTCTGAACTGGTGTTATTGTCCTTGATTTGTTTTTCTAGCTCTATAATTTCTGTGTTGAGCTTTTGAAGCTCTTCAGTAGCGATATCAATTCCGAGCACCATCCAGTGCCTGGAACATGTAGTACTGATATAGCTGAAACCATTTCTATATTTAGGGTTATTAGTAAAAACTCCTGGGACATTGCGTACTTGTAGGCCCAATGGAATTGTGTTTGATTTTAAATAGTCTGTTAATAGTCTTATCATTAACATCAATCGTACCTCCTTCTTCTTAAGTTTTTCTAGATCATCAGGTAGTGATGTACTTGACCCAGATGGTGTTTCTGTAGCATCAGAAAAGAGCGATGGACCTCCTAGGATTTTATTAATGTATTCTAAGTTGTATAATGGAGGGTGAGGATCAGACATGCCTTAGGGGGTTTTTGGGAAAAAGTAAAAAATTCAACAGGTGGACAGGGAGGACCCACTCGTAAAACAAGGGGCTGGGATAGCTTGAATCCCTTGCAACCCAGCGGTTGCGCTAAATATGTTTAAGAAAGACAAGGGAACCCAGAAGGTATGCCATAGGGACATTGGGCAGTATCATGTTTCAAAAAATAGTGGTCTCTACTCGTGGACACAAAGGTATACTAAACTGATAATCACACACCTGATAAGTGTTATGTCTTTTGTCCAGCCGGACAAGAAATTTATTTAACAATTCTCTTAATAAAACAGAATGAGTACATTAATAACAAGTGGGCACATCCGTGACCCACAACATTCAGACAAAACAACGAACAGAATGGTAAAAGGAGCAAAGCAAAAATATGTCTGTCTACTTGTAGTCAATGTTACAGACAAAGATTGTTATAACCACACATTGCATTTCACAATATTTTAAATGTCATATTGCATAAGGGTTTTTTTTGGTCGACGCCGTTTTGATGCCTTACGTTAAATGAGGGGCATCATCATCAGGACAAAATTATAGTCATTATTGTCTTTAAATATTACACTGCCTTTTAACGCAATTCTATACATTTATACAGTACATTGGAAAAAGGAGGAGAAAGGGGAGAGAAAAAATTACATGAAATTAGGCATGTTGTATTTGAAAACTGCAACCTCATCTCGGCGCATTGAGGAGCAAAATATCAAGCACCTTAATTTGTCATCACTGGCACTCAAATACATCCCTTCCAAATGATTAAGTACTTTAACCGGTTGTCTCACGAATTCCTGGACAAAGGAGATCTACAATGCGCCTTTTTTCTTCACCACGAGCACATCACACACACTGTTTTAATGGAAGAGATGAGGTTGCAGTTTTCAAATACAACATGCCTAATTTCATGTAATTCTTTCTCTCCCCTTTTCTCCTCCTTTTTCCAATGTACTGTATAAATGTATAGAATTGCGTTAAAAGGCAGTGTAATATTTAAAGACAACAATGACTATAATCTTGTCCTGATGATGATGCCCCACATTTAACTTAAGGCATTGAAACGTCGTCGACCAAAAAACCCCCTTATGCAATAAGACATTTAAAATATTGTGAAATGCAATGGTGTGGTTATAACAATCTTTGTCTGTAACACTGACTACAAGTACACAGACGTATTTTTGCTTTGCTCCTTTTACCATTCTTTTCGTTGTTTTGCCTGAATGTTGTGGGCCACGGCTGTGCCCACTTGTTATTAATGTACTCATTCTGTTTTATTAAGAGAATTGTTAAATAAATTCCTTGTCCGGCTGAACAAAAGACATAACATTTATCAGGTGTGTGATTATCAGTTTAGTATACCATTGTGTCCACGAGTAGGGACCACTGTTTTTTGAAACATGATACTGCCAAAGGTCCCTATGGCATACCTTCTGGGTTCCCTTGTCTTTCTTAAACATATTTAGCGCAACTGCTGGGTTGCAAGGGATTCAAGCTATCCCAGCCCCTCGTTTTATGAGTGGGTCCTCTCTGTCCACCTGTTTAATTTTTTACTTTTTCCTAAAAACCCCCTAAGGCATGTCTGATCCTCACCCTCCATTATACAACTTAGAATACATTAATAAAATCCTAGGAGGTCCATCGCTCCTTTCTGATGCTACAGAAACACCATCTGGGTCAAGTACATCACTACCTGATGATCGAGAAAAACTTAAGAAGAAGGAGGTACGATTGATGTTAATGATAAGACTATTAACAGACTATTTAAAATCAAACACAATTCCATTGGGCCTACAAGTACGCAATGTCCCAGGAGTTTTTACTAATAACCCAAAATATAGAAATGGTTTCAGCTATATCAGTACTACATGTTCCAGGCACTCGATGGTGCTCGGAATTGATATCGCTACTGAAGAGCTTCAAAAGCTCAACACAGAAATTACTGAACAGAAAAACAAATCAAGGAAAATAACACCAGTTCAGAAACCTCCAAACTCTTCGAACAACTGAACAAAACAATCGAGGACTTTCAGAAATTTGAACTTAATAAAAAAAACTACCAAAGTACGTAAAGACATTAAGAATTTTAGCCAAGAAAGAACATACCATTATTTATCCAAAGACTACTATACAAACTGCCCTTTCAACGGCCCACAAAATCAAAGACCGTGGGGGAGGTTTAACAGAAGACAACAGTTTGTTGGTTTTTTAGACAGTTCAGCAGATTCCTCTGGACAGTCAGACCAAAGTGATAGTCCTGGTCCCTCTAACCGTCCTTTTTTAGAAGGAGGCCAAGGCCAGCCGAGAGGCAGAGGGAGGCCACCCCAGACATGGAAGAAACCACCGAACCCTCCAGGCGAGAGGTTCACACGCCGCCAGCATTACCGTTGGTAGACATGCATAACGACAATATGACTGAAACCAACCATGAACAAAGTTGCCTCCTTCCAATCTTCAATCTAACCAACCATACCCTGTCTAGCAATGAAGTGTCACTCCTGAGCAAAGGCCTCTCCTTTGTCCCGACAATACGCCCCAATTTCCAAGACGTACAAATAGAACTTCTGAGATTCTTCAGGAAGATTCGCTTACACAGCTTCTTTGCTCTCAACCCTTCACCCCCCACCCATGGCAACACCCCCTTCAAACCCCCATCTAAATTCTCCCCAACTGGCGGTATGCTCCCGGCGGAGATACCTACTTTTGAGAAATTAGTACTCAAAGATCTAAGCCACCTTGAGAACCAAAGGTCCTTCATACCATACAACATCACGCTTGAAGAAAAACAAGCAATCTCCTCCCTCAAAAACAACCAGTCTCTCTTAATAAAACCTGTAGACAAGGGAGGCGGTATTGTGATCCAAGATCTAGAACTCTATGAACAAGAAATATTATGACAACTGAGTAAAACTGAGCATTATTGCAAACTCCCTCAAAATCCTACAACAGAGATTCAAGAAATGATTAGTAGGGTTACCACAGAAGGACTCGACTCAGGTTTTTTGTCAAAAAAAGAATTTGACTTCCTCAATACCAAGTCTCCCCGCATTCCTGTTATCTATTGCTTACCTAAAATCCACAAAAACCCTCTATCCCCTCCAGGACGCCCCATAGTTTCTTGTTGCGGGTCTGTCTTAGAGCCACTGGGCCATTATATTGAATATTTCATTAACCACATGGCTGCTGCGGGGATTTTTGCCCTGTGCTGGAAAATCACTGATGCCATTTATTCATGACGAGCTCAGCTCGTCATCAGCACACGACACCCGTGGGTGATGACGAGCTGAGCTCGTCATCAGCAGCGAAAGGGTTAAACCCTTTGTACCCGAAACACTCTGCTATATCAAGGATAGCAAGAACTTGATTAACATGATAGAAGAACATCCCTTTGACTTCACATCCAGCACCATGTGCATGCTGGATGTGGAGTCACTATACACCAACATTTCACAGTATGACTCTTTACGTGTGATCGAAAAGGTACTTGATTCAAGGACACAGCCTCACAATGTTCCATCCTTGTTCATCCTACAACTACTTGAAATCTGCCTTATGAAAAACTTTTTTCTTTTCGTGGGGCAGTTTTATGGCCAGGTCAGGGGTACTTCCATGGGAGCAATTTTTGCCCCTAACCTGGCCATCCTGTACATGGACCACTTAGAGACCAATAACATCTTACATACATCAAATCCTTTCCACAATGGCATCGCCTTGTGTAAACACTATATAGATGATATATTTATGTTATGGACCGAATCCTCTGACAATCTCTTACTGTTTCAACATTGGCTGAACAACAATAGCGGAGGTTTAAAATACACCCTGCCTACCAGTACTGAATTCATCGCGTTTCTAGACTTAGAGATAAGACACACTGATGGTTGTCTTACCACTTGTCTACTCCGCAAGCCTACAGAGCACAATACTCTGCTAGAATACAGCAGCCACCACCGCCGGGCCTTACGGGACTCACTCCCCTATTCCCAGTTTCTGCGCATCAGGCGTAACTGTTATTTTAAAGAAAATTACTTCACAGAGGCCAAAACATATCAGTAAGAAACTCAGAAACCGTGGCTATCCCAGAAAATTGGTACGTTGCTCTCTCAAAAGGGCTTGGTATTGCCCATGAGCAGCCCTCTTGGAACCCAAACAAAAGAAAGAACAAGATAGGCTAATCTGTGTGACCACCTTTTCCCCTTTCTCCAATGCAGTCAGAAAAAGTGTTTTGAAACACTAGCCTATTCCCAATGCAGGTCAACTGACTCTGGACCGCCCCATGTTTGCTTTTAAAAGAGCAAAGAATATAAAGGACCATCTAGTGAGAGCTTCCCTACCACAGCAACCCCTCAAAACTACAATAAATGATGCATGGGGTCTGCCGCCACTCTTGGGCCATTCAAAAATGTGGAACCTGTGTATGTTGCAACTAATCCATTGAAGGCAAAACTTTTGAGTATGGAAATATAAAATTTGCTCGTAAATACTTTTCTAACTGCAACTCCACAAATCTTGTATATGCTATTTTATGTCCATGCATGCTCATTTACATAGGCCAAACAAGACAGAAAGCGAAACGAATTGGCCAACACAGAAGAAGGAAAAGGTCACAGTGACAAAGACGTATGGACTGTGATAACAATCATCAAACCCCCTCCTCGAGGAGCAGACATGTCCCTTTTGCTCAACAAGGAGAAACTCCATTGGATCGTTAAAACCAACAGCATCAGGAATGGCCTGAATCGTCTTGAAGATTGGACCTCCCTACTGTAAACAAAGCTTACAAAAAATAATCCTCTAAATGTTATTCTATGTACTGCAGTGTGCCTGATTACCCTGAACATTGTTCATTTTTTTCACAATATTCACCACCTTAAGATGGCCGTCGCGTCTGCACACCATGACTAGAGGTTTCACTTCCACAGTCCTTTCTCACTGTTCACAGCCTAACCGGCTCCCACCTCCGCAGTCCATCTTCGCTTTCTGCAGACCACATGGTCCTTTTAATAAACTTGCCACATGGGAGCTCTCTAACACCAGAACCCCACTATCTGCCACAGCACCGTTGACTTCTGCATGTAAGTAACCCGCTTGCACTGTTTCCTCTCACTCCAGTCCCTGCATGCCCCGCTGGGTAATTGACTCCACTAAATTTTCTTCCCAGATCGAGCTATTACGCTCCCGATCCAGACGACTCTCCTCGCTGGACAAGGCAGTACTGGTAATTATTCTACCAGTAGCACGCCATGCCGCTCACTCCCCTGGTCGCTCTCGACCGTATTAATGCTGAACATTTATTTTTCCAGATTCCTCCATTGTTCGCGGTATCCGCTGATCCGATGCATTGCCTGTTGTAATACGCATAGGTTTATGCATTTACTCTTCCCAGTCGCATGCTCTGTATAATGTTCACTTGCACTCATAACAATTGTGCCCTTCACTACACGACTGCGCCACGGATCCCGGTTCAGCCTCAGTCTATATTTTTGTTTTATGGTTAATTGAACTTCACTGCCCATATTTCCGACCGATCTCACTCTGGTCACAGAGTCACATCGCAATTTGGAACACGTGTCTCCATCACTGCGCCCAAACAGTCTGCCCTCACAGTACTTGATATTTTGCTCCTCAATGCGCCGTTAATTTGTCATCACTGGCACTCAAATACATCCCTTCCAAACGATTAAGTCCTTTCCCGGTTGACTCACGAATTCCTGGACACGGAGATCCACAATGCGCCTTTTTTCTTCACTACGAGCACATGAACACACTCTGTTTTAATGGAAGAGATGAGGTTGCAGTTTTCAAATACAACATGCCTAATTTCATGTAATTTTTTCTCTCCCCTTTTCTCCTCCTTTTTCCAATGTACTGTATAAATGTATAGAATTGCGTTAAAAGGCAGTGTAATATTTAAAGACAACAATGACTATAATCTTGTCCCAATGATGATGCCCCTCATTTAACTTAAGGCATCGAAACGTCGTCGACCAAAAAACCCCCTTATGCAATATGACATTTAAAATATTGTGAAATGCAATGGTGTGGTTATAACAATCTTTGTCTGTAACACTGACTACAAGTACACAGACATACTTTTGCTTTTCTCCTTTTACCATTCTGTTCGTTTTTTTGTCTGAATGTTGTGGGTCACGGCTGTGCCCACTTGTTATTAATGTACTCATTCTGCTTTATTAAGAGAATTGTTAAATAAATTCCTTGTCCGGCTGGACAAAAGACATAACACTTATCAGGCGTGTGATTATCAGTTTAGTATACCATTGTGTCCCTGAGTAGGGACCACTGTTTTTTGAAACATGTGCCTGTGTTACAGGCACACATGGTCACTGGAGACACATCTTCTGGCTCTATACGCAGCTGCAGTGTAGTAAAAGCACTATACATTTTCCCAATGAGGAAGCACTTACTGGATTAGCCAGTAGAAAGTACTCCAGGGCAAATCGCAAAAATATCCACGATTTCGCTGATTTTTTTGCGATTTCGCTGGTAAATCCGCGAATTCGCGGAACGCGCATTCGCAAATTTTGCCCATGCTTAATGCTAAACCAAAAACATCATTTTCAATCCCTAGCGGGCACTACTAATTTGTGGTGATGCCTTTTGGCTTGAAGGATCCACTTGCCACATTTCCAAGGCTGATGAATAAAGTACTCACAGGTCTGGAAGCCTATAGTGCAGCTTATCTAGATGATATTGCATTCTTTAGCTCCACCTGGGAGGCTCCCCGGGTCCACCTGAGAAATGTTCCTTGAGGCCCTGCAAAAGGCTGGCCTCACTATCAAGGCCACCAACTGCCAGATAGGGCAGAGTAAGGTTGTGTACCTAGGCCACCTTGTGGGTGGAGGACTGGTTCAACCATTGTGGAGCAAAATCCAGACCATCATCGATTGGGTTGCTCGAACTACCCAGACTCAGGTCAGAGTTTTCTTGGGCCTGACTGGGTACTACAGAAGGTTTGTCAAAGAATACAGCTCCATACTGACCCATTTGAATGACTTAACTTCCAAGAGAATTCCTAAGAAAGTTCAGTGGACAGTTAGCTGTCAAAAGGCATTTAATGACCTGAAGAAGGCTATGTTCACTGCTCCCATTCTGCAAAGTCTGGATGATTCCAAACAGTTCATTGTTCAAACAGATGCATCTGAATGGCGGGTGGGGGCTGTGTTACCACAATTGAATGAAGAGGGTCAGGATCAGTCAGTAACTTTTATTAGCAGAAGGCTGACCCCCAGAGAGAAACGCTAGTCAGCTATTGAGAGGGAAACCTTTGCTGTGGTTTGGGCTCTGAAGAAGTTGAGGCCATATCTGTTTGGGGTACACAGACAAAATATCGAGTTTTAAATTTTGATATACAATTATATCGAAGTTTAAATATCGAAGGGACATAATATAGAAGGTAAGTAATATCGACACTCTTAATATCGATATTAGTAATATCGAAGTTTTAAATATCGATGTCAGTAATATCGAAGTAAATAATTTTGATGTTACTAATATCAAATTTTAAATAAATGTTGTGCATATTATATTGCATTTATTATGTTGTATCATTTATTTTTAATGTAATTTGATTAAATGTTGTCCTTTAGTACTGTAGCGGGTTGTGGGTTTATAGGGGAATAGGGTGGGAAGTAATTTAATTATGTTAAATTAATTAATAATTAGTAGGAATTATTAATTAATTAATTGAGAATTATTTTAAATTATTTTTAATTAATTGATTAATTGATAAATATGTTCTGTAGCAGGTTATGGGTTTATAGGGGAATAGGGTGGGAAGTAATTTAATTATGTTAAATTAATTATTAATTATTAGGAATTATTAATGAATTAATTGAGAATTATTTTTAATTAATTTTAATTAATTGAATAATTGATAAATATGTTCTGTAGCAAGTTATGGGTTTATAGGGGAATAGGGTGGGAAGTAATTCAATAATGTTGAAATAATGATTAATTAGTGGGAATCATACATTAATTTAAATTAATTGGTAATTACATTTAATTAATTTGGTAATTATTTTTAATTAATTGATTAATTGAAAAATATGTTCTTTAGCGGGTTATGGGTTTATAGGGGAATAGGGTGGGTAGTAATTTCATTATGTTGAATTAATTATTAATTAGTAGGAAGCATACATTAGTTTTAATTAATTGGTAATTAATTTTAATTAATTGGTAATTAAGTTTAAATAATTCATTAATTGATAAATGTGTTCTGTGTTTATAGGGGAATATGGTGGGAACTCATTTAAATGTAATTAAGTAATAATGAATTAAAAATCATTGTTAAGTTCAATTCAATTCAATTCAGATTAGCTTTATTCGATTTTGACACATAAAATCATAAAAGCAACATTCATTATATACACATCATTAAGAACCATTTCATTGCAATAATTAATAATAAGTTAAGACATTATTAAATTAGTTCAAACGAATTGCTAATCACTGGATACCACTGCTAAAAACACTTCATGGAAAATAATTTGGGATGGGGTTGTTAAAGCCATTCTGTGCATACACACTCCGATCCGGCCGATAATTAATCTCTAAACTTGTTCTTTCTGGAAAATGGTGTTTTCTCTCTAGTCTTGTATTTAAGGGCCGAGGGTAGCGGGACCTAGGGTAGAAATCATGGAGTCCCCAGACAGAGATCGGGCCATCCCCTAATTGTGGAGACCAGGCCTAGATGTAGGTAAAGCGATTTTACCGATCTGAAAATACCGAATTTTACAGAATCTGTATTTTCAGATCGGAAAATGAGATGTAGGAAAAAAATCGGTAAAAAATACCGATTCGGTAAAGTTCGGTATTAGACAATCGGAAAATACCGAATCGGTATTTACCGAATCTGCAAATACCGATTCGGTATTCCCCATTCATTCCTATGGGCCAAAAGGCCCATAGGAATGAATGGGGAATACCGAATCGGTTTTTCCGAATCGGTAAATACCGAATCGGTAAATACCGATTCGGTAAGCTACCAAAAGTGAAACTCAGGTAAGCAGCCAATCATGTGCCACCACCCTCCCCCTCCCTAGCAGGAAGTGGCCACACAGGCAGCTGCAACTAATCAGAACCTTCTGGAAAGGCAATTGGAGCAGAGCAGATTGCACGAGCAGCAGAAAGGGTTTTGAACACTTTTAAAAGTGAAAAATGACAAGCAGCCAAGAGAAAGAGCAGCCTGAGAGGTGGAGGAAAATAAAATTCAGCAGCAGCATGGAGCTAGGTCCTAGTGGAGGAGGTGGTCAGGGTGCACCACAAATTGTTTGGCAGGCAGTCCCTGGCTCTGTCTGTACACCTGCTCCTCTCTCCTCCAGACCCTCTCACCTTCTGCCTGTAGGCGTAGCTGCCTCGCAATGACATAGAATGCAGCCATAGTTGTGAAAATGTTGCATTTTGGGCCTTTTTTATACCTTGCACCTGTTTACCACCTGATTTGAATCCATGGTATTACAGACTCCTAAATGCCGATTTTCCGTCAAAATCGATATTTCTGGGCTTCCCTACATCTCAAATACTCATTTTTACCATTTGTTATTTACCGAATCGGTAATTTTACCGATTCGGTAACTTTACCGAATCTGTAACTTTACCGATTCGGTAACTTTACCGATTCGGTAACTTTAAAGAATCGGTAAATGTTCCGAATCTGTATATTTTCCGATTCGGTATATTTTCCGATTCAGTTGATTTTCTGTCCCCTACATCCCAAATGGCCTATACCGGTCGGTAACGGCCGATATTCGGTAAAATCGGCCTTTACCGACCGGTATTGGCCTACCTACATCTAGGCCCAAGTTTGTAAATAAGGCACAACCCGATCACTCCAGAATCTAACTAACACCAGGTCGCCTGGGAGATCTTTTGGAAGGGGGCCGAGCCAACCCACCATTCTAACACTTCGAATAGCACCATCAATGTTCACTGGCAAGGGTCGGTTCCTAGACAGCCAATAGATGACCTTGTGTTTTAGATATTCTGATCTCTCGGTTTTCCCTTTATAATTGGTAAAACACCAGTGAGAACACAGACAAAGGGGGCGGCCATTGGAGGCAAATGTATATGTTTAGTATAATCTAGGTTAGTAGCTTTCTCCTCATAAGGTGTAGGAACGTTTGGCACCCCTACATCAGCGATGATACTCTTGGTGGTAGTGGGCTCGATGTCGGATGACGAGGAGATACATGGGCGGTTCTGTGGGACGTAGGTCTGTTGAGAGGGATGGTTCTTCTTTGAGGAGCTAACTTAGAAACCACGGTAGCGGGTAAGGGCTGTGGTTGGCTAAGTCCTGCCAGGTTCTTATAAGGTTGAGTCGGTGCCCTAATTGAGATCTCTATATCCCTTAACCTATCCCCTAGGGAGTTGATTCTTGCAGTCAAAGGGGATATTAGAGAGGTGACAGAACAATACGGTGGAGGAGGACCTAGGGGAAGTTTAAAGACCAAGCTCTGGGTACTATCCCCAAAAGAACTGATAAACAACAAAGGTACCAGAGGGTCTAAAAATAAATGCGCCCAAAAGTAAAGAAAACCAACCGAGAATCCTCAATTTCTCACAGGTTGCGTCACAGAGAACTCTCCAAGGATGAGGAAAAATACCCATCAGTCACCATTCGGATCCGCCCTTCATCATTTGGGATTTTATCCGTACCACCCGTCAGAGGTTACTAGTGCTCTACCTGGAGGTCAACCCGGTGGTAGGGGGTACCCTCCGTCGGTATTAGAGACGACAGTGTGGTGCACCACTCGATGTAGGTGAGTGGCCGACAAAGTGGGACTGGGGTGTGCAGTGCAAAAAGAGTGTGAAAGAAAAGAAACCAAGAAAAAGTGTGTTTAAAATTGGTTTTGAAAAAGCACTAGACAAAAGTTTATTCCAGGTGTGCTTGACATACCAATGTTAAAAACAGTGCAACCACGAGCTGTCTGTTTATGTAGACAGCCTATGGTAAGTGTGGTCAACTAGTTTCAGCAATTTGAGGACTACTGCGTCCTTGCTTTCATCAGGACCAGATTTACAACAAATACTACTGCACCAGATAAAAAGTGAATCAAAATGAAGAATGACACCAAAGTAACATAAACAAGTGCACACGGTCACCTGAATGCTCCGGGTGCCCTTACAGTCTGTGCAAGTCACTGTAAAGAGAAGAAAAATGAGGAGGTATAGCTATCAAAACCCAGTGGGCCAAACAGTAAGACCATTAATTATGGTTTAAACTAGAAAACACACATAAAGTGTTGTTTTAGAAAAAGCACTTTCTAGGTGCAAACACAGTTTAAATACATTTGGAACGAAATTTCTAATGCCAAATGTCATTGAGCTCTTACCTAAATCTGTAAGGCAGGCTGGCCTCACCCCACCTGGCAGAGGCTCAGGGAAAAATGAAGCACCGCTCTAGAAAACATGCAGGACACACGTTAAAACATAAAATGCACAAGACAGAACAAGGCTCTTCTCACAACCTATAGCCGGGAATACATGGTCTTATTAACCATCAGAGGTGGTGTCATTCTCTGAGGAAAGGCTCCGTCTGAGTAAGGACCCAACGAAAAAAATGCACAGAAATGCAGCAGGATGCGAGGGCTCCTCTTACCTAACCGTCGGTACTCCTGGCCGGCGTCCTGGCCGTCTGGGGAGGTACCGACAGCCGGCGTGGGACCGTATATAAACCCTACACCCATTGGGTATGTCATCACGTGGGGCATTTTATAAGTATGTCATTTTAACCCCTACGCTATCCAACACTTTCCCTACTGTTGCATTCTCTAGAGTGGGAATAGTAATTTTTACCCCTAGGCTATCCAACACTTTCCCTACTGTTGCACTCTCTGGAGTTGGAATAGTAATTGTTACCCCTACGCTATCCAACACTTTCCCTACTGTTGCACTCTCTGGAGTGGGAATAGTAATTTTTATCCCTACGCTATCCAACACTTTCCCTACTGTTGCACTCTCTGGAGTTGGAATAGTAATTGTTACCCCTACGCTATCCAACACGTTCTCTACTGTTGTTCTCTCTGGAGTTGGAATAGTAATTTTTACCCCTACACTATCCAACACTTTCCCTACTGTTGCACTCTCTGGAGTTGGAATAGTAATTGTTACCCCTACGCTATCCAACACTTTCCCTACTGTTGCACTCTCTGGAGTGGGAATAGTAATTTTTACCCCTACGCTAGCCAACACTTTCCCTACTGTTGCACTCTCTGGAGTTGGAATAGTAATTGTTACCCCTACGCTATCCAACACTTTCCCTACTGTTGCACTCTCTGGAGTTGGAATAGTAATTTTTACCCCAACGCTATCCAACACTTTCCCTACTGTTGCACTCTCTGGAGTTGGAATAGTAATTGTTACCCCTACGCTATCCAACACTTTCCCTACTGTTGCACTTTCTGGAGTGGAAATAGTAATTTTTACCCCTACGCTATCCAACACTTTCCCTACTGTTGCACTCTCTGGAGTTGGAATAGTAATTGTTACCCCTACGCTATCCAACACTTTCTCTACTGTTGCACTCTCTGGAGTTGGAATAGTAATTGTTACCCCTATGCTATCCAACACTTTCCCTACTATTGCACTCTCTGGAGTTGGAATAGTAATTTTTAACCCTATGCTATCCAACACTTTCCCTATTGTTGCACTCTCTGGAGTGGGAATAGTAATTTTTACCCCTACGCTATCCAACACTTTCCCTACTGTTGCACTCTCAGGAGTTGGAATAGTAATTGTTACCCCTACGCTATCCAACACTTTCCCTACTGTTGCACTCTCTGGAGTGGGAATAGTAATGTTTACCCCTACGCTATCCAACACTTTCCCTACTGTTGCACTCTCTGGAGTTGGAATAGTAATTGTTACCCCTACGCTATCCAACACTTTCCCTACTGTTGCACTCCCTGGAGTTGGAATAGTAATTGTTACCCCTACGCTATCCAACACTTTCCCTACTATTGCACTCTCTGGAGTTGGAATAGTAATTTTTAAACCTATGCTATCCAACACTTTCCCTACTGTTGCACTCTCTGGAGTGGGAATACTAATTTTTACCCCTAAGCTATCCAACACTTTCCCTACTGTTGCACTCTCAGGAGTTGGAACAGTAATTGTTACCCCTACGCTATCCAACACTTTCCCTACTGTTGCACTCTCTGGAGTGGGAACTGTAATTTTTACCCCTACGCTATCCAACACTTTCCCTACTGTTGCACTCTCTGGAGTTGGAATAGTAACTGTTACCCCTACGCTATCCAACACTTTCCCTACTGTTGCACTCTCTGGAGTTGGAATAGTAATTGTTACCCCTACGCTATCCAACACTTTCCCTACTGTTGCACTCTCTGGAGTTGGAATAGTAATTTTTACTCATACGCTATCTAAAATGTATTTAGCTTTTTTATTCGTTTTATGTTGTTAATAATTGTTATTTATATGATTATTTTATGTATATAAATGTATTAGTAATTTATTATATTTTTATTTGTTTATAAGTAATGAAAATAATTAATTTAGAGTTATTATTAATGAAAAACATATTATGTGTTATATATTTATTAATATTAATGTGTATTACATTATGTATTAATTTAAAATATTATAGTATATTTGTAAATATGTTTATTACATTTATAAGTATTATTCTGTTAATATTAGATTTTTATTTTATAAAAATAAAACAATATTTTACAAAAAACGATATTTTTGTCATTCTATATTTTTTTTAAATATATTTGTACTTACCTTGTTAGGGATAGGATTCCGATATTTTTGCCATCGATATTTTTGTTGCGTTCATTTTGTCAGACATTCCTGTTTGGCACTCACTTCATTGTTCAGACAGACCATAATCACCTCTTATGGCTAAAACAGTTGAAGGGTGAAAAACCCAAACTCTTGAGGTGGTCCATTTCCCTACATGGGATGGACTATACAGTGGTACATAGACCTGGGAGTAACTATACCAATGCAGATGGACTCTCCAGATATTTCCACTTAGAATATGAAGACTCAACTGGTTATGGTTAGTTTAATGTCCTTGTGTTTGGCCGGGGGTTGTGTAGAAAAGTAGTATCTGCTTCTTATGGTTACCCCATCATTTTGCTGATGTCACACTGTTTTTGGACTACTCTGACTGGGATCCTGCTATTCAAGACCCCAGTCTACCTGTTTTGTCCCTTAAATTGCTCTGTATGTTCTTTAGGTACACTCCATATTGGATACTGGGGTACCCTTATCAGTCCCTAGTATATGGTACACCATGTGCTCCGGGCATAGGTACCCTAGAGGCCTCCCATGGGCTGAATCATGTATTATGCCACCCGTGGGAGGCCATTCAAATTGATACGATCAGCCTGCTACAGCAGACTTTGCAAACTGGTGCTTGCACCACTTACTTAAGATATAGGTTCATTATATCTATCTAAATCACTTCACTTAAAACCCTATCAGTCACCCCAATGGCAGGCCTTATCAATCCTGAAGGCAGGGTGCTGGGTTTTATGTGAGAGTGTGCTCATGCATGAGCAGAGCCCCTCTGCAGCCTTAGGAGACCATTCTCCGGGGTTGTCTGTGATGCAGCCAGACATATATGTTTAAGTGCATTATAACATCGCGGTAAATGCTAACTTGAAAATGGCTGCTTAGAAACATGTCGTGTTTGGTGTCAACCACCTTGGAATCATACCTCCACATGATTCCACCCTTCCAAAGGGACATCTGTGGGTCTTCGGTCTACCCAGTACCATCTTTCTCGACCCGGGCAGCACAAAATGGACGCTGCCAGCCACAGACACGATTCTGCTCTCCTGCTGCGGAGCCAAACTCGAGCAGAGGAAGGCATGACAATAGGCATCCTGTCACAGGGAGGTGTGACCACCTCCCAGACAGGGTTTGGGACTGGGTGGGTGCACTCTGATATTGCCAGAAAGTCTGCACTGGGGGCACATTTGGTGTTCCTGTGCATAGTCTAGCTCAAACCAGTTCTGGGAGCCATTGGCTCCTACTCTGGTGCAAAACTGGACAAAGGACATGGGTATAGACATCTCTCTGTCCTGCCCCTCCCCAAGGAGGGTACCTAGAATCTTTCCAACACCTTCCCACAGGTATAAAGTGGGCTACCTGGCTACAGGATTTTACATTTTTCCTGGACAAGATTCTGCTAAGAAGAAACAAAGTAGTTCAACTGTCTGCACGACACTGGATGACTGAAGCATCTACCCTGGTCACTTATGTATGACCAATAAAGAAAATTCTGCTGGGCCAAGGTTTAGAAATTGGGTGAATGGTGATGTGGTGCCTGGCAGCACCATGGAGTGCAGAGGGAGCTGAAGCGTAACTCCCCGCAAGTGCCTGTGCGGCCTGTTGCTCAGTGCTGCTTGGTGGGGTATTGGTGCTGCCTCACTGTGCCTGAGCCCTGTGTACAACCGCCAGGGAGTGCTTACCGCTGAGATCCAGTAACTTGTAGCTGGGGCAGCAGTTCATGGGACTCCCCGTGGAGTGTGCAGTCCCTTGCTGACAGGGTTTTTGACTTCTGACCTCGGGTGAAGGCCACCATGCTGGTTTTGAGCCTGGATTCTTGCAGTTTTTGCATAGTGCAGTCAAGACTCACCTAATTGAACTGCAACCATCGCCTGGATATGACTGCTTTAGAATTAACCCTCCCCTGGTTTCTTGTTGCCTTCTTGATTTTGAATGTATATTTTATTACTGGAATTGTGTCGCATATTGTAAATACCGCACTTGCCCTTCCTTTAAATTTCACATGTATATATCACTATAGTTTAATGGCCTCAAACCTTTCCAGGATGGCCCCCGCCTGCCTCTGCTATTGAGCCTTTTCATGCTCTCTAATCACGTGCTTCGTAATCAAATGACGCCGATGGGAATTTTAGTAGCTACTGCCTTCCTTTTCACTGCACCGCGATCACCCTGCTGGAGCCAAGCTATCAGGCCGCCCCTCGAGTATTATCTCGGTAAGTGTAAATGCGGCGGAGCGACGGCTTCAATGCCTTTTCAAAACTTGTGTCTGGCAGTGTTGGGTTCATTGGATAGGGAAAGGATGAGTTGGGTCCATAGGTTCTGATGATGGGGGCGAGCAGAGCCATGTAGACGTTAAAGAGCGTAGGGCTGAGGGAGGACCCCTGGGGGACTCCGCAGGTGGTTGGTGAAGGGTCCGAGAGGAAAGGTGGAGTCTGACCTGCTGCGTTGCTCCAGAGAGGAAGGAGCCTATCCAGTCGAGGGCCTTGTCCTGGATCCCTGCATCATGGAGTCTCCGTATTAGGGTGCCGTGAGAGACTGTGTCGAACGCCGCTGAGAGTTCGAGGAGGATGAGGGCTACTGTTTCTCCTTTGTCCAGTAGGGTGTGGATATTTGTTAGGGCGAGGAATGCGATTTCCGTACGTGTTTTTTTTTAAAGCCGGATTGGCTGTTGATGGCTTTCTTGATGACTTTTGCTAGGAACGGGAGCAGGGAGATGGATCTGTAGTGCTTCTCGAGTCCAGTTGGCCCTATATAGAGAAGCATAAAGGAAGAAGGAGAAGAAAGGAAAAAATGTGGGCGCCATCATGAAGCGGATCATGAGTATTGCTGCACCATTAAGGATACTTGGGATCATGGTTGGACAATTGTGCAGGGGATAGTTGGTATGGGTATGTTGGATGCGTGGCTGTTAACACGTAGTGTGTTGGCGCAAAGAATGGCAGATCGGTTGGGCTCTTCGTAGAGCTGAGCAACTGGTGGTGCTCATGGGGTGGCTGGACTGGATGCTAAGGTCATTGCCTGGGGCATGCTAGGTGGCCCTGAAGAGTATTTTGGCTGATGGACAAACCAATGAAATATGCTGGTATTTCATCCCATTTCCTCGCCCTATTTCCTTTGCAGCTATTAGCCTGGATTACTGGCTTATAGTTGCCACAGTTTCTTTGGAGTCAGTTTGCCAAGGAATTCAAGCTGGGGTTCCACAGTTTTATTAGCTAATAACTGCCCAGTTTTTATGAGCAAAAAACCTGCATGAAAATTGTGATGTGAGGCTGCTGACTTGCTCTAGCAGTGTTTGGCTCATTTTCATGGCCAGTGATTGTTACTTTTTCTGGGTTGAGGTCTCATTTTCTTAGTTGTGTTTCGTGGTACTTTGATAGGTTGCCCATATTCATGTAACACTGTGATAAACTTGACATTTTGTGGAGTTTTGTGACTGTGCGGTAACTTATAAGAAACTCATTATAGATCTTGCAGTCTCAGCATTTCAAAATGGAAGCAGTTTCAATATTCTTCACGGAAGCCATAGTTGTTCCTTATTTACCTTATGCAACTATAAACCATGGATAAGTCAATTGTCCTGGCTGGCAATACGTCCTATGTGACGAGTTGATTAAATAAATGGATACAATGACAAAAGAGCCAGAACTATGCGGCATGCTTGTCAAGCAAAGATGTCAGTGTTAAGGTTTTACCCCGATGCCAAGTGAGCTTCGTAGTTCAATCCAGAATCATTAGGACATTGTGTGGCTTTACTAAGAGCTTTTAAGCATGCAGGTGGCACATGTGATAATGGTGCAAGATAATTATTCCTTAAGGTCCACCTTGTGTCTGTCAAATGGGGACAACTTTTACAATAGATGAACATGTGTTTTAATCAGTAATTTGTTTCAGTCTGAAGGGATTATTGGCCTATTTCTGATATGCCCTTGACTATCATTGTTTGACTTGATACTGGGTCATGGCCAGCTTGACTAAGTTGGGTGGAGCGAGATGCACAACAGCCGATATGTACCATCGACTGTTCGGAGGGCTCGGGTAGCTAGGGATGCCTGGTCTGCTTGCGGGGGCAGGCGATTCGTCGTAGCTGGAGCTTTGCAGGCTACTCTGCCGTTGGTTTAACAGACTGTGATGATACAGTGTAATTTAATGCATGCATGCGCTGAGAGATGGGTCTTGCGATGCCACACATACGCTTAAGCTGGTTTAGTATTCAGGCCAAGGAGTGGCTGCATGACTCTATGGGACTGGAGATGGTTAGTTTGTTGGCATGCATTGCCAGATGTTTGTTGCAATCCCACACTTTAGAGGTTTTGGCAGGATAGGTACACACACTTCATATCAATGGGAGCAGTGATGGTTTGACATGCTTATTCCACCCTAGCAGCTAGACTCTGCCAGCAGCAGGATGCCCAGCTGGGGCTAGTTTGCCTTGAACCACAGGCAAGGATGTCAAATGAGTTGAACTATGTACCTAGGCCACACACATTAGGCACAGGGGTTCCAGTAGGAACGACATAAAGGGGGAATGCACTAGAACATGAAACTGCCACTGTGAGATTCTGACGTAATGTCTCCACACTGCTCATATGGTTTACATTCAAACGTTCTTGGTGGAGGGTCAGTTGAACAACACAGGATTCAACTGCAGGTGGTAACGTCCTTTGGCAAGTTAATGGACAGATTGTTAGTATACAGACATGCAAGTTTACGAAGCCCTCTGGTACAAGCACTAGAAGCTGGGCAGGCAGGTAGCTTGGTGAGGACAGTCAGAAAATTATAATAGCCAGGGGTGGCCACTCTGGCAAAACAATTTTACACTCTTCCTACCGGGAGCCCCTGTGTGTGGAACAACAAGTGGTGCCTGCTATTAGTGCACAGGGAATGAGTATTAGAGAGCATTCCATGGACCCCTTGGCTTTTAGCAGAATGACTACTGCACAGGAGGATGGAGGGTGATTCCAGGAGCACAGGCGGTGTGATGGCAACGCAGGACTGTCAGCTTTTACTGGGTAGAAGATTCCGTATCACCAACCAGAAGGGTACTGGGTGGCAAAACCAGTAAATAGGTTTATTGTATGTGTATCTCTGGTCGTATAACTGTGTACAGCCATTTTCATTTAGAGTTGTGTTCGTTTTAAAATGTTGTGCTTTTTAAGGTTCCCATGACCTATGCGATCTATTGTATCTTTTCAAGAGGAAGAGATATAAGTTAGGTACTTCGTCACTTACTGTGTAGTGCACTAATGCGGGCAGTGTATTATTTCAATTTGCAACCAGGAGACTCCTCTCATTAATGTCAGCAACTGCTCACATGGCTAGCAGTAAGCAGACTGAGAAGTCTGAGGGCAAACACCACAGATTAAACTGAACAGACAAAATTCCTGTAAGAAAGAAGGGATACATGGCATGTACACCAGGACTCCCTTGCTTAATGTCACATAGTTCTAAGCTCATCGGATAGTTGAGCCTTTACACATCATAACTGGATAGTTACCAAGGTGGAACAGGCTATTGGGTATGCCTTGCCAGGACAGTGACACACACTTCACATGAACTGGAGCCTCTATGAAGGATGAATGCTGAAAAAACGGACAGGGGTACGTTTGGCTCAAAAATCTCCAGCTTGCAGGGCATCATGTTCTTGCCAGGTGTCTTTGAGTGACAGGCAAGTGCATTAAGAAAGCTGTATTAAGTAATGCGGTTACTTGCATCAGCAGAGGGGTCCCAGCGGATCCATATAAGGTGGGCTGCGGCAAAACATGAAACTGGGAATCTTGGATTCCAACATTTTCATTGGATTAATAATACACAAGACTCTCTGGCTATGCCGGGTAAAAATGTTCCAACGTGTATTACAAGGTGACCAGAATGTAAGCCGAACCCAGCTTTGATTCTGTGGAAGGCAATCAATTCCGAGGAAAACTAAGTGAACAAGGTCTATTGCTGTTATAAGCACCAAGGATGCGCAAGGTGTCACTCCAAGAAAGGATGAGGTGACTGCAATAGTGGGCACAATACATACATTCCCTCAAACCAGATTTCACCCCATTAATGGGTATCGCCATGTTTTAGCAATCAAAAAGGTCTGTGCTAATGCTTTGTCATACTCAGCAAAGTATGTGCACTCTGGAACCGAGGGCATATTACAGGTTGCTTCAGTTAAGCAATACATTTCCTGCCCTGATAGCCATAGTAGCTAGGCTGGTTGTGGAAGCTGTCATCTAACAAGTGGGCGTCTGTCTCAAAAGTTGAGGAAACAAGGTGTTAAATCACAAAAAGGCTACAATGCATTAAGAATAGTTGGCATGTCCATTATTAAAGTAAATTAAATTTGGAAGGGGCAGGTAAATTTCCACTGCTCGTGCAGTCCATGGTTATCAGTGTGCACCCCCAATTTTGGGAATAGTCAAGTACGGGGGTAAACAAGGGCTTAGTCAAACCTAATGCTAGGCACTATATTGCGCGCAGTGCACAAAGGATTAAATCAGACATAACCAGGGTAACGAAGAGCAGTCGTTTTTACATTCCCATTTGTGTAAGAATTTTGGCCACTGAGGCACTCCTACATAGGAGGGGGCCAGCTGGCAGAAAGAATGGATAGTGTTGGCCACAGTGCACAATAGGGTTTTCACCCTGAACTGCGGTCAAAGTAGAAAGCAATTGTTTCAATTCTCGGCAGGCCATCGAACAAGCCTATGGATGGGTAAATAAATCCTTGGTTAAAACAGAGCAGTAGTCCCCAATTTAAGTGGAGGCCAGCTGACTTGCTTTCGATGGGGTTAATAAGCTGTGCACAAGCCCATCAAGCAGGAGGGCTTAATGCAACTTGAATGCAAAATCAAATAAAATAAGGAGGGTGAGGTGTGGTGCCTTGAGTGGATACACTACTAGGTTTCCCTGATAGGAACGCGGTACACCTGCAGAGATGGACGGGAATTGTCCAGCTAGAAGGACTGGCAGCCTTCAGAGGTAGAAGGAAAGTGTCCAGCTAGAAAGACTGGTAATTACAAGTTGCAGGAGGTTATGAAGGCTGCCATGGTGGGTTGGGGGTCTTGAATATGATGGCAGTCACATCCAGGGCTGTGGCAGACCCACAAGGTGATCCTGAGGCTGATTGGTATGAGGGGTACCCTTTCAGGAGCACCACAGGGTGCATTATGCAAAAATTCCAGGAGTTTGTACGGCAGGACTCAGTGGCGGGCACATCCTGTATTTTTAGCATTGTGGCGGGCGGTGCTCTCTGCACCGCCTGCCACAATGCTAAAAATGCAAATCCCCCCGTGTTCACCCCCCTACTCTCCTTAACTCTGGGGGCCAGCACGGGGCCCCCAGAGTGAAGTCCGCCTGCCTTTCCATTGCTGCCACAGAAAAGCATCTGCAGAAGCCCATCCAAATATGGCTGGCGGTGTCTGATAGACACCGCCACCATATGAACCCTTTTCCGCCCCGGACGCAAAGGCGCCTGGGGCGGAAAAGTGGCGGGCGGTGTTTGCCTCCGCTGCGGTCACCCCGCCATTGTAATGTGGCGGGGGGAAAAGGGTGGCGGGCGGGCATTTATGTTGAGCGGATCGCCACCGCCACCATGGCGGTGGCGATCCGCCCAACATCGTAATGGGCGCCTAAGACTCAGATTTTCTGTGCGGGTAGAAATATAGTAACATAGCGCTTGTTTCAGGGGGTGGAAGACACGCTCCAATAATGAGGCTATTGTCGCTGAAACTAAGCGTGTACAGTTGTCAACATTGAAAGCCGAATATCGAGCCAACCATAAGATGAACAACAGTTTGTGCCAATGTGAATGGTGGTGGTAGTCTCATTTAAACAAACTACTGATATTCAGCGCTTAATCGATGACGATGGTGGGAGGTAGTGGACACTGACAATCATTTTGGCAGCCGGAACTTAAACAAGAGAACGTGAGATATAAGGATGAATAGAAGGATAGTGAAAGAGTGAAAAGAGAAGAATAAAGGAGTGAAAAAGAATCGGCAAGGGTGAAATAAAAAGGCAGGATGTGTAGTATGGGGGAGTTAGATCCCTGAGGTCAATGCAAGACTAAGCAGCCCTGGAATTCGCCAGCATTCAGCAGCACTAGAGCTGGGCTCCTAAGAAAAACGGTGAGCCTCTTCACTTATGTATTTATTATTATTAATAATACTAATCATACAAATTAGGCACTGCTGATATCTAGCATGATGGGACGCAAAGACAGTGCTAATAGGAGGTCAACGTGCGCAAAAGCTGTGTAATTCTTCTTGGTTCAACAACTGTGCTACTAATTTCATCTCCAAGCTCAAGGTATTGGTATCTTTATTCAGACTGTTGAAACAAACTGGCGTGATGGTATGATGTATTGCATTTCGAAGTCTCAGACACTTCCTCGTGAACTGGGCGTGAACGCTGAAAGGGAAGACAAGACAAGAGCTTGTATTTTACACAAAACACTTTACACGTGCTTGCGCAAACATAAAACACATTATGAAGGTGTAAATTATGCCGTGCGCGCTACATATCTGCTCTCGGAAACAACAGTCGTCCTCAGTGCTGTGAAAATCACTCCAGCAGCCTTAAGCGGGCGTAAAACAGCAATGCGCCGGCCTGCAGAGCGGATTAATGCTGACCGTGGAGACAGATTGAGATCAAAGGGAGCCAGGTTATTATCCCGACGGTTTATATCAAAGGACTGTTTATTTTCGAAAGGGTATTCCCCATGGTTGGCATCTCAAAGCAATTATCTTGGAAACCCGCCCGGATTAAGCATCGTTCGCAGTCCAATCAGCAGGTGTTTTGCGTCATTATCTCTGCTGGGTTTGCCAGGTTTGTGTGTGGACAACATTGATTGCCGCGCATTCATTAAGCGGTGATTTTAATAAACTGTTAGTGGCGATCTCTTTAGGCCCTTTACTCAGGCGTTCACGCGCTACCGAGGCCCGTTAGTGTCATAAAATATAGCACGCGGGGGGCACCTTCCTATTCCTCACTCAAAAACACAAGCTGCGGCGCAGCCTTGAGGACGACATGTACCCACCTACGGAAGCTGTTAGCCCTCAGAAACCAACCAACGCACTTGTACATTTTACTTCACAGACTCCATATAGGTATGACGTGTTTGGGTTGTGCAATAGCTCCTAAATGCAATTTCTATTTTAGATGGATTCGAGAGGAGGAATCAATGCGTGTTTAAGGCCTGGCAATGTTGTTTACAAGTAGATCATTATTTATGTCACTGCAAAGAAAAGAGTTTCCCAAGTAGGACTCCATACGGCTACTCAAAAAAAGAACTTGACAGAAACAGGAGGTGCTGCTCATTATGAACCTTTCTGCGATGCGAAGATGATTATTAAACATTATTTTCATCTCAGTGCACAATGTAGGCTGTTTCTCTAGCCCAAGATCTAGTGGTATATGGGTTTCGTTGAAGAAAGCGACTTTCTGTTTCAGGAGGCACAAGAAATGACTGTGTTTCAGATGTATACAATTAAAGAGCCAAATGAAACTACAGATGAGGTGGACCACAAAGAATCAACCGATCAGTATTTGTATAGCACAACTAAACACCCGTGAGAGTATCCAGGCACTGGATAGCAGGGCTCAGTCAAAAAGTCAGGTGTGAAGGTCAAAGGGCATATGATGTCAATTATGGTACCCCAGGCATTTTGGTAAATTGACGTGCATGATTAGTAACCCTAAGTGTAGTTTGCGTAGTAGCGCTACACGTAGCTACGCAAAGTGCACTTCGCACTACGCATGCTACGCGTAGCTACGCGAACTGCGTAGTGCTGTAGGGAAAATGCTGTTCGCACTGATTGCACAGTGCCGGATGGTTGTCCGCACTGTGTAATCATTGCCAACGGCATCTTGCACAGTTCAAGCGGTCATTTTCTGCCGCTTGAGTAGATTTGTACTCGAGCGGCAAGTTTCACAACGCTGACTGGTAGTTTCTCATCACGAGCAGTGATGAACATACGCGACCACTCGCAATGAGAAACCTGACCCCGCGTAGAGAATCTCGCCGAGAGGTTTATTTTCCACGCTTGCGATCGGCAACTTGATGTTGCTGATCGCGAACGAGGAGAAAGTCTTGCTGGGACGTTGATTTTGTTCGCTCGTGGTAGCCAACTTGACGTTGAGGACCGCGAGCATGCAAAAAATGCCTGCTACGCATTTTTGCACTGTGCTTCGTGCAATTCGCGTAGTGAGTAGTAGCACAAACTACGCACGCTCTGCAAGAGTAGCAAGGTCCTAGACCCAGGGTTAATTAGTATGCATTTAATTACAAGAGTAGAAAGTGTAATTCATAATCACAAACAGTGGCGACTCATCCATGGGGGCGTTTGGGCGCCGCCCCACTGCTTTCTCGCTGCGCGAGAATGCAGAAACAAATGGTCGTTATTACTTTAATAACTACCATTTGTTTCTGCCTTCTCGCACGGCGAGAAAGCAGCAGTTCCCTGGTTGAGGAGAGTGGGCAGTGTTACTCGAGGGCAGGGGGGAGCGGCTTGCCCACTGTTGTTAATACTGTCTGTTTGGACAGCCTGAGAGGCTGTCCAAACAGACAGTATTAACAACAGCGGGCAAGCCGCTCCCCCCTGCCCTCGAGTAACCCCTCCCACTCTCCCTGTTCTCTGTATGCTGCAGCATACAGAGAAATGACATGGTGTTGGGGCAGCCGGCCGAACCAAACAGAGCGCTGGCTGCGGTGGAGGGGAGGGAGGCTGCCTGTTGACGAGATCCCAGACGTCAGAGACAAATTCAAAATCCAGGACGGCGGGAGTCGGGGGGAGTCTGCTGTCTGCAGTCTCGAGTCGGGACTTAAGAAAAGCGGGAAGAAGCCAAGGTAAGTGTTATTATATTTTATTACTTATTATCACATGTAAAGTGCTCTGATAGTATCAGGTAGATGATAATGCGCAAATGGCACCCCCCAAAAAAATGCTGTGGTTGCCTTGCTGAACATTTCATTTACGATAATAAACACTTAGATTTATGAGGGATCTGCAACTGCACCCCACCCTATTTTGAAATGTGGCATTTTTGTACTGCGTAATTCATAGTTTGCTGTCAATCATCTCCACGAACATGAGCAACGAGCCGTGAGATGACAAAATGTACCTTGAGCTATATGTGAAGCAGGAACAATATTTTCCAGAAGCTTTATTGTCAACAATATTATTTCTCATTTTGTAAGCCGCATACATGCAATTTAATTTGAACACAGGAAAAATATGTGTCAAAAGTAATACTGCTTGCATTTTATAACATCTTCGGTGAGGACTAGGCTGGTGGGAGGTGCTCGAAAAAGCTAAACAGACAAAAGCCCGGCTGTCAACATTTGATGGAATGCACTGTGTACCTGGCGCCCATGGTGCGGTTTAAAAAAATGCGCAGTAATAGCAAACATTTCCACCCAGAAGGCGATGCATGACAACAACGGGGTGCAGAGTTGCGGGAGCTCTCAGACTGAAGCAAGATCCTCGCTACCATGGAGCAGCCATGTCAATGTTTAAGATGACAGGGTTTCTGTGATATAAGGTTGCGCCTTCTATTTGTTTATTTTACATTGCAAGTTCAACATTTGGTGCCACTGCTGGTTATGGATTGGCTGCTGTGCATTCTGTGCTTCGGTGGAATTTCCTGAGCCCGGCATCTACATATGAGGACTCATGTGAGTTGCTTTCATGAGTTGCTTTGTCTGACACTAGTATCTAGTGAGAACGATTTAAGTGGGTGCTTGGCCTCCCATGGCTAGTATGCTGGATTAGGGGTGGCTGCTATTGACTAGGCATTACCAACCAGTACAGAGGACAATAGAGTGGTCAGTTCAAACCGTGGACACAATACAAAATTGGTGACACTCATCCTGAACTTTTACTCCTCACTACTTTCAAATGTCACCAGCTGCCACTGATCACAAAGGCATGCTTTGCAAAAAGTCTGAGATAGAAGGGGGTTCCCTGAGACTAATAGATGATGTAGGCAGGAACGAGGGGGGGAAAATTATACAGAAGCCAATAGAAAAAGTCACCCTGCCAGGAATGATAAATGGAGGTCCCAGATGGGATCCGCTTTTGATTAAGGGGGGAGGAAATGTCAGGAGAGTACCTAAGACCAGAGGGACGAAAGGACCACAAAGAGGATCATAGAAAATATATATTTTTTATTTTGTTAATTTAGTGCATTTAGTCATATTAACAAGGTGTTCAGAGATTATACATGTAAAAATTCCTAGAGTCATCGGTGCTGTTCATAATTTTTAAAGATAAATTCATAAAAGATACACAAAAGGAAAACATAGGCAAAATATATAGTGTTCCACTCACTCCGGGAAATAAAACAGGGGGCTCAACAGGCACTCTAGTCTAAAAGTTCATTCATACTCTAACACATTCAATCGCTTCATACAAGTAATAAACATAAAGCCTGCAACAAAAACGAGATGGGATTATGGTTGCATGGACGTGGGTACACTTTATGAAAGGCAAGGAGATGGAATATTGTTGCCTTTCCTGATGGCAAACGCCGTAATAACGGCAACGTGCGTTTCGGTGAGGGGCACCTTCGTCAGGGCTGGCAGAAAAGAGTGGGGAGGGGAACACACAAGCTGAAAGAGTACAAATAAAGAGTATTTAGGTATATCACATATTAAAAGGTTTAATATTGCACAGATTATTACATGACATAGATTAGCATATTTTCAACATTTTCTTAAGTTTTCTTAAAGTTTCCTGTAGTAGAAGAAGGTATAAGGATCTATGTGGTACATCAAACAGTGGTCTCGGTCTAGGTATTCGTGGGTAGCTCCCAGGATAGGATCCCCCGAGGGTTGGCAAACAGTCCAAACCACCGGGGTTAGAACGGTGAAGGCACATAATTTTCAAACATACTACAGACATTCAACAACCATGCTTCCTATACATATTTCCATGTTTAAGGTTCCCTTATTAAACATGAAGGGCGCTATGGGTTTTTTTTTTCTTTCTAGGATCATACCTGAGGGAAATAAGGGTAGAGGACTCTAGAAGACAGAGTCCTTTCTGAAGGATCGTAGAATAAGGAGGTAAAAGTTCTCAGCGATGGATGGAGGAAGAATCACGCTGGAAGGGTGGCAGATAGAGAAAATCCTGGTGTAGTTTAAAACGTTAGGAGGGGGGATGAAAGGGTTTTTTGTTGTTGTTTTTTTTGTTGCAAAAAGGACACTAACATGCACACTGCAAATCAAAGTCTACCAATTAGGATTTGGTTACAACATTTAAAATTTTGTGAAGCATTTCCTTGCATATATTTATTTTTTACACAAGTCTAAAACCAATAACACAGTGACAAGTATATATTTAAATTGTGAAGGTGTATTAGATGGTATAAATCTGTAAGCACATGTGAAGGGCCAGAAAGAAGCTATCATAGTACCTGCCAATACTTCAACAGTTGCGATGAGCAGCCAGTTCACAATTCACACCCTGCCTCCCGGAGACCTCTGCAACAATTACTGCTGTAATCGTGGTTTAAAAATGAAGACCCCAGGGGGGAGAAGAATGGACAGAGGCAGAGTTGACAAAACAGCAGCAGGAGTGATGCACCGAGTTATGCTAGTGCCGGGAGCACACGCTTGATGGTGTTGGTATTGTTAGCAGTGGTAGTGTTCTAACCTGAGCGAGAACACACAGAATGTGTGCCCTATTGCACGACCCTTCATGTTATCTTCCATTGTTTAAAATGTCATCCACTGTAGTCCTTTTGCTCCTGTGACCTGACTCAATATTGTTCATGTCTCATTTTGCAGTTGCTGCTTTGTAGTAACTGCTGAGGAGCGTAACGTATACTTGTGGACAGACACTGTTAGCCTGATTCACAAAGGTTAACTTACATTTTTGTGTAAGTTTACGATTGTTTGATATTAACAAAGGGATTTACGATTAGTACCTTTACGAGTGAGGAGTCTCAGCACATAAAAATACCTATCTTTTTAAGTGCGGAGACTTTTCACTTTTTATGAGTTTAAAATGTTACTTTGTGACTGAAATTTGCGATTTACTATATCATCACTTTCACCTTTGATTGGTCAGGGAAAGAAAAATATACACACATATACAGTTAATTGTAAATATTCTTTCGTAAACTATGTTCATTGATCTGATTCCCTCTAGTAATATTTTAATAAACAGGTAATGTACAAGTTATATTCATTAATACATATGTACACAGGTGTTGTGCTCCTTGTCTAGGATGCAGCACGGGATTAGGGATATATATAAAGCTATTCATGAGCCATGTAGCCTTTTCCGTGGACCCACAACATCAGAGGAATCTACATCCATTCCTATGATCTACATCCATTTACAACAATAGTGCACCATCCAGAGCCTATTTTTTACCACATATCTTGTAACATTCTCAAATCTCACAATCCATTAGTGAGCTGCCTCTCATAACCTGAAGTAGGTCAGGGTGACCTGGACTGCAGGCTGGCTACAGTGGTTGGCTATCTTAAGGATAACAGGCATGTATCAAACACAAAGAGGGGTGGAATGACTTTTCAGTAGCTCCTGGTCCTAATGTAATATTTTGTTAGCATTAAAAATGTTCAGTGACTAGAATGACGTACAGAGTTAGATTGCACCTCATCCTGAATGCAGCCTGACTCTCTGCAATAAATGTGTCCTGGCTAATCATGTACAATGATACATACAAAGATAGTTTCTGTCCCAGAAGGCAAAGAAAAGAGCAGTTCATAAATGCCATCATTACATACTTATGGAGTAATTTCTTCAGCGTCCCCGTTGCCCTGGAAAATGCATTTCAAAGCATAGGTATATTATTTAAATGCATTTATGTGACATTAGGCTCATTTACTCAAATGTGTCTTAACTTAACTATGTCAGTAAGTGTTTATGACACATCCCTGTTGTTAGGCAGAAAATGATGCAATTGAAAGGATACTAAATAACTGAAAAATGGGAATATTTGAATGTGTTCTACAACCGCCTGAGGGTTCCATAGGAAAAATGTTCAACACAGAGCCATCTGAAGCTAATGGGGAGGGCCTTTGCACTGACCCGTGCTAAGAAGTTTTGCTTGTAGTTACAACTGAAAGAAGCACAGCAATAGGAGCTCGCTTTGTAGTGTAGATATTCTGCAACTGTGCAAGAGTTTAATGTGTGCCAGGCTCATGCGCAATTTTGATTACCAAGGAACAAATACATGTAATTCCCCAATTTCACTTTATGTGAAAAGTAAAAAATGTTCAGCATTTCACATTGCATGAATACTGCCTGCAAGAGAGTGGCTTGGGCATTAAGTGTCTCACTGGGAGACATTTTCTGCTCAAAACCAGCTTTCTGTGGTATCTCAGGTACATTTTTTATACAAAATTCATACAATACCAACCAAAAACATATTACACACTTTGCATAATTTTGTGGAATTTTCGCAAATGTTCATGTGCCAACTCCCACATATGGAAAGAGCATGTTCAAATATTCACTTTCCCAGTAGGGGTCGCACTGTTAATAGGATTGTATTATAGGTTTGTAAATATTATTGTAAATATATTATTGAACAAACTCCATTCCACATAATGTATAAATGAAATTGAGTAGCAAACCACAGACAGTGCAGTACGAGGATAAACATTTTAATTTTTCTATAACTTTTGTAAAATGAAATTTGTAAATAGGAAATTTTGTATTCGTATATAATGTGTCTTGTTTTTAAGCTATTTTAAAAAAAAAAAATTCTCTATATACTCCAATAATCAACTATGAATGTATAGCATACTTTTGTGATTTTAATTTAATCGAATAAAGTGTTTTTGACTCTGACTCTGACTTTCCATGTAGGGAAAGGAAACCTAAAAGGCACAACTGTTTTTGCAGTGTGCCAGTGATACTCATTAACAGGATCGATTACAAAATATAGTTGAAAGCAATATTGATTCACGAAAATATATAACAATATTGTTTACAAAAACATCACGACCCTATACTTAATTAACACAAATATGTATGGCCAAAATATCCTCATAAATAATATCTATTCAGAATAATAGCAGAACCACAAAGATCGGAAACAAAAATATTGTAACCTTTAAAAAACTACATAAAATGTAAAAAATATCAAAATACTAAATATGGGCTACACAAATATCACAAAATATAAAGCAAAATATTGCAAAATACTCTATATATATTTTTTATTTTATTTTAAACAACAGTTAAAATTAAATTCAGCATGAATTAATGCATCTTCTAACTACATTATTTATGTATTTTAACATTAAAATAAACTTTAGACATAAAGTACAATAAAATATATTATAATACATACAAATATTTAACAAATAAATACTTATCACAATTAATTAATACAAAACATAGACATTATTAAAAACAATTAAAGATAAAAATATATTCTGAATAGCACAGAAACAGAAATATATATTAAACAATAAAATAGAAACAATAGTTAGCGTCCTCCATAAAAGTTAATAACAGATGAAAATTTCAAACTAAATAAACACTAACTAATAAAAACAATCGTAAAACAAACTAATCTATAAAAAAATTAAATATTTCAAAATGAAATATAAAAAGAGTAAACATTTCTGCACTTACCACACGAAAACACTGGGCCCGATTCACAGAATGAACTTAAGACTCAATCCTAAACTTAATACTAATTTGGTATTCACAGAATGCACTTACTCATTTATGTATTCACAGAAGGCACTTACTCATTTCGGTATCCACAGAAGTTAGTAGTCCTAACTTTAGGACTCCTAAATGACTTCTGTGAATACCGAAAGTCTTAAAATTAGTATTTTTCTCAGTTTAGTAGTAGTAAAGTTAGGACTCCTAACTTTAGGACTCCTAAATGCCTTCTGTGAATACTGAAAGTCTTAAAATTAGGATTTTTCTCAATTTAGTAGTAGTAAAGTTAGGACTCCTAACTTTAGAAATCCCAAATGCCTTCTGTGAATACCGAAAGTCTTAAAATTAGGATTTTTCTCAATTTAACTTTAGGACTCCTAAACTGAGAAAAATGCTAATTTTAAGACTTTCGGTATTCACAGAAGGCATTTAGGAGTCCTAAAGTTAGGACTACTAACTTCTGTGAATACCGAAATGAGTAAGTACCTTCTGTGAATACCGGAATTAGTAAGTGCATTCTGTGAATACCAAAATAGTAGTAAGTTTAGGAGTGAGTCTTAAGTTCATTCTGTGAATCGGGCCCACTGAACCTGAAAGACCTCAAAACTCTGCTCAATTGCAAGCAGAAAACTAACAAGCATTTGCAATGCATCGGTCTAGCCCTTGGGACCTTATATGTTAGTAGACTTATCAATTGCAAATAACAAATGGCTTCTTCGCCAAACAAAACCCCAAAAATCTGAAGAAAATATGCTGTATGGCTGAGATACCCGCCACCCCCTCTCAACACAATCCCCAAAGGAGGGAAACCGGAAACAGTTCTTGAAGTTTTTGGAAGTGGGAGGGAGTGACCCTCCCGGCCGTATTTATTAAAACAAAAAATTAAAACATTTAAACATTAATGTACAATTTCATACCACATTGCGATGTTTGGCTAACCTTAACAGATTCTCTAATACAGAGGTTCTCCTAGCCGAACTAACATCCTACAAAACATTTACTTGAAATATTGAAATTGTACATCCTAACGTTTAAGGGCCAACGGCAAGGTCGTAACCGGTGTCAAGATCCCTAACCAGACATACCCCCCCCACTTGGGAGGGGCGACAGCACTGAGGCGTACTCAAGTGCAACTACTACCAATTTCCCTTGACTTGACGGGGGCACTTATCAACTCGACGCCAGTTAAAGGTCGTTCGAAGACTCGTGTGAGGTATCTAGAAGGTATCGTAGACCTCCCCCCAACCCCACACAACTTACCGCATCTGCCGTCGCAGATGTCACTGGCCCCGGGAAATTCCCCAGGAGGGGGCTGTAACCCCTCCTACACAGGAAGGGGCCTTGACCGCCTTTCCTCTTCTTTCGGCGACCCATCCTTAGAAGGGACCGCCTCCCCGTTGAGGGGCCAAAGGCCACCTCCCCCGAGCGCTCCCATCCGTGTTGGGTGACGCCCACTCATAGGGATCTTCCAATTAGTGCTCACCGATCATGACCTTACCGCCCGACCAAAATAAATACGACAAATGCTAACTAAACGAAACTACATTGGCCACTATGACCGAAAAAGCCTGTTTATAAATGGACCTTAAATCCGAAGTTCTTTAATCACAAACTTGTCAAATTAGACCAATCTTTATTACACATTCAACATCAACACAATACTAAAACAACCTGTAAACGAAATAGAATAATTGATCAATTTTATTAAAACAACTGGCTGTCCTCAGGGGCTGGTGGGTGGGTCAAAATTGGCTCTTCGTTCCGTCTCGAGCTCACGTGCAGCGAGGGGGTGCAGCTTCAGAGCACAGGAACAAGAGGATGTCTTCTGGTCTTGCGTCCCTTTTTATCCATCTTCAGGGCGGGCGTAAACCCGCCCCCGCCTGCCCCGAGGGCGTGGCCGGCCGCGTCAGTGTCTAGGCCAGCCCACTCTAGGGCGGGAAAAAGCGCGCCCCGGCTACGCCGCTTCGGGCATACCAGCCGAGACGCGCCTCCCGCCCAAAATGGCTTCTCGGGGGGATCGAGGCACTCTGCCATACGTTCGGGGGGACCGAGTGGTCGCCCCTTTCCATATGGCTGAGATACCCGCCACCCCCTCTCAACACAATCCCCAAAGGAGGGAAACCGGAAACAGTTCTTGAAGTTTTTGGAAGTGGGAGGGAGTGACCCTCCCGGCCGTATTTATTAAAACAAAAAATTAAAACATTTAAACATTAATGTACAATTTCATACCACATTGCGATGTTTGGCTAACCTTAACAGATTCTCTAATACAGAGGTTCTCCTAGCCGAACTAACATCCTACAAAACATTTACTTGAAATATTGAAATTGTACATCCTAACGTTTAAGGGCCAACGGCAAGGTCGTAACCGGTGTCAAGATCCCTAACCAGACATACCCCCCCCACTTGGGAGGGGCGACAGCACTGAGGCGTACTCAAGTGCAACTACTACCAATTTCCCTTGACTTGACGGGGGCACTTATCAACTCGACGCCAGTTAAAGGTCGTTCGAAGACTCGTGTGAGGTATCTAGAAGGTATCGTAGACCTCCCCCCAACCCCACACAACTTACCGCATCTGCCGTCGCAGATGTCACTGGCCCCGGGAAATTCCCCAGGAGGGGGCTGTAACCCCTCCTACACAGGAAGGGGCCTTGACCGCCTTTCCTCTTCTTTCGGCGACCCATCCTTAGAAGGGACCGCCTCCCCGTTGAGGGGCCAAAGGCCACCTCCCCCGAGCGCTCCCATCCGTGTTGGGTGACGCCCACTCATAGGGATCTTCCAATTAGTGCTCACCGATCATGACCTTCCCGCCACAGGCCGGATAGTTGACCGGCTATCCGGACCCCCCACACAAATCCTACCTAAAGGTCATGTTTCAACGATTTTAACCATGCTAAAAAGTCTCCTAAGAGTAACTCATTCCCCACCCAAGACAAATGCACACCATCCCCCAAATACATACTGTCATCATTAATACAGCTATGAGAAATAGAATGCAATGTCCTGGAACGGAACAACCTACTCACTTTATTGTTAAGCTTTCTGACAGAATGGTTCAAAGCAGGAATAGAAATAGCCCCTCGCCACACTTTTCGTGGAATCAAATGGGACCATGCAATCGTGCACCCCGGAACTCTCCTCGCCAACCAACTTACAGTGGAAAGCATTGCCTCCAGGAGTAGTCGTCTACCGATGGTGACTAAATCATTGCCCCCGACATGCACTATAACTATAGACGGCGGTGACCTTGTCCGCCCTAACAAACCCTCGAAAAATGTTTGAAACTGGTCAATACAGAGACCGCCCCTTCCGTAGAAGGACATCCTGTACCCGTATTCCCCAGCTACGTGAATCATGTCACCTGCTTTGAATACGTCTGCGGCACGCCTCACGTATGAGTGGCCCACGACCCACACCTCCTTTTTCACAGCCGGTGATGTCTGACCGCTGGCCCGGTGTAGGGTCGACTGCATGGTCCGCCCCGCCTCGTAGGCTTGCGTAACTGAAAACCAAACAAAAACAAGAAGCGTGAGTACATTATTACAGCTTCACAACATGTGCAACCGCACGTATCTTTTATAACAATTGGAGGACCAACGCCCCACTCGTTTCACTTGCTCAACATTAAGACCCCTGGCTGTAGCTTCCGTAGCAGCCCCTATCCGAAAGGAATGGGTCCCAAATTCGCCCGGGTTCAAGCCCGCAGCGGCAATTGACATCGCAAGCACCCGCTGAAACTGAAACTTCGTCAGTGGGGTGGCGTCAGCGTGTCTTAACAAAGTCCCCCCCCATGATGCCACCCTTTGTGCTAGGTAATCCTCTAAACACTTCACCGGACATATGGAGGACCCAGGAATCCTGCGTATGATGACGCAGTCACCCAACCCATTTTGATCAGTCTTGGACTTTACAAAGGAGACAGTCATTGTTTCTCCCCTGATCTGAACGTGTTCACGGCACAAACCCCCTGCCACATCCAGTTTGTTCCTTGCAACTAGTTCGCTTACCCGCATCGCTCCGTGAAATGCTAGCGTAAAAGCGGCTCGGAACAGCACCGCCTCAAATTGAGATGAACATGTGGCCGGGAGTGTGGCCAACAACTGGGACAATCTATCCAAACCTATCGGGCGCCTTTCATCTACTCTGCGACCCTCAAGGCGTTGCCACCCACGCAGCGCTTTCTGTACGACGAAAGACGCTGTTGGGTCCTGGATAGCGTGTGCTCTGGCAACAAAGGAAATGGCAGCACGATGCCTCTGGGCCGTAGCCACCGATCTCCCAGCCCTACGTAAGGACATCAGGAAATTCACTACCCATTCCTCGTGACCCCAAAGTCGCTCTCTATCACTCCCCAAAAAGGCTAAATAGGCCCGAAACGCCCCTTCATATGCCTTCCTCGTCCTTGGTGCTAGACTCTCTCCCACGAGGTGACGAAGTTCGGGGCACCGAGAGACCAGAGAGCTTCGGGAAAGGGTGCCGGCTCTGGGTCCGCTGAGGGGAGGAAACCCGAAAAAGCCTGCATTTGAAAACGAGACAGTGCGTCAGCCGCCTGATTCATCACCCCCGGAACATGCTTTGCTCTGAATAGCACGTTCAATTGCATACATAGTAAAACAATTTCCTTAAGCAGTCTTAAAATCAGTTTACAACGTGCTGCCTGACTATTGATGCACTCGACCACGGTCATATTGTCAGACCAAAATATGACAGAGTGATCTTTGAACCCATCGGGCCACGTCCTCAAGGCCACCAAGATGGGAAACAGTTCCAGGAAAGCAATATTACTCGTCAGCCCATTCTCATGCCACCATGTCGGCCATCTTTGTGCCGACCATTTCGTGCCGAAGATGGCGCCAAAACCTATGCTTCCTGCTGAATCTGTCCATAGCCCCAGCTCTTCAGAAGATACGGCTGGTTCATTCCAGACGATTCTACCATTGAAGTCCGCCAGAAATGCTAACCAAATACGCATGTCCTGGCGGATCTCGGCCGATAGTCTCGTGCGATGATGGCACTCTTTAAGGCCGACCATCGCTTGGGCAATTGAACGGGAAAAGGGGCGGGCCATTGGTATCACCCTCAAGGCAAAGTTCAACTGTCCCACCAACTGCTGTAATTGTTGCAGCGTAACTTTTGATGCATTTATACACACTTGCAGCGCAGCCCTGAACTTCAACACTTTCTCAGCTGGCAAACGGAAACACCCTTCAATGGAGTCCAACTCGATCCCCAGAAACTCGAGGCAAGTCGTAGGACCCACTGTTTTACCCGGCGCCAATGGCACACCAAACTGTTTCATTAACACACAAAATTCGGCCAAGGCCCGGCCACATTCAAGATCCCCGGCTGCCCCAAGAAACAGAAAATCATCAAGGTAGTGCATTACATCTTGGAAACCTGTTTTCTTTGTGAAGACCCATTGTAGAAAACTACTGAATTTCTCGAAATAAGCACAGGATATAGAGCACCCCATTGGCATACACCTATCCATGTAATAACAACCCTGAAACATGAATCCTAGGAGACGCTGGTCGTCTGGGTGTACCGGGAGCAATCGGAACGCTGACTCGATATCTGACTTCGCCATCAGCGCCCCGGGCCCCAGGCGATTCAAAATGGCTACGGCCTCATCGAAGGATGCGTACCGCACCGAACACACTTCTGGATCGATTGCATCATTTACGGAAAGACCTCGTGGCGCTGATAAATTATGAATCAGTCGGAACTCACCGGGGTCTTTCTTGGGGACTACCCCTAAGGGAGAACAAACAAAATTCTGGACCGGGGGTACACTAAACGGGCCGGCGACCCGACCTCGAGTCACCTCTTTCCGGATCTTATCCTGTACTACGGTTGTATGTTGCAGGACGGAAAGTTGATTTTTACACTTTTCCACACCCTGAAAGTCCCCTACCGGGATGCGGAAACCATACGAAAAACCGTTCCGCAGCACCCCAGCAGAAGTACGATCCGGGTATTCACTGAGCCAAGGAATCATCGCCAGGGTATCAATCGGAGTAGGTAAAGGCGCCCCTCGGACTATATTAGACCTGTTTGGCACCTCCTCTCCCCCCGTTATCACCCGTTCTGGCTCTGCACGAGGCCTCAGGATGGGACGACCCACAACCACTACATTCATGTTTGAATTTACACGATCCCTGGGGTCTAGTACATTTACCTCTGTTGTAATTAAAGCAGAAACCCCTTTTTCCGGTATTGCCGGTAGGTTTCGGGTAATCGTCGGCAACCGTACCTGATCGAAAGGGCGTCCCCGCATATTGCCGGGAGGATTCGCCAACATTACTTCCCACCAACGGCATTTTCAACATTCCTGACTCCTTCATTTTATCCCAAGTCAAGGCATCATAACAGTCCCAGGTTAAACTTTTATTATGCTCCTTTTCCTTTCTGAACAGATTATCGTAACAAAACCAATGATTACCCTGGTGCGATGTCGAGTACCCCATGATTCGTGATTGATAGATTGGGAACTCGGAAAGCAACTCAGGTCTACGTTCCCCCAAGATTGATGTAAAGATTCCACAAGCATTTCCCCAATTGCCGATAGTCTCATTCACTTTAAAGGCGGCCATTTTTGCGCGCCAAACACTCGGATGCATGAGATCCTTCTGACTCTTTACATGCTCTACCTCATAATGATCAACAAGCAATGAGAAAATATTCACATACTCCCCCGCCCAAATCTTTTCCTTAATTGCCAAAGGGACATGTTGCCCCAACTTTTCTCTCCGAGAGGGTGTTGACTCATCCCTCGCGATCGGCAATGGCCGCTTACCTGCACCTGACGCTGCCTCTGTGGTCGCAATCGTCCCTGGTGTCTTGTCCCCAACTTGTTCCCGTTTCTCACGCAATTGCTTTATCAGCGCCTGCGCATCGACAGCCGTGGCGCCCTCGTTGCCTTTACCCAACCACGCTACCAATTGTGCTGCCAGCTCGGGCGGCATATCGTCCTCGGACACGGGGGTGACCACAACGGGAATCTGATTCCCCTCCTCCGGCACGGGAGTTGGAGCCTCGAGCGGGGCACTGGGACCCGGGATGTTTTCACCCGCTGCCCCCCTCCTGGGCCTCTTGTTTTTCCCTCCCGGGGCTGCTCCCGCCAAAGGACGTTTTGGACCCCTTTCCTCATTCTTGTCCACCCGCTTCTTTAGCTCGGACATCTCCTTCATGAGAACACGCAGCATCTGGTCAGTAGTCATGCGCTTTCCCACTTTCTTCGGCATTCTTCAACGAAGTAACTGCAAAACAAACAAGAACGATTAAAACGCTCAAAATTGGCTCTTCGTTCCGTCTCGAGCTCACGTGCAGCGAGGGGGTGCAGCTTCAGAGCACAGGAACAAGAGGATGTCTTCTGGTCTTGCGTCCCTTTTTATCCATCTTCAGGGCGGGCGTAAACCCGCCCCCGCCTGCCCCGAGGGCGTGGCCGGCCGCGTCAGTGTCTAGGCCAGCCCACTCTAGGGCGGGAAAAAGCGCGCCCCGGCTACGCCGCTTCGGGCATACCAGCCGAGACGCGCCTCCCGCCCAAAATGGCTTCCCGGGGGGATCGAGGCACTCTGCCATACGTTCGGGGGGACCGAGTGGTCGCTCTTTCCATTCTATTTCCTTTTTAGGAGAAACTACAACAAGATGCCGAAGTGCCAGCCACCTCTGCCATTTATACCAAAGCCCTTTGTAATAGTAAATTTAATGCAAATAAATACTAACTTGCACTTGGTTTCCTCGCTACTTGGTTACATTTATAAAGCACCTTGTGGCTAAATGAAGCTTCGGGACACTTTAAAATGAATGTCTGGTGCGATTGGCATAAGTACAAGGAAAGCAGGGTGCTGAATAGCTAAGAACCAAATTAACGTTTGTGCAAGGAGACTTTCAACAGCTTTCCTTATTTAAAAGGCCTCATTCCGAAAATATATAAACTTGGATAAATACCCAGAGAGAATGTGTCCTTGCAAAGGCCTCATTCCGAAAATATATAAACTTGGATAAATACCCAGAGAGAATGTGTCCTTGCAAAGGCCTCATTCCGAAAATATATAAACTTGGATAAATACCCAGAGAGAATGTGTCCTTGCAAAGGTGCCTGTGTAAAGCGCTCCAATAGTTTGCGCTATATACAACTCCCCAGAATCACAGACTATTGAGCCGGTGCCAAGAGCTGAATGCGAGGATGTGGCTTAATGGCCAGAGCTGCTGACTTTGGCGCTGGTGAACCAGGTTTGAGTTTCAGCATTGAGATTTGGCATTGGCTCAACTTATGTAAATATAGATGCAATGACAAACAGCAAAATACAAGTTGGGTGGCACACTATGCACAGGTTTTTCACTTATGTGTTTTTAATCCACCCCCTTAATTACATTGGCCATGCCACTTTGAGAGACCTCCCCGCCCAGTTTTTTTCATCTCACTTAAAGCCCTGGGTAAGTATATTCTAAGCCCATGTATATTACAGGAAAAGAAAAACTACTAGTCCCAGCATGCATTCTGCTGCTAGATGAAAACCCAGAACAGCTATCAGGAATAGAATGATTTATCCCGTTTCCCGACATTCACTGTCCTCCCACCCTGTTTACACAAATGTGAAACATGGACACACACATGTACATAATATATACTTTTTGTTGGTTACCATTAATTTTTACTGTTAACACAACGCCTGTAGAAGAGATGACAAAACGGTGGTAATCTGCAAAAACCACAGAAACAAGTGCTGGAAGGTACAGCGCCTGGTATGAAGCTGAGATGACGCTCAAAGGGCAGGTTCGAGTACCCTCTGCTGGAGTACACATGGTGGGTGTTGGGACGCTCGCGCTGCAGCAGGACCCGAGCTGTGAGGGGTAGAGTCTGCATGGCACCTCTCAGGAAGCGTGTGCAGCTAACCCTGCAGAGCAACCGTTATTTACTGTGAGGCCTTCTTTGCATGGGGCCACAGGGCAGATGGCAGCAAGACTACACTACTACGGCTTTCAAGGAAAAGGGAATGCAGCAGACTGCAGACAGATGTTCACAGCTGCCAGCACTGGGTTCCAGAGGGCAGGTGTGGGTGGCAGGGGAACTGGAGCTCAGTTTGTTTGAGTATGCAGGGTAACGACTCTCAGTCCATCAGGGAAAGGCTTGTCCGTAGTATCTTGCTCAGTAACAGATTTTAAAATAAAAGCATCTCAGCGTGGAAATGTTAACGGATTGGCGCATACAGAAGCCGTGGACATGTTTTTTGAACACGACAGGAGTGGCATTGAGGGAGAGCCGAAAGCCCTGACTCCCGGGTTTGTTTCATAGGTCTTGTTTATGCCATGTAAATGCTTTGTGTATCCAGATGCAGGCTACGAGACAATGTGCCAGCATTTTACGAGGCAGGGCTAGTAAGAAATGTAAACATCTCATCGGCAGTGGAAGAATCAGAGAACCCAGAATACGACCAGGCAAGTGAAGTTCACACCAGCAGCCACTAGCAGCTTGAAACTCTATGCATATGGACGTGGCGCTAGTACAGGGCCACGAGTGATGTGCCACACTCAATGGTCTTGGAGAATAGCTGCTACTTCACATACTCAAAGATATCATAAAGCATTTCAGAGACAATACAGCAATGGGGATTGTTCCTCAGAGAGCTTCCTTTAATCTCAAACTTTCAGTGACAGGGCAACCCCTACGTAGGTTGGTCTATAGCACACGTCGACGACTGACACAAGCCCGCATGCTGTAAATACAATTGGATCAATGCTGCTGTCACCTTTAGACCAAGGGAGCTCTGCCCCTTTTAACACCGGCCAAGCAAAGCAGCCCCTCATTTACATCATGGTTACCGGAAGAGGTATTCAATGTGTGCCGTTGCACACACGTCCAATCTGCACCACAACTGGCTTACTTCCTTGCCTGAATCTTTTTTGCCCACTGGAGGATATATATCGGGTCCTTGAAAGCCTGCAGCTGTCTGCAATAGTTCGTGTTTACTATTTACCCTATCATTCCTGTCAAACCAGTGATATGTATCAATTTCTGGATGATTGCAGAAGGGCTTTAGAGCTTCGTGAGCACACAGAAAGACATCCCCACGCATGCATAAGATAGCCGTTTGTATTGCACATGTGTTCAGGGCAGGTCAGGCAAAATATAGTGCAAATTCACCTACCAATCACACAACAAACAAGCATTGAAAATGCAATGGACTCGTATTTACGCGAGACCTATTGCATTTTCAACGGAAGTGTGGACATCAGGGAAGGCACAAGCGAAATAGGGTGGGGGTGTGTTTGTGGTCCAAGAACTTACGGACTGCAGGAGGGAATGGGAGAGGCATTAGAACAAAACGGTTTTAAAAGTAAAGGGGCTAATAGCCTCGGAAGAACAAAAATTATGACATGGCCATCAGGATCGATTCAGAAAAGGGGGTGGTGATGAACAGAGTGTCTGAATTAAGCAGACTACTCTTACCCAGTCCAAAGATCAGGGCTTGATCCATCACCGTTATTTATCTCACTGCACCATCCCAGCTCAGAACCTGGCTATATGCAAATCAGTCTGTCCCTGGCCCAGTGCATCATGGGAACAGGGCAGACTAAACTACCAAGCCAATTCTTCACCAGAAAGGAGACAAGCTACCGGGGACCGGTTTCTGGCATTTCAGCCGTCTTCGGCCCGGCTTGCTTGAATCCTGATGGTGCAGTGAGAAAGGGACTCATGTCTGAGTATACCCTGCCACACTTATAGTGGCCAAAAACGATTCAGAAAAGGGGGTGGTGATGAACAGAGTGTCTGAATTAAGCAGACCACTCTTACCCAGTCCAAAGATCAGGGCTTGATCCATCACCGTTATTTATCTCACTGCACCATCCCAGCTCAGAACCTGGCTATATGCAAATCAGTCTGTCCCTGGCCCAGTGCATCATGGAAACAGGGCAGACTAAACTACCAAGCCAATTCTTCACCAGAAAGGAGACAAGCTACCGGGGACCGGTTTCTGGCATTTCAGCCGTCTTCGGCCCGGCTTGCTTGAATCCTGATGGTGCAGTGAGAAAGGGACTCATGTCTGAGTATACCCTGCCACACTTATAGTGGCCAAAAACGATTCAGAAAAGGGGGTAGTGATGAACAGAGTGTCTGAATTAAGCAGACCACTCTTACCCAGTCCAAAGATCAGGGCTTGATCCATCACCGTTATTTATCTCACTGCACCATCCCAGCTCAGAACCTGGCTATATGCAAATCAGTCTGTCCCTGGCCCAGTGCATCATGGGAACAGGGCAGACTAAACTACCAAGCCAATTCTTCACCAGAAAGGAGACAAGCTACCGGGGACTGGTTTCTGGCATTTCAGCCGTCTTCGGCCCGGCTTGCTTGAATCCTGATGGTGCAGTGAGAAAGGGACTCATGTCTGAGTATACCCTGCCACACTTATAGTGGCCAAAAACGATTCAGAAAAGGGGGTGGTGATGAACAGAGTGTCTGAATTAAGCAGACCACTCTTACCCAGTCCAAAGATCAGGGCTTGATCCATCACCGTTATTTATCTCACTGCACCATCCCAGCTCAGAACCTGGCTATATGCAAATCAGTCTGTCCCTGGCCCAGTGCATCATGGGAACAGGGCAGACTAAACTACCAAGCCAATTCTTCACCAGAAAGGAGACAAGCTACCGGGGACTGGTTTCTGGCATTTCAGCCGTCTTCGGCCCGGCTTGCTTGAATCCTGATGGTGCAGTGAGAAAGGGACTCATGTCTGAGTATACCCTGCCACACTTCGTGAGCACACAGAAAGACATCCCCACGCATGCGTACGATAGCCGTTTGTATTGCACATGTGTTCAGGGCAGGTCAGGCAAAATATAGTGCAAATTCCCCCACCAATCACACAACAAACAAGCATTGAAAATGCAATGGGACTCGTATTTACGCGAGACCTATTGCATTTTCAACGGAAGTGTGGACATCAGGGAAGGCACAAGCGAAATAGGGTGGGGGTGTGTTTGTGGTCCAAGAAGTTACGGACTGCAGGAGGGAATGGGAGAGGCATGGGAACAAAACGGTTTTAAAAGTAAAGGGGCTGCTAGCCTCGGAAGAACAAAAATTATGACATGGCCATCAGGAGGCGTGACTAACAAGCCAAAAAACGAATCACAATGCATAATTTATGATTGAAGCAAAACAAAAATATGGCCGGAAAGTGGGCGGAGCTTCCCCACACTATAGTGTATACTGCAAGCTGTAACGCTATGCGAGGCCTACAAATGAAAACTGGAAGAAAATATCCAACTACCTTCACAAGTAGTTGAAACATTAAATTAACAAAGTTGAAATTAACTTATTTTAAAATGGTAAAGCACGGGGGCGTGGCTTGCGCGCCGTCGAGCAATGGCGGATCTGGTGTGAGCTCCGCAATACCGCGGAACTCTATCTGCATTAGAAAGCCTCTCCTGTCGTCTTTGGAGCACCGAACAGCACTCTCTGTCCTCAAAAGATGTTGTGCCCATGAGCACGGGGTCTCTGGAGTGCTCCGAGCATTTACTTCGACTTTTGAGCTGCCGGGGCTGTTGCTGTGACTGAGACACGGGCGGCCGCCATTTTGCGCCGCTGAGCCCGCGTCTCGCATCTCTGTCACCAACTCACCAACGGTATGTTTTTCTCACAATTATTCTGTGGGATACCACTTTCTGCCATCTGATATTACTATTGGTGGTTTTCAACTGCAATCCTCATGTTTTTTTTAACCTTTTTACTGGATGCTAGCATTTCTTTCCTTCTGTGGTGTGCACTGCCGCCATTTTGACTCTCACAGCTTTGCTCTCCTCAAATGAATTCTTCATCGCATTGTCATTCACCTCCTAACCAGCCCTTCTAATTTTTATTTATTTACTGCAGCAATTACTACAACATTATTGTTGTTACACCTCTTTTTTCTTATCTCCTTCAATTGTGGGCTGAGCTTTTGCAATATTATTCACCGGCTCATGTATATGTGCTGGTGCTCTCACCATGGTAGTTACCAACAAAATTACAGCATTTTTATATTGGGTGTTACCATTTATCTATACCTGCATTGTTCTCCAATTTCTTTTGAATGGGAGTGATTTTGACGCTATTTATTTCTGAGCCTTTATGACAGCACACATGAGTTATATAAATGAGGAGTGTTCCTTAATGTGAGGCATCAGCAAACCTCTTTTTTTAATTGGATTTGACTTTTTTGAGGACTCTGGATTGTCTTTTTGTGCCCAACATATTTGGATCGGTGGTCTGCTCTACCCCTGCCTTACCTGTCTCGGTATAATTATATCCCTATACTGCTGGCGCCTTCCACCAGTGACTTTCATTCACTTTTCATTTTTTGGTTTTGTGCTTGACGTATTATTATGGCGAGTGACACTCATTCCGCTCGCTCTTCTCTTACTGGGACAAAATACAAAAGGCAGAAAAATGACCCGCCTTCTCCCATTCATTCCTCTCAAAACCCAGTTCTGGACTCAATATTGATTGAGGTCTGTGGTCTTCCACCCTTTATGACATCGACCAATGAAAAACTTAAACAAATTGAGGAAAAATGGATTGTTATGGAAAATAAAGTAGCAGATCATGAACAACGAGTTAGTGACCTTCATGATGTCTCCTTTAAGATTCCACTTTTAGAGCAAAAAATTCATAAATTAAAACTTCATGCTGAGGACCTTGAAAATCGTAGTCGGCGCAATAATCTACGCCTGTATGCTCTGCCGGAAAATATTGAAGGTCCTGATATGATATCTTTTCTTCAAAAATTCCTTCCAGAACTTCTTGACCTTCAAGCCTCCATGAATCCTCTTAATATACAAAGAGCACATTGTTTGGGTCGCCTCAATCCTACTGCTTCTAAACCACGAGGCATCATCATGCTCTTCCTTGAATTCACTGATCTGATGTGGGATCTGAAAGCGGTGAAACTCAAACGTCGTCTCAGTTGGTCAGGACATAATCTCTTCATATCTCAAGATCTTTCCAATGCAACAAATGTACGTTGTAAAGAATTTCTTGCGTTACGTCCTCAACTAAGACAGCTCAACATCCAGTACGGAATTCTCCATCCATGTTTCTGTAAGATTACCCAGGATGGTCGCTCCCGATCTTTTGATGATCCAGGAAAATTCTGACTTTACCTTCAGAGCTTATCACCACATGGAATGGACACTAACGTCCGATCCTATCAATGTTTTTGTTCTAATGCCTCATATTTTTCTTTTGTCATGCTTATTTTGTCATTAATTCTTTTCTATATTACATACTCTTTTCATTCTATACCCACCTTGTATTTCTTCTGAGATCCGTGCTTCTTGGTGTCACCATGCTCGTCATTTCTCGACTTTTTTTCTCTTTACAGGTCGGGTTATTTTTCCTTGACCTGTTCGCACTTCTTTCTATCCTCCCGTCCCTTTGCTTGTTCGCATCTTTCTTTTTCCTTACTTTTGTTTCCCTTTTTCTTTTTCCTTCGTTTTCTATTTTTCTCTCTTTCTTCACCACTCTTCTGCAATCTCTATTACATGGTAATGTTGATCTTATTGTAGTATGTTTCATATGTAAGTTTTTTGTGGTGTGCTTTCCCTTACAGTTGTGCCCTTGAGATGTGTCACCTCCACTTGTGTTCTACCCTCCCTTACCTCCATTATGTGTAATTTTGTCACATGGAACGTACGTGGGCTTGGGTCTCCAATCAAGCGACAAAAGGTACTGTCTCATTTATCAAAACTTAATTCACAAATTTCTTTTCTTCAAGAAACTCATTGTAATTATGTTGAATCTCTTAAACTAAAAAGACAATGGGTGGGCCAAGTTGTATTTTCTCCTGCTATCCACAAAAAAGGGGGTGTTGCTATACTGTTCCATAAAGCTTTACCAATACAAATTTTCTCCTCACAATGTGATGCTGATGGACGATGGGTAATGGCAAAGATTGTAATACAAAATAAAACGTTAGTTCTACTGAATATTTATGGTCCTGTCAAGCCTGATGCCAAATTTTGGAACAATATTAAAGTCCTCATCTCTTCAATTGATTGCCCCAATATTGTTGTTGCAGGCGACTTTAACCCTTTCACTGCGGGGGCTATTCTGCCGCAGTGCTAGCGGGCAGGGGGGCTGCGGGGCGCTCCCACGCTCCGTCACGCCCCTCGGGTGAGCTGTGCTTGTGACGGAACAGTTCCGTCACGGCCCCGCCCACTCAATAGAACGCGCCGCGTAGGCACGGCAAGTGGGTCGTGACGGAACCGTTCCGTCACCAGCACAGCCCACCCGAGGGGTGTGACGGAATGGTTCCGTCACAAGCGTGGGAGAGGTTAACTAATTGTTGGACCCCTTTTCTGATAGATTATTTAATTGTAAATTTCAACCTGATAGATCTCACAAAGCTTTTCAGTCGGCTATTGCCTCTCGTCCATTATGTGATGTTTGAAAGACTTGTAATCCTGACCTAACTGAATTCACCTTTATTTCTAATGTACATCACACCCGTTCCAGAATTGATTATATTTTACCTAGTAAATCTTTGCTCCCCTCTATCCAAAAATCTGAAATTGGTTCCATTTTCATATCATGCTCCTGTTTATGCTGTTTTGGATCTTACACATGTCTCCCCTCAATTTAGCCGATGGAAACTTAATACCTTTTTGTTGAATGATACGGTTTTTCTTAAAGAAGCTTCCTCTTTTATTAATGAATTCTTTAGTCTTAATGACCCGTCAGATACCTCTGTTCCTAACAATTGGGATGCTTTTAAAGCTGCTTTCCGTGCCTTTACCATTTCTTTTGTATCTAAGAAAAAGAAATCTACCCGGAACAAAATATGAAGATCAACTGCGACAAATCAAAAGCTTAGAGATTATGTATTTTACTTCTTGTTCCTCTAATGTCCTTCATGATTTAATCAAGGCTAAATCTGAACTTAACAAATTAGCAACGACTGATGCATGTCATGTTTTACTTAAGATTAAATCTAAATACCACAGTGGACAAAACAAAGAGGGGAAAATGTTAGCTAACTATTTAAAGATTAAATCTGAACGTAAGACTATTGGCCCTATTCTTAATGAATCTACTAATACACTAGTATCATCGGACAAAGACATTGCAGACGTTTTTCATGACTAATATAAATCTCTTTATACCGATGACACATTTCCCACTGATTTGAACTTAAACACCTTTTTTTCAGGTCTCCCCGCCCCTACATCTTTATCTGATGAATTTAATGCGTTAGAAAAAGACATCACTTCTCAGGAGATAACCAATGCCATTAAAGCCCTAAAGAAATCAAAAGCCCCGGGACCCGATGGATTATCTGTTGAATTTTATAATGCTTTAAATTCCATCTTTGTCCCTAAACTACTCCTACTTTTTAACTCGTTTATTGCCGACGCAAAAGCTTCTGGCTCTTTTATGGATTCTCTAATTCAGTTTCCCAAGCTGGGGTCCGCCGACCCCCAGGGGTCCGTGACATATTCCCAGGGGGTCCGTAGGCAGCAGTTTTAAAAGCACAGCAAAGTTTCTTATATAGTTATCAGCTTTAGAGCAACAATAAAAGTGTCAAGATAATGCCAGTGATTAATGTACCTGCTGGAGAGAGATGAGAGTTTTGTTCAGTGGCAGCTTTGACTTAACTAATGTAGCACAGAGGGTTAATTTGCCTACTGCAAAGAAAGTGTAACATGCATTTTAAAAAGCAGTATTTTATGTGCATAGGTCTGTGGTTACTGCTTTTGTCACAGAGATTCTTTTGTTACTTTGCACTTCATAAGTGACAATCGTAATCTAGCAGAGGGACCTGTAAATGGTCATCCAAGAGCTGCTTGCAAACTGATTTGTACCAGTTAGTTACTTATGTTTTTTCCCAGTCATTCATTATCCTGATGCTGCTAAAAAGCATCATACTGCGAAATAAAACCAACAATTTAAAAGTTAGCAGTACCAACCTTCCCATTATTTTTTTTTCCTTTATTGCATATTCCTTCAAGTTAAAATACTAAGGGCCAGATATTCGACCCGTTTTTATACGCGCAAACGGGTTCACGAACCCGTTTGCGCATGCAAAAACCTATTGGGCCATCTACATAGCCTTTGCAACTTGCTATTTGGAAGGGGCATTCCCTTCCAAATAGCAAGTCTCAAAACCATGTACAAATGTTTTGAAACTGCAATTGCAGTCGCAAAATACTCGCAATTACCACCTACTTCAAGTTGATGGTAATGCATTCGCAAATGGGAAGGGGTCCCGAGGGGACCCCTTTCCCTTTGCAAATGCATGCAAAATTCTTTTTTAAGGGCAGGAAGTGGTCCCAGGACCACTGCCTGCCCTTAAAAAATGAAACAAAAATGTTTCATTTTCTTTTTTTTTAAAGCATGGAAAATGGGCTGCATTTTTTTTCAAATTGCTTTATTTAAAAGCAGTCCCAGACATGGTGGTCTGCTGAGCCCAGCAGGCCACCATCCCTCGGAGGGGTGGCATTCCAAATTAGCTTGCAAATTGCGAGAGGCTCATTAATATTAATGAGCCTCTTAATTTGCGACCTCTTTGGGAATCCCAAACATTGTTAAACATATTGTTGAACATTTCATTTAGCAACTCGCAATTTACCTTTCGCAATGTGTCGCCAATTGCGAGGCGCTAAATGAAATAGTCGTACATCTGGCCACAAAATCCTTAGTAATGTGAGTATTTGGTTTGTGTGCAGTTGTGTGGTTTTTTTCTAATTGCTGTTTTAATATTTGAAATTTAAATCATACAATTGCTTGGGGGTCCCCGGCTTCCAGTTGTGACTCAATGGGAGTCCTCAGGAGTCAAAGGTTTGGGAGCCACTGCTCTAATTATTATCATACCCAAACCTGACAAGGACCATTCCTATTGTAAACATTTTTGTCCTATATCATTAATTAATTATGACTAAAATATTTGCCAAAATTATTGCATCTCGACTTGACACTATTATCCCTCTCTTGATTAAGACTGATCAAGTCGGATTCGTGAAGGGCAGACTAGCATCTGATAATGCTCAGATGTTTGCTAATATTATTTCCTATGGCAAAAAATACAAATCTCCCCTCGCTGCTATGTCCTTGGATGCTGAAAAGGCCTTTGATCGTATCACTTGGCAATTTATGTTTCATACTCTCAAATAGTTTGGTTTTGGACCTTCCTTCATTGCCTATAATAAGCTTTTGTATTCCTGTCCCAGAACCAGCATTTTTGTTAATAATCACTTCTCTCGTTCATTCTCTCTAACTAGAGGAACGAGGCAAGGTTGCCCTCTTTCCCCTTTACTTTTTATCCTATGCCTTGAACCCTTCCTAGAACGCATTTGTGTTAATTCTCAAATTGCCGACTTCAAACTTAACTCTGTAGAAACTAAATTATCTGCTTATGCAGACGATATGCTCATTTACACGTCCAATCCCACTGACTCCCTACCTCATTTTTTTAAATGAGGTTCAATTGTATTGCAGTATCTCCAGATGTAAACTTAATCTCTCCAAAACGGAAGTATTACCCCTTAACTCTTCACGTTATCAATTTATGTTCAATGATACTAATTTTGGTTTGTGTCCTTCTAAAATTAAATACCTTGGCATTTGGTTTTCGTCCTCTCTACATGACACACTTAAGTTCACTCTTGATGCATTGCTAAATAAAATTCAATCACTCCTCCTCATTTGGTCACCCCTGTATCTCTCCTGGTGGGGTAGGTTAGATACTATTAAAATGATGATTGTGCCTCATGCTTCATATACACTATCTATGCTTCCTGTTAAAATTCCTAATACATATTTTTCTAAAATAAACTCTAAATGCACAAAATTTTTACGGAATATTAAACACCCAGGAATTGCTCTACACAAACTCATACGTCCTAAGGATGAGGGTGGTGTTCGTTTTCCACATTTTACTGCTTATCATTCTGTTTTTTTAAGTTAAACAATCATTTTCGTTAGAGTATGATTTTGTGGATTGCCCCATTCCCAAATGAGTTCATTTTGAACGCTCCCTCTTGAAAGATTTCTCTCTTCAACAGATAGTTTTCATGTCAAATTGTACCTTTTTGTCTACAAACCCTATTTTAAAATACTCCCGAGCTTTGCTCTATACTACTTATTCTAAGGACTTTACTCCTCTCCAATGCTTTTTGTCTTACAGTGTATGGTACAATACATTTCTCAAATATAAAGGTAAATCATTTTACTACAAATACTGGAAAGAAAAGGGTATTATTTTTGTTCATCAATTACTGCATGATTTTCTATTATCCCCTTTTCTACCTTAAAGGTTGATTATCAATTACCTGATTCCTTTCTTAAGGAGCATGATATTATTGTTAATGTCATACAATCACATCTAGCTACTCTTTCCCTCCCTCCTCAAATACCGTCTATATCCCCTTGAACACCTTTATATTCTTTATTATCAACTCACATACCTAAAGCCTCTACTGTATATAAGTTATTAATGTCTGCTGTTACTGAACACCCTAAATCTCCAATTGAGAATGCATGGAAAACAGATTTATTAGTTTCTTTTTCTGTTATTACCTGGGACAAACTGTGGTCTAAATTATTTAAAGTTTCTGCTGCTGCTCGTATACCACAATCTTTGTATTTTATTTATCAAAGAACACTTATTACTCCTATTACCATTTGTACATTTTCATCCACAGCATCCCCATTATGTTGTTCATGTTCCACTGAAACGGGCACGCTAACACATTTACTTTATGAATGTTCCAATGTTTTATCCTTTTGGAATTCTGTTTGGAATGTTTGCATGTTAGGATTTAACTTTAATACTGTTCTAACTTTACAGAATGTTTTCCTTGGCTCCTTATCTCCTGATATAGATGTTGCATTTTCTTCTCCTAGAATATTGGACCTTTTTATTGCATTAGCTTTTAAAGTTATTTTATCATCTTGGAAAGATAACTCAAAAATTTCCTTTCTCACTTGGTGGAACTTTATTTGTGATGAACATCGAATTGCTTCTGTTTCCTCTTCTTCTGTTGCCCATCAAATCAAATCAGATCTTCTTTGGCTTCCTTTTACTACTTATCTCTTTGCACACCCTCCTGCTCGTTAATTTTCTCTCTTTTCCTTTCCACTATCATCCAACACGATTTCTTGTTCTTTCCCCTCTGACTTTTTGTTTTACTATCTCTCTTTTTTCTTTCTTCCTCCTTTCCCTTTTCTGCTCTTTATTTCTCTCTCCTTCTTTTTAATTCTAGTATCACTATTTTGCTCATTTGCTATTTGTCTGTTTGTTTATTTTCCCTATGCTATATATGATATTTTATGGCTTGATATGTATTTGCAAAATTTCAATACAAATTTCTTAAGCAAAAAAAAATGGTAAAGCACAAATATCTGACCAAGTTCTCTATTTTTATGTATATACCAAACATCAGGTTAAACAGAAAAAAGTTCAACACAATCTATAACCAAACAAACCACTAAAAAAACAATTGAACACCTGGAGAGAGGCATGTAGTAGGTAAGAAAATTAAAAACACCTATAAACATTAGCTAAACCTTAATCATAAAAATAAAATTAAAAGCCCTCAATCCCCACAAACTACCAAAAAATAAAAGATTCAACGGAAACTTTAAAAAAATAACTGCAATTAAAATCAACAACACAAATGTATGTATAAAATGCAAACCAAGTGGTGTAATATTTGATGTATATCAGTAATGCAAAAGTAAAATTATTAAAATGTATTTACCTATATTAAACTATTTCAAGACAGAATGATGAAACAAACAAAATTTAGAACATCAGAGAAAGGCAAACAATTACTCTCACACATAGACTACATTTACAGCCAAGAAAGCACCGAGAATGGAAATTGAATATGAGCAAAATACTACTCTACTGCATGTTATGGGGAGCTACCATGAAAAAGTATGTTGTTAATAATGTGAGAGAACACAGTCGAAATGTTACCGAAATTGAAGTAAGACACATACTTCAAGATTTAAAATAGGCATGCATTAGTTTCAAAGAACCCACTTCTGTAATTCTAAAAGATGTACCTCCTAAAGTACGTGAACACATCAGAGGACAGCTACAAGCAATACCCACTTAAAAACACCTAGGGCCTGATTGTGAGTCTGGTGGTCAGGGTGAGCGGCATTGGTGGTCCAGTAACTGCTGCACCGGCGTTTCAACTCCATTACAAGTTGGACAGTCGGACTGCCTTTGCACCGCCTTAACTGCTGGGGATCAGAGATCCCTGGTGATGGCGCAGCCGTCTTGAGGCCACAATATGCTTGACGGGACCACAGGGTTCCCACCAAGCATATTGCAATTTTCCTCTCTGCCACGGTTTTCATGGAGGTTCCTCCTCCATAAAAACCGTGGAGGAGAGGAAACAGAGGTGCCCTACAGGACCAGGGGTGCATGCACCCCCTGGGTGCATGCACCACAGTACCTGCAAGGCATGGACTGCACCAGTCCATGCAATGCAGGTACTCCCTTTGACATTGCCGTTGCAGTGCCTTTTGCATAGGCACTGCCATTAGAATGCCAAAGAACCACCCGCCAGTGACTAAAAATGTCATGATCTGGTGAGCGGTACGCACACAGGTTTGGGGGTGCACGAGTGGGGCGCCAGCATAGCGGTCCTGCTCATGCACCATCAAACTTGTAGTCAAGCCCTTAATAGCACAAACTAAAAAAGCAACCAGTGATACAGATCCCTGAACACTTAACTTTCCTCCTAAATGACAACCTTAATAATGGCAAACCAATTACTGCATTTTCTGATGTAGCAAATATAATCAGATGTATGGCCTGATTATGAGTTTAGTACTCATTGGACTGGCAAACCCATGGTGGCGGTGCAGCCATCAGCGCACCAGGGGTCTGATGCCATATTTTGAGATGTTTGGTCCGACAGCCATGGGCCCCCTGCTACCACCATGGATCTGCGATCCCTAGCATTCTTGCAGCAGTCTGGGGCCCACAATATGCCGGTGGTGCTGCTGTGTTACTGCCAAACAAATTACAAGTTTCCTTACTGCTGCAGTTTTTGTGGTGGTGAGCCCGCCAAGAAAACTGTGGTGGTGAGGAAAATAATTGGTCCTAGAGTGCGCTCTGTTGCCTCAGGATAATGGGGTACATACAGGGGGGCATATGGTGTGCCCCCCTGTGTGCATGCACCCCAGTTCCTGCATGGCAATAACTGCACCAGTCCAGGCTGTGCAGGAATGGACTTTGACATTCACATTGCAGCTCGCCTCCTGGGACCGCCAACGTTCTGCCTGCCAGACCAGAAGAAAACTCTTACTCTGTCAGGCGGTCAAGTTTGGCAGTGTGGGAGCGGGGCGCTGAAGTCGCTAAGGCCTAAGCCAAAGTCAAACATGGATGATTTATAAACCAATGTGCCCTAGACAATTCACTCAGATAAACACCATAAAAGTTGAATATCAAAACATTAATATACTCCTATTACACAACATGCTAACTAATCAAAAAAGTAGAATTTACTATGAAGTACTAAATCACATTAAAATTAAAACAAACAATTCTCCCACATAAAATAATAAAGGACTATGAACAAGCCATGATGCAAACAATACTGAAAGTATACCCACACACAGCCCTTAAAGACTGTTATTACCATTTTAAGAAATGCATTAGGAGTCATCTCCAATAATCTGTACCAAGTGTAGAATATGCAACAGCCAGTTTGCCTCTGAGATAAAAAAAATAATAGCACTAGCAAATTTCCCTGTATCAGAGGTAGCTAACCACTACAGCTTACTTATAAAAAGTAAATTTTACCAACAAAAAGAACACAAACTAAGGGCTTTATTACAAGTTTGGTGGAATGTGAACCGCCACACCAGTGGTGGTGGTTCAACTGTGTTGAGCTCAGTCGTCTGACAGTGGGAAACTCAGCAGTCCGGCTGCCATATTACAGGATGGGTGGAATGCATTTCCAAAGACTTCGGCTAAACCGCAGACACTGCCTGCACACCACCAACAGCTGGGGTCGGGGAAAGCCAGCTGCCTCAGGGCAGTACTAAGGAGCTCCACCGCCGTCTGTATTATGAATTGGCTTTCCGAAGAGCTGAATGCGCCAGTCCAACCGCCAGCTTTGAATCTGCAGTAACAAAGAATTTAGATTACATACTCACCCCTCTCCTGTTGTTCCAGGCAGAGATCGATGTAGAACCTTTCCTCTGAGTCTCCCCTTCACAGCAGCATTTTCACCCCAAAGGAATACGACCCTGCTTGTGGTGATCTACGGGTGAGTCCTTTTTGTACCATATACCCATTGCTGGACTGGCCATATATGGGCCGGACACCGGCAATAAGTAGGTAGTATTTTTCCACATGTATCATGCATATGTGTACATTTGACACGTGCAGTCAAAATGTACACACAGGCATCAATAGGTATGTAAAACCAGTGCCAACTGCCGCAGCTACACATGGGCCCTGTGGTCAACACACAATACGATGGTCTAAAGATCGCCATCGCTGTGGGCTACTGCCGGCTGTGATTTTTGAGCGGTCAAACTGCCAAACATGTAATCAGGCTTATAGTCTCCAAATGGACTACTTTGAAGGCACTTGGGTCAACAGACTGCACCCCTCTGGCCACAGGTGCCAACCCAAATTCCAATACCGTAGTCCAACACCATGGCTCAAGAAGCCAAAACCAATAACACAGTAGAAGAAAGGCACAATGTCTTCCAAGCCACACTAGGAAGAACGCAACCCATACTCTAGAAATTAACAGAAGACCTGCAAAATACCAATACTACCAAGAACTATGAATCAAACAATCAGTAACCCACATTAACCTAAAATAAGTAAGCAAACTGGTAGAATATACGACATGCTACAATATAAAGTTAGAATCTTTATTAAAAAGGAAGAAGTATACTACCCAGAATCAAGCAAAATCCCTATCATAAAATAACTAGCTACCTACACACAACTATCAAACAAACCTTAACAAAGGTTAACACCACCATAACTTAACAGTAATTCAATAAATATTAAACAATATCTTTTTACACATCAGCCAAAAAACTATAAATAACATAGAAAAGATTAATACGTTAAAACAATATGCATTGTTAATTAAAACCCAGCACATCAATAACCGCAAAGAACATTATAAATAAACACAAAATTGAACTAAACAGATCCATCACATAGAAATGTAAAATACCATGTTGAAATTCCAGCAAATACACATAGAAACCAAAATATAATGTTTTCCACCCAAAAATAGATAACTAAATTTAGCTTACACTTCTGTAGCTGTAGATATTCATTCACGGCCAAGTTGTCAAAATACAATCCACCACAAAAGTACACAATACAAATTAAAAAGTGAAAAAGTCCAAGGTAAACCCATCAAAGTAGTCCAAAGTCATTAGGAACCACAAAAACCTGAAAAACCAAAAGGGAAGAACCACTCCAAAAAACCTCAAAATTCAAACCAAATTAAACATATTATTATTGGTTTACTAGAAACAAATTAATTCCTTAAAAAAATAATGCACGGGTCCATGGGATGACTTCCAATCAGTAAACCTGTAAAACAACTATACCCCCTCACAAAACACTATTTTCATGAACAACATAAACATTACATTAAAACTATAATAAATATAAGAAGCCAAAACCTAAAATAAAATGAGACTTGTACCAAACTCTAAGTATATAGAAGGTAGTTATAGTTAGGATTGGCTACCATAGGAAATCCGCAACATTCTATTGGGAATAACTCTGGCGCCGGTTGAGGAATGTGTGTGTAATTTTCCAAAATTTTGGCCAGCTCCGCTCCACTCCTTCCCTGGAAGTTTCGGGGGGATTCGTGAAGTGGGGTCTGAGAAAAAAGGGGGGTTCCAAAACGTGTTTTCCCCATGTTAATTTCCATAGGACGGTCTGACCAGTCAACAGCCCGAACCGCTGAATGGAATTATGCAAAACTTGGCAAAATTGTAGGGACTGGTACGCAGATGTGCCTTTGCTATATTTGGTGGAAATTGCTCCAGTGTTTTTTTGGAAAATTAACTTCAAAAACACATATATATCTATAGGCGCGCACTGAGCGCTCACAGGTACGCGTACCGGGGAGCGCACCCGGCACGCTACGGGAGTGCGCGAGAAGAAAGGGGATTGGCTGTTGATTGTCTTTCAACATTCTAAAAAGTCTGGACAGTCTGCCATCTTGTGTCTTGGTAGAATCGAGACACAAGAGGTGAAAAAGAAAGGGGGAAATAATTAAAAGGGGGCAGAGTAGACACCCCCTGACCCCCTAGGTTTTCTGAGGGGCGCCTAGAAGGACCCTGAAGGGCAAAAAAAACTTTATTTTTTTAATAATTTTCGCGGGGTAAGCGCTGGGTGCGTTCCTGGGTACGATCTTCGGTACGCGCACCCTGAGCGCACCACGGGAAAAAACTCTTTTTTATTTTTTGAAGAATACAGCTCTTTAATGAGAATTGGAGGTAGTTCTGAAAATAACTTTTTGTTTTCTTCTTTTTTCCTTTTTTTGGAACAAAAACAAAAACAGGGAATGGGAAACTGCTCATCAGGAGCAAATTAAAAAACTCTAAATTAGGGCTGGGGATGGCAGCGGTGGTTCTCTATTGCTCGAGCATAACACTTTTGTGTCACTGACCATGTCATGAATGATGTAATATGTGACATCATCAGCAGTGGATTGCGGGCGCGCGAGTTATAGTGAGTCCAACTAACTATAACATGGGAATTTCAATGGTTTTGTATGAGTAAAATGTTCAGCTAACTATAACTGGTGTGAAACCTATGTTTTTTTCAGTGAATATATATATATTACCTACTGGCGGTCGCCAGTAGGTATATATAGTTAGGATTTTTTCTCTATGGGATTTTTGAAAATTCTATGTCTAATAACTTTGGCAATTGTGGACGGAATTGGCTGAAATTTTCAGGAAAATGGAACATTTTGTTTCTGAGCAGCACCTGACAATTTGGGGGGGTTTCATCAAGGGGGGGCCGAGAAAAAAGGGGGGTCCCAAAACGCGTTTTTCCCATGTTAATTTCCATAGGGCGGTCGGCCTCACTTTTAGCTCGAACGGCTGAATGGATTTGCACGAAACTTGGCAAAATTGTAGGGACTGTTAGCCCGATGTGCCTTTGCGAGGTCTCAATATATGTGCTCCAGTGGATTTTGAGTAATTTAGGTTCAAAAAAAGATATATATCTGGGCGGAGCCTAACCACACATCTGATCTGATTGGCTGTCAGCACTTCATCCAAGAAGTGTTGGCAGCCATCTTGGGACCAATATACATGATAGCACCTCATTAAAAAGCATTGTAGTTAATAGAGGGTTTTAGGACTTTAGTTACATTATAAATCATCTGTTGATGGTACCATACTCGTTTTAGGAATTGTGGTGGGTTCTAAGGTGATTTTACCATGTGAAAAAACCTTCTGCTGTGATATCATGAATATTGTTTGAAAGAAAACTAATATCTCATGATTTTCCCACAGTGGTTTGGAGGGGGATCTATAAGCTAAACTGAAAGCATATTTTCTGTAAATTCACATTATCTTTCTCAGTCATGTGAAAATGAAGTCTGACATTCTCAGTAAAACATGTACATCCAACAAGGACAGAGACTGTCAGTTGATTCCTTTGTGTTCTACTGCAGCCTCATAGAGTGTTCTAAAGAACAACTAGAGCGCTAACAGTCCTACTTATTACAAAGGTGTGGCACACCTGAAGCCATCGTGATGGGAATAAAGTGGTAACTCTTAAAACATTTAATTTAAAAAGGAACAAAATGAGGGGGTATATTATGCCATATGAATTATGATTAGTGCTGCAGAAAGAAAAATTAGGGCACATTTTGAGTGACTTCTCAAACCCTCTTCAATTTCATTAAAAAATTCTGACATACAGTCTCCCAAGAAGGCCACCAGAGACAAAAGAGCCTAAATGTAGCCCAAATATCACCCAGATGTACCCCAAGTATAGCCCAATGACAGAATGTCCCAGAGTGTTCTAAAGAACAACTAGAGCGCTAACAGTCTTACTTATGACAAAAGTATGGCACACCAGAAGCCATCTTGATTGGAATGAAGTGGTAAGTCTGAAAACACTCAATTTAAAAAGGAACGACATGAGGGGGGTAGTTTTGCCATAGAAAGTATGATTAGTGCTTCAGAAAGAAAAATTAGGGATCATTTTGAGTGACTTCTCAAATCCTCTTCTATTTCATTAAAAAAAATTCTGACATGCAGACTGAAACATGCACTTTGAATACCAGCAGCAGACGTCCCTGGTGAGCAGTAGCTTTACTACAGTGATCTAATGTGCAACTAGAGTGCTAACATTCAGAATTTATGGCAAATGTGTGACACATCTGAATGCCTTCTTGATGGAACCAAAGTAAACAAGCATTGAAAATGCAATAGATCTCGCCCTCGTTTAAGTTAAAGCCATTCTGTTTGTAATGAGGTGGCTTTTTAGCTTAGCTTTTATTAGTGTTTTTTCAACTTTCATGTAAATAACATGCATCTGTATGCATATAAGTATATGTATGCATGCATTTATGTTTGTATTTATATAGATATACAGATGATATATGTTAATATATGTATGTATATATATATATATTCACTGAAAAAACCATAGGCTATAGACCATATATAGTTAGGAATTAGCATTTACAAAACCTTGAAAATTCATTGAAAAACCATAGGTTATAGACCATATATAGTTAGGAATTAGCATTTACAAAACCTTGAAAATTCACTGAAAAAACCATAGGTTATAGACCATATATAGTTAGGAATTCGCATTCGCATCAGTGATGTCATCAGTGATGTCACTGACCATGTCATGAATGATGTAATATGTGACATCATCAGCAGTGGATTGCGGGTGCGCGATATATAGTTAGTGCAACTAACTATATATGGAATTTCAATGGGTTTGTGTGAGTAAAATAAGGTTTTGTAAATGCGAATTCCTAACTATATATGGTCTATAACCTATGGTTTTTTCAGTGAATATATATATATATATATATATATATATATATATATATATTTATATATATATCCAGGCATCCATCCAACTCCAAGGAGAAAGTGGCACATACTCATGGTCGGTGAGTATAAGGCTGATTTATTTTGTTCAGGTCTCCCACGACCCCGCAATGATAGAGAGACGAGTTTCACCTGCGCAGCAGGCTTTATCAATATATATATATATATATATATATATATATATATATATATATATATATATATATAGATATATATATATATATATATATATATATATATATATACATATATATTACCTACTGGCGGTCGCCAGTAGGTATATATAGTTAGGATTTTTTCTCTATGGGATTTTTGAAAATTCTATGTCTAATAACTTTGGCGTTTGTGGACGGAATTGGCTGACATTTTCAGGAAAATGGAACATTTTGTTTCTGAGCAGCCCCTGACAATTTGGGGGGGTTTCATCAAGGGGGGGCCGAGAAAAAAGGGGGTTCCCAAAACGCGTTTTTCCCATGTTAATTTCCAGAGGGCGGTTGGCCTCACTTTTAGCTCGAACGGCTGAATGGATTTGCACGAAACTTGGCAAAATTGTAGGGACTGTTAGCCCGATGTGCCTTTGCTAGGTCTCAATATATGTGCTCCAGTGGATTTTGAGTAATTTAGGTTCAAAAAAAGATATATATCTGGGCGGAGCCTAACCACACATCTGATCTGATTGGCTGTCAGCACTTCATCCAAGAAGTGTTGGCAGCCATCTTGGGACCAATATACATGATAGCACCTCATTAAAAAGCATTGTAGTTAATAGAGGGTTTTAGGACTTTAGTTACATTATAAATCATTTGTTGATGGTGCCATACTCGTTTTAGGAATTGTGGTGGGTTCTAAGGTGATTTTACCATGTGAAAAAACCTTCTGCTGTGATATCATGAATATTGTTTGAAAGAAAACTAATATCTCATGATTTTCCCACAGTGGTTTGGAAGGGGATCTATAAGCTAAACTGAAAGCATATTATCTGTAAATTCACATTATCTTTCTCAGTCATGTGAAAATGAAGTCTGACATTCTCAGTAAAACATGTACATCCAACAAGGACAGAGACTGTCAGTTGATTCCTTTGTGTTCTGCTGCAGCCTCCTAGAGTGTTCTAAAGAACAACTAGAGCGCTAACAGTCCTACTTATTACAAAGGTATGGCACACCTGAAGCCATCTTGATTGGAATAAAGTGGTAACTCTTAAAACATTTAATTTAAAAAGAAACAACATGAGGGGGTATATTTTGCCATAGAAAGTATGATTAGTGCTGCAGAATGAAAAATTAGGGCACATTTTGAGTGACTTCTCAAATCCTTTTCTATTTCATTAAAACATTCTGACATGCAGTCTCCCAAAATGGCCACCAAAGACAAAAGAGCCCAAATGTAGCCCAAATATCACCCAGATGTAGCCCAAGTATAGCCCAATGACAGAATGTCCCAGAGTGTTCTAAAGAACAACTAGAGCGCTAACAGTCCTACTTATTACAAAGGTATGGCACACCTGAAGCCATCTTGATTGGAATAAAGTGGTAACTCTTAAAACATTTAATTTAAAAAGAAACAACATGAGGGGGTATATTTTGCCATAGAAAGTATGATTAGTGCTGCAGAATGAAAAATTAGGACACATTTTGAGTGACTTCTCAAATCCTTTTCTATTTCATTAAAACATTCTGACATACAGTCTCCCAAAATGGCCACCAGAGACAAAAGAGCCCAAATGTAGCCCAAATATCACCCAGATGTAGCCCAAGTATAGCCCAATGACAGAATGTCCCAGAGTGTTCTAAACAACAACTAGAGCGCTAACAGTCCTACTTATTACAAAGGTATAGCACACCTGGAGCCATCGTGATGGGAATAAAGTGGTAACTCTTAAAACATTTAATTTAAAAAGGAACAAAATGAGGGGGTATATTATGCAATAGAAGGTATTATTAGTGCTGCAGAAAGAAAAATTAGGGCACATTTTGAGTGACTTTTCAAATCCTCTTCTATTTCATTAAAAAATTCTGACATGCAGTCTCCCAAAATGGCCACCAGAGACAAAAGAGCCCAAATGTAGCCCAAATATCACCCAGATGTAGCCCAAGTATAGCCCAATGACAGAATGTCCCAGAGTGTTCTAAAGGACAACTAGAGCGCTAACAGTCCTACTTATTACAAAGGTATGGCACACCTGAAGCCATCTTGATTGGAATAAAGTGGTAACTCTTAAAACATTTAATTTAAAAAGGAACAAAATGAGGGGGTATATTTTGCCATATGAATTATGATTAGTGCTGCAGAAAGAAAAATTAGGGCACATTTTGAGTGACTTCTCAAACCCTCTTCAATTTCATTAAAAAATTCTGACATACAGTCTCCCAAGATGGCCACCAGAGACAAAAGAGCCTAAATGTAGCCCAAATATAACCCAGATGTACCCCAAGTATAGCCCAATGACAGAATGTCCCAGAGTGTTCTAAAGAACAACTAGAGCGCTAACAGTCTTACTTATGACAAAAGTATGGCACACCAGAAGCCATCTTGATTGGAATGAAGTGGTAAGTCTGAAAACACTCAATTTAAAAAGGAACAACATGAGGGGGTTAATTTTGCCATAGAAAGTATGATTAGTGCTTCAGAAAGAAAAATTAGGGATCATTTTGAGTGACTTCTCAAATCCTCTTCTATTTCATTAAAAAAATTCTGACATGCAGACTGAAACATGCACTTTGAATACCAGCAGCAGACGTTCCTGGTGAGCAGTAGCTTTACTACAGTGATCTAATGTGCAACTAGAGTGCTAACATTCAGAATTTATGGCAAATGTGTGACACATCTGAATGCCTTCTTGATGGAACCAAAGTAAACAAGCATTGAAAATGCAATAGATCTCGCCCTCGTTTAAGTTAAAGCCATTCTGTTTGTAATGAGGTGGCTTTTTAGCTTTGCTTTTATTGGTGTTTTTTCAACTTTCATGTAAATAACATGCATCTGTATGCATATAAGTATATGTATGCATGCATTTATGTTTGTATTTATATAGATATACAGATGATATATGTTTATATATGTATGTATATATATATATTCACTGAAAAAACCATAGGTTATAGACCATATATAGTTAGGAATTAGCATTTACAAAACCTTGAAAATTCACTGAAAAAACCATAGGTTATAGACCATATATAGTTAAAAATTAGCATTTACAAAACCTTGAAAATTCACTGAAAAAACCATAGGTTATAGACCATATATAGTTAGGAATTCGCATCTACAAAACCTTATTTTACTCACACAAAACCATTGAAATTCCATATATAGTTAGTTGCACTAACTATATATCGCGCACCCGCAATCCACTGCTGATGATGTCACATATTACATCATTCATGACATGGTCAGTGACATCACTGATGACATCACTGATGACATCTCAAATGACATCACTGATGACAACATCCAGTGACTGTATGTTTCTGTAAAGTTAAAATATGTCTTACATATTGAAGAATGAGTGGATTTATAAGTGTCTGGATGAAGGATTTAGTAGGTGCATGACTGACTGTATGAGTGAGTGATTAAATGTGTCTCACTGAGGGCATGGGTTAGTGACTAAACTGTCTTAATTTGTGCATCATTATGTCTGTTGTTCTGTAAACTGTTGCATGTGTTGATAAGTAGCTATATGAGTAACTATATGGGCTATTGATTGGTTGCCCAAGTATTTGTATGGGAGACTGAGTGTGTGTGTGGGTGGCTGGGAGGTGTATGACTCTGTGCATAGATGTGTGAGCAGTTGATTCACTAGATGTATGGTTTCAAAAGTGCATGTGGAAACAGCTGTATGGGCGGTTGACTGTGTGCATGAGTGTATTGGTGAGTGAATGGATATCTCAGTGCTACATGTCAAAGTAAGTACATATGTAAAACACAGTACATGTGAGAGTTGACATATATAAATAACTGTGCATAAGAGCCAGTGAATGTGTGAGTGGCTGTATGGATCATTGTGAACTTGTATTAGGGATTGTATAAGAGAGTAAATATGTGTTAGTATATGTTTGAATAAGTAAAGTTTGTATAACTGTATAGTTGAGGAAATGGAGGTGTGATTGATTCTTTGCATGACTGACTAGGTGTGTGAGTAACTCCATGGATGAGTGACAGTCTGTGAGTGTCTGTTTACACTGATTTTATCTAAGGTTATATTAGAGTCTGAAGAGGTTCATCGTATTATCACATGAATGATATCATCAGTGATGTGATCAGTAATGTCAAATGAGATGTCATCAGTGATGTCATCAGTGATGTCATTTGAGATGTCATCAGTGATGTCATTTGAGATGTCATCAGTGATGTCATCAGTGATGTCACTGACCATGTCATGAATGATGTAATATGTGACATCATCAGCAGTGGATTGCGGGTGCGCGATATATAGTTAGTGCAACTAACTATATATGGAATTTCAATGGTTTTGTGTGAGTAAAATAAGGTTTTGTAGATGCGAATTCCTAACTATATATGGTCTATAACCTATGGTTTTTTCAGTGAATATATATATATATATATATATATATATATATATATATTACCTACTGGCGGTCGCCAGTGGGTAGTTATAGTTAGGATTGGCTACCATAGGAAATCCGCAACATTCTATTGGGAATAACTCTGGCGCCGGTTAAGGAATTTGTGTATAATTTTCCAAAATTTTGGCCAGCTCCGCTCCGCTCCTTCCCTGGAAGTTTCGGGGGGATTCGTGAAGTGGGGGCTAAGAAAAAATGGGGCTCCCAAAATGTGTTTTCCCCATGTTAATTTCTATAGGGCGGTCTGACAAGTCTACAGCCTGAACCGCTGAATGGAATTACGCCAAACTTGGCAAAATTGTAGGGACTGGTACGCAGATGTGCCTTTGCTATATTTGGTGGAAATTGCTCCAGTGGTGTTTGGGAAAATTAACTTCAAAAACACATATATATCTAAAGGCGCGCTCCGGGCGCTCACCGGTACGCGTTCCGGGGAGCGCACCCGGCGCGCCACGGGAGTGCGCGAGCGGAAAGCTGATTGACTGTCGGGTGTCTGTCAACATTCTAAGCAGTCTGGAGAGTCTGCCATCTTGTGTCTCCGTAGAATCGAGACACAAGAGGTGAAAAAGAAAGGGGGAAATAATTAAAAGGGGGCAGAGTAGACACCCCCTGACCCCCTAGGTTTTCTGAGGGGGCCTAGAAGGACCCTGAAGGGCAAAAAAAGCCTTTTTTTGTGGAAATTTTAACGGGGTAAGCTCTGATGCATTCCCGGGTACGCTCTCTGGTACGCGCACCCTGAGGGCACCATGGGGAAAAAGAGTGTAAAAAAATAGAGTAAAAAAATAATGTAGAGTGTTTAGAGGTAAGTTAGCTCTGAAAAGAGCTTTTGTGTTATGTTGGTGTTTTTTGTACCTACAAGTAGGTACCAATGCAGAGTCCTATATTCAAGAGGAAAACTCTATTCCCCTCATCTGTAAAATGCACACCATCTCTCCTGTAGATGTCTTGCATGTTGTAACGCAAGTTGTTGTGGTAAATGGAACCCATAGCATAGTCTCTGAGGAAAGCAGAAACAGATTTATTTACATGTTTCCTTGCTTTTTCAATCTGTGGACAAAATTGATTGGACCAGTTCCATTTTTGCCTTTGGCATATATTAGAAAATACCAAGGCAGTTTGTGGAAAAAGTGACATCAATTGCCCAAAGATGTCCTTTAAAAGCATTTCCAGACCTACCCCAGTCAAAGTGCCTAAGTCATTTCCACCACAGTGCACAATTATAAGGTCAGGGTGTGGTAAATGCATAAAGGATTTTACCAATGGTATCAATTGGTGACTCCTCAATCCTCTCTGTCCAATCCATACAATGTCCACATTTGGTAAATCAAGGTTGTAAAAACCTCTGTTAGCTGCGTATTTTTGACTCCAGTGGACATAGCTATGACCCACAAACCAGACTTTTTGCATGTTGGAGGTAGATGTGCTTCTAGTCAGAGGAGTTGTGGAAATGGAATGGCAGTTTGATTATGAAAAAAAGTGTTTGAGAATCAGTGCAGTTGAATAACCAGAAATGATTGGAGCTTTCTTAAAAATCTCCACTGAATATTAGGGTGCATGCTTTTTTTTGTAAGAAGTCATTTCAATGGTTGAGAAAAAGTCATTTAAACAAACATTGCAGTTGATTAGCTAGTAGATTGATTGGTCAAACACCCTTGATGGATTTTTTTGCAACATAGTATGATGAACTTGTGAACTGTGTGCTGGTTTAAGAGGGAGTAACCATGGTTACTTGGTGAATGAGCACTGGGGGGAGGGGTGAATGTTATGTGAGTTTCAAAGTCTTGAAATGTACAACCAATTAAAATGTGCAGTTTGGTTTTGAATTTGTGTGGGGAATAATTTTCATTGGTTAGGTACAAGAATATGGCTCTGAAATGAGAAAGAATCAATGCCATTATTCTCTGGCTCAAGTGAAGGAAGCGTTGTTCAGACATTCTGCTTAAGAATATCTGTTGACTGTGACTGACACTGTTTTTAATCTTCCAAAGCATTTTTAAAGGTGACTAATGATTCTTTTAGAAAAGATAGACAGCATAAAGATTTTTGACAAGTATCACAGTGAGTGTCTGTGTGAATTAAGGAATTATACTTTTACCTTTTTCCATAATGTTAGCTGTGTGTTTATAAGGTAGACTTCTTTTTAAATTGTTTTTATGCTTGGATTCAATGCTGGTTTAGAAATTGTGTAATGGTATAATTGGACTTGTAAATATGCTCCTTTTTTTGAAGCACCTTATGCAACCTTTAATATGGGTGGAAGCAGTGAATGTATGGAGAGGGATAGGAATAGCAGATAGAAAACCATATGAAATGGTGTGGGAGATGCATAAAGTATTTCAGTAATGGTATCAATTGAGTTGGAATATAAGATATAGAGGGGCATATTTACAAGCTGTGTGCGCAATGTTTGACATTAATGCTGGTTCAGAGATACTGTAATGGTTTCATTGGCATATTTACAAGCCGCGTGCGCAATGTTTAACATTAATGCTGGTCCAGAGATACTGTAATGGTTTCATTGGCATATTTACAAGCCGCGTGAGCAATGTTTAACATTAATGCTGGTCCAGAGATACTGTATTGGTTTCATTGGCATATTAATAAGCAGCGTGCGCAATGTTTAACATTAATGCTGGTCCAGAGATACTGTAATGGTTTCATTGGCATATTTACAAGCCGCGTGATACTGAGTGACGTTTTGCTAGCTTTACGGAAATGCAAAATCATTTTCATTTCGTAAATCACAAATACTGCTTTTTTAAGTATGGTACTGAATGTCTTGCATTATTATTTAGTTTTCATACATATTTTTTTTTACGAACGCAGAATTAGCGCTCTTGCTACGCTCTCGGAAGAGCTTACCGGTGCGCGCACCCGGAGCGCTACAAGACAAAATGATACGGGTAAGCTCACCGGTGCGCGCACCCTGAGCGCCCCAGGAAAATATGATAAAAAAATATATATATACATTGAACAAATAATTAAAAAAAAAAAATAATAGTTATAAAAAACCGCTAAAAAAACAAAAAATAACGTAGGTTACAAAGTTAATATACAAAGGAATTAGCTTTTAAAAAAACTATGAAATTCACTGAAAAACCATAGGTTTCACAAACGTTATAGTTAGGAATTAGCTTTTAAAAAACCTTTCAAATTCAGTGAATATATATATATATATACAAATGTAGCTCCTCCTCGACTCTCTTAGCGTCTCAAGCCACAGCTGCGCACGCCAGCAAACGAGGGAGACGGACCACCAAGAATCAGCATAAGTTGTTTTATTTCAACCTTACAGAGACCAGCTACGCGTTTCAGGCAAGTTTGCCCTTGATCACGCTGCAACAGTGAAATAGACGAATGCTTTTTTATATACATTTGCAGTGTTAAGTGTACACCCCTTCACAGTGACATCATCAACCATGTGACTAATAGAAAGTGAAAAGATACTGTCCCTGAACGTTTTGCAGCCCAAAAAGGCACACACATGTATATAGCACAGGTCAATTGGAGTTTGCTGCCAAGCGGCAGCCCGTGACTTCACGGTCAGGTTTTGGACACTGAGCCGGCCCCAAACTCTACGGACTCGTGCTGTGGCAGGTTACGATGTAATCAGGGACCCAGGGAAGCCCGAGGACTGAATTTACATCTGCATCAGCACTCTCCGCTCTGCAGCGCGCCACAGCCACATGGACTTTTACCACTCATTTTCCCTCTCAGCACCTACCCAAAGATGATGCATTCTGGGTGCTGTAGGATAACCTACACTATAGCAGGTGAGCGGAATAACGGAAGGGGAGGCGCTTCCCATTGCTTGTGGGAGGTCTGCAGAAGTACTTATAGCAGAGAGAAGGGACTGTCATGCAAAGCAACAGGGGCATCTGAGGAAGACGAGTGTGTCGAAATGCATTATGCCTTGCTTGCTTGTTGGTCCTATTAAAGGCTTTTCCGGCATTTCCCTGTGTGGCTTCTTCCTACAGTTCGTCTGGAGGGTTTGTGGACATTTCCAACGTCAGCCAGAGACGCTTCAAGAGGCCCCATCTGTAAAAGTGACTGTGATTTTACTGGCGAAAAAATCTGCGTCTGCAGCTTTCTTTGTTTACCGAGGTATCGGATCATCACAGCCCACCTTCCCAGCACAGGTCAATTGGAGTTTGCTGCCAAGCGGCAGCCCGTGACTTCACGGTCAGGTTTTGGACACTGAGCCGGCCCCAAACTCTACGGACTCGTGCTGTGGCAGGTTACGATGTAATCAGGGACCCAGGGAAGCCCGAGGACTGAATTTACATCTGCATCAGCACTCTCCGCTCTGCAGCGCGCCACAGCCACATGGACTTTTACCACTCATTTTCCCTCGCAGCACCTACCCAAAGATGATGCATTCTGGGTGCTGTAGGATAACCTACACTACAGCAGGTGAGCGGAATAACGGAAGGGGAGGCGCTTCCCATTGCTTGTGGGAGGTCTGCAGGAGTACTTATAGCGGAGAGAAGGGACTGTCATGCAAAGCAACAGGGGCATCTGAGGAAGACGAGTGTGTCGAAATGCATTATGCCTTGCTTGCTTGTTGGTCCTATTAAAGGCTTTTCCGGCATTTCCCTGTGTGGCTTCTTCCTACAGTTCGTCTGGAGGGTTTGTGGACATTTCCAGCGTCAGCCAGAGACGCTTCAAGAGGCCCCATCTGTAAAAGTGACTGTGATTTTACTGGCGAAAAAATCTGCGTCTGCAGCTTTCTTTGTTTACCGAGGTATCGGATAATCACAGCCCACCTTCCCAGCACAGGTCAATTGGAGTTTGCTGCCAAGCGGCAGCCGGTGACTTCACGGTCAGGTTTTGGACACTGAGCCGGCCCCAAACTCTACGGACTTGTGCTGTGGCAGGTTACGATGTAATCAGGGACCCAGGGAAGCCCGAGGACTGAATTTACATCTGCATCAGCACTCTCCGCTCTGCAGCGCGCCACAGCCACATGGTTTTTTACCACTCATTTTCCCTCGCAGCACCTACCCAAAGATGATGCATTCTGGGTGCTGTAGGATAACCTACACTACAGCAGGTGAGCGGAATAACGGAAGGGGAGGCGCTTCCCATTGCTTGTGGGAGGTCTGCAGAAGTACTTATAGCGGAGAGAAGGGACTGTCATGCAAAGCAACAGGGGCATCTGAGGAAGACGAGTGTGTCGAAATGCATTATGCCTTGCTTGCTTGTTGGTCCTATTAAAGGCTTTTCCGGCATTTCCCTGTGTGGCTTCTTCCTACAGTTCGTCTGGAGGGTTTGTGGATATATATATTGAGAAAGAATACGGAGGTATTCAAAACGCGTCTGACAACTTAAAATAAAGACCTGCTAAATCCACGAGAATTGGAGTCTGTATTTCGTTCCTTTGGCTGTGTTCCGGCTGGGCACTGCAGAGGGGATTCGGAGATATTCATATATATATATAAATTCACTGAAAAAACCATAGGTTATAGACCATATATAGTTAGGAATTCGCATTTACAAAACCTTATTTTACTCACACAAAACCATTGAAATTCCATATATAGTTAGTTGCACTAACTATATATCGCGCACCCGCAATCCACTGCTGATGATGTCACATATTACATCATTCATGACATGGTCAGTGACATCACTGATGACATCACTGATTACATCTCAAATGACATCACTGATGACAACATCCAGTGACTGTATGTTTCTGTAAAGTTAAAATATGTCTTACATATTGAAGAATGAGTGGATGTATAAGTGTCTGGATGAAGGATTTAGTAGGTGCATGACTGACTGTATGAGTGAGTGATTAAATGTATCTCACTGAGTGCATGGGATAGTGAATAAACTGTCTTAATTTGTGCATCATTATGTCTGTTGTTCTGTAAACTGTTGCATGTGTTGATAAGTAGCTATTTGAGTAACTATATGGGTTATTGATTGGTTGCCCAAGTATTTGTATGGGAGACTGAGTGTGTGTGTGGGTGGCTGGGAGGTGTATGACTCTGTGCATAGATGTGTGAGCAGTTGATTCACTAGATGTATGGTTTCAAAAGTGCATGTGGAAACAGCTGTATGGGCGGTTGACTGTGTGCATGAGTGTAATGGTGAGTGAATGGATATCTCAGTGCTACATGTCAAAGTAAGTAGATATGTAAAACACAGTACATGTGAGAGTTGACATATATAAATACCTGTGCATAAGAGCCAGTGAATGTGTGAGTGGCTGTATGGATCATTGTGAACTTGTATCAGGGATTGTATAAGAGAGTAAATATGTGTTAGTATATGTTTGAATAAGTAAAGTTTGTATAACTTTATAGTTGAGGAAATGGAGGTGTGATTGATTCTTTGCATGACTGACTAGGTGTGTGAGTAACTCCATGGATGAGTGACAGTCTGTGAGTGTCTGTTTACACTGATTGTATCTAAGGTTATATTAGAGTCTGAAGAGGTTCATCGTATTATCACATGAATGATATCATCAGTGATGTGATCAGTAATGTCAAATGAGATGTCATCAGTGATGTCATCAGTGATGTCATTTGAGATGTCATCAGGGATGTCATTTGAGAAGTCATCAGTGATGTCATCAGTGATGTCACTGACCATGTCATGAATGATGTAATATGTGACATCATCAGCAGTGGATTGCGGGTGCGCGATATATAGTTAGTGCAACTAACTATATATGGAATTTCAATGGTTTTGTGTGAGTAAAATAAGGTTTTGTAAATGCGAATTCCTAACTATATATGGTCTATAGCCTATGGTTTTTTCAGTGAATTTTCAAGGTTTTGTAAATGCTAATTCCTAACTATATATGGTCTATAACCTATGGTTTTTTTAGTGAATTTTCAAGGTTTTGTAAATGCTAAATCCTAACTATATATGGTCTATAGCCTATGTTTTTTTCAGTGAATATATATATATATATACATACATATATAAACATATATCATCGGTATATCTATATAAATAGAAACATAAATGCATGCAAACATATACTTATATGCATACAGATGCATGTTATTTACATGAAAGTTGAAAAAACACTAATAAAAGCAAAGCTAAAAAGCCACCTCATTACAAACAGAATGGCTTTAACTTAAACGAGGGCGAGATCTATTGCATTTTCAATGCTTGTTTACTTTGGTTCCATCAAGAAGGCATTCAGATGTGTCACACATTTGCCATAAATTCTGAATGTTAGCACTCTAGATGCACATTAGATCACTGTAGTAAAGCTACTGCTCACCAGGGACGTCTGCTGCTGGTATTCAAAGTGCATGTTTCAGTCTGCATGTCAGAATTGTTTTAATGAAATAGAAGAGGATTTGAGAAGTCACTCAAAATGATCCCTAATTTTTCTTTCTGAAGCACTAATCATACTTTCTATGGCAAAATTAACCCCCTCATGTTGTTCCTTTTTAAATTGAGTGTTTTCAGACTTACCACTTCATTCCAATCAAGATGGCTTCTGGTGTGCCATACTTTTGTCATAAGTAAGACTGTTAGCGCTCTAGTTGTTCTTTAGAACACTCTGGGACATTCTGTCATTGGGCTATACTTGGGGTACATCTGGGTGATATTTGGGCTACATTTAGGCTCTTTTGTCTCTGGTGGCCATCTTGGGAGACTGTATGTCAGAATTTTTTAATGAAATTGAAGAGGGTTTGAGAAGTCACTCAAAATGTGCCCTAATTTTTCTTTCTGCAGCACTAATCATAATTCATATGGCAAAATATACCCCCTCATTTTGTTCCTTCTTAAATTAAATGTTTTAAGAGTTACCACTTTATTCCCATCACGATGGCTCCAGGTGTGCTATACCTTTGTAATAAGTAGGACTGTTAGCGCTCTAGTTGTTCTTTAGAACACTCTGGGACATTCTGTCATTGGGCTATACTTGGGCTACATCTGGGTGATATTTGGGCTACATTTGGGCTCTTTTGTCTCTGGTGGCCATTTTGGGAGACTGCATGTCAGAATGTTTTAATGAAATAGAAAAGGATTTGAGAAGTCACTCAAAATGTGCCCTAATTTTTCATTCTGCAGCACTAATCAATCAATCAATCAATCAGTGACACTTATAAAGCGCGCTACATACCCGTGGGGTCTCAAGGCGCTGGGGGGGGGGGGAGCCGCTACTGCTCGAACAGCCAGGTCTTCAGCTTCTTCCTGAAGGAGAGGTGGTCTTGGGTCAGGCGCAGGTCGGTCGGGAGGGAGTTCCAGGTCTTGGCGGCCAGGTGGGAGAAGGACCTTCCTCCTGTAGTCGCTCTTCGGATGCGGGGGACGGCGGCGAGGGCGTGGTTGGCTGATCGGAGGTGGCGTTTGGGAGCGTAGAAGTTGACTCGGCTGTTGAGGTAGCTCGGGCCTTGGTCGTGTAGGGCTTTGTGTGCGTGGGTGAGGAGGCGGAAGGTGATTCTTTTGTTGACGGGGAGCCAGTGAAGGTCTCGCAGATGTCCGGAGATGTGGCTGGTTCGTGGGATGTCGAGGATGAGTCTGGCTGAGGCGTTCTGGATCCGCTGGAGTCTCTTCTGGAGCTTGGCGGTGGTCCCGGCGTAGAGGGCGTTGCCGTAGTCCAGTCGGCTGGTGACGAGGGCCTGGGTGACGGTCTTCCTGGTCTCCGTGGGGATCCACCAGAAGATCTTCCGTAGCATGCGTAGGATGTTGAAGCATGCCGAGGAGACGTTGTTGACTTGCCTGGTCATGGAGAGGGAGGAGTCCAGGATGAAGCCCAGGTTGCGTGCATGGTCTGTCGGTTTGGGTGCGGTGCCCAGGGCGGGAGGCCACCAGGAGTCGTCCCAGGCGGAGGGAGAGGAGCCCAGGATGAGGACCTCCGTCTTGTCCGAGTTCAGTTTCAGGCGGCTGGTCGTCATCCACTCGGCTACCTCTTTCATCCCTTCGTGCAGGTTGGCTCTGGCGGCGGCGGGGTCGTTGGTCAGGGAGAGGATCAGCTGGGTGTCGTCGGCGTAGGAGATTATGCTGAGGTTGTGTTTGCGTACGATGGCCGCGAGGGGGCTCATGTAGACGTTGAAGAGGGTGGGGCTCAGAGATGATCCTTGGGGGACGCCGCAGATGACTTCGGTGGCCTCTGACTTGTACGGTGGTAGGCGGACTCTCTGTGTTCTCCCGTCGAGGAAGGAGGTGATCCACTCCAGCGCCTTGTCCTGGATTCCGATCATACTTTCTATGGCAAAATATACCCCCTCATGTTGTTTCTTTTTAAATTAAATGTTTTAAGAGTTACCACTTTATTCCAATCAAGATGGCTTCAGGTGTGCCATACCTTTGTAATAAGTAGGACTGTTAGCGCTCTAGTTGTTCTTTAGAACACTCTGGGACATTCTGTCATTGGGCTATACTTGGGCTACATCTGGGTGATATTTGGGCTACATTTGGGCTCTTTTGTCTCTGGTGGCCATTTTGGGAGACTGTATGTCAGAATGTTTTAATGAAATAGAAAAGGATTTGAGAAGTCACTCAAAATGTGCCCTAATTTTTCATTCTGCAGCACTAATCATACTTTCTATGGCAAAATATACCCCCTCATGTTGTTTCTTTTTAAATTAAATGTTTTAAGAGTTACCACTTTATTCCAATCAAGATGGCTTCAGGTGTGCCATACCTTTGTAATAAGTAGGACTGTTAGCGCTCTAGTTGTTCTTTAGAACACTCTGGGACATTCTGTCATTGGGCTATACTTGGGCTACATCTGGGTGATATTTGGGCTACATTTGGGCTCTTTTGTCTCTGGTGGCCATTTTGGGAGACTGCATGTCAGAATGTTTTAATAAAATAGAAAAGGATTTGAGAAGTCACTCAAAATGTGCCCTAATTTTTCATTATGCAGCACTAATCATACTTTCTATGGCAAAATATACCCCCTTATGTTGTTTCTTTTTAAATTAAATGGCTTCAGGTGTGCCATACCTTTGTAATAAGTAGGACTGTTAGCGCTCTAGTTGTTCTTTAGAACACTCCTGGAGGCTGCAGTAGAACACAAAGGAATCAACTGACAGTCTCTGTCCTTGTTGGATGTTTATGTTTTACTGAGAATGTCAGACTTCATTTTCACATGACTGAGAAAGATAATGTGAATTTACAGAAAATATGCTTTCAGTTTGGCTTATAGATCCCCTTCCAAACCACTGTGGGAAAATCATGAGATATTAGTTTTCTTTCAAACAATATTCATGATATCACAGCAGAAGGTTTTTTCACATGGTAAAATCACCTTAGAACCCACCACAATTCCTAAAACGTGTATGGTACCATCAACAAATGATTTATAATGTAACTAAAGTCCTAAAACCCTCTATTAACTACAATGCTTTTTAATGAGGTGCTATCATGTATATTGGTCCCAAGATGGCTGCCAACACTTCTTGGATGAAGTGCTGACAGCCAATCAGATCAGATGTGTGGTTAGGCTCCGCCCAGATATATATCTTTTTTTTGAACCTAAATTACTCAAAATCCACTGGAGCACATATATTGAGACCTAGCAAAGTCCCTATAATTTTGCCAAGTTTCGTGCAAATCCATTCAGCCGTTCGAGCTAAAAGTGAGGCCAACCGTCCTATGGAAATTAACATGGGAAAACGCGTTTTGGGACCCCCCTTTTTCTCGGCCCCCCCTTGATGAAACCCCCCAAATTGTCAGGGGCTGCTCAGAAATAAAATGTTCCATTTTCCTGAAAATTTCAGCCAATTCCGTCCACAAACGCCAAAGTTATTAGACATAGATTTTCGAAAAATCCCATAGAGGAAAAATCCTAACTATATATACCTACTGGCGACCGCCAGTAGGTAATATATATATATATATATATATATATATATATATATATATATATATATATATATATATATATATATATATATATATATATATATATATATCCATCAAAAACCTCCTTTCACACATCAAAGGAGGCGCACCAACTCAGGTTAGGTTCCAATTCAAATGCTTTTAATGTAAAATAGCACGAAGTTCAGAGGTTTGAAAGTCCCAACGTTTCTGCTCTCAACGAGCCTTGATCACGGGAAACAGTCTCTGATTTCAAAAAGAGCCCACGTGGTTTCTCTTCTTATCTGGGTGGGCCGTATTTTCATGCAGAGTGCGCCCAAGGAAAGTTGTCAGCATTTAAATAGTGAATAGCGCTGTCGTTTCCAATACTGTGAATGACATGCTGCGCAACCACTATGTTGATTAATAATGTTTTTCCTTGAGCACAAAGTATCAGGTAAGCCTCAGACACAGTTCGTTTCTTTAATTTCACAATTGCTTTAGAAATGTCACTCTAACCTGCAATAGCGGAGAAACTCATTCTGCTCCCAACTCGCCACACACTGTGAAAAACATTCTCAGGGGATGTGCAGGTCAGGCTCCAACACGTAAATCCATCCAAATTGCCCCGCAAAGCAAGCCTGGACCTTAAAGGGCGGCTGGTGCAAACAGTGCGAGGCTTCTGTTTAAACATCCATCAAAAACCTCCTTTCACACATCAAAGGAGGTGCACCAACTCAGGTTAGGTTCCAATTCAAATGCTTTTAATGTAAAATAGCACGAAGTTCAGAGGTTTGAAAGTCCCAACGTTTCTGCTCTCAACGAGCCTTGATCACGGGAAACAGTCTCTGATTTCAAAAAGAGCCCACGTGGTTTCTCTTCTTATCTGGGTGGGCCGTATTTTCATGCTTTAAAAGCATTTGAATTGGAACCTAACCTGAGTTGGTGCGCCTCCTTTGATGTGTGAAAGGAGGTTTTTGATGGATGTTTAAACAGAAGCCTCGCACTGTTTGCACCAGCCGCCCTTTAAGGTCCAGGCTTGTTTTGCGGGGCAATTTGGATGGATATATATATATATATATATATATCTGGTTTCCACACTCAGCCGCCAGTCAGCAACAAAAACGAGTGAAACGGACTCTCAAAATATCTTCCATAGATCTGATATTTATTGAATCATTTTATAAAGTGCAAACACTGCAAAGTCATGTCCACCAAACGCGTTTCGGCAGTCCCTGCCACCTTGCTCGCTGGTAATTAGTGCTCGTCACCACAATACATTTAAATCACCTTCCACCAATCATATGAGGATACACTTTCCATTGTGGAAATCGACAAGGCACTATGGCTTTTAGGATGGCAATAGAAAACAAACTATTTTCTTATATAGCATATATTGCGTACTATTTTTAACATGTATCTAAAAACAGTTGTCAAAAATGTTGCAATGCTCTTGTTGTGAAAAAAAAAATGTTGCAATGCTTTGACTAATATATAGTACCAATACATATATATTTAAAATCATAAAAATCGGCAAAAATGTACAACACAATTATTTACTGCATAATGCGATATGTGCCATCAGTGCCCTGTATGAATCATCCATTCATTGTAATCTCATAAAAAGTGCAAATGTGTGTACAAAATAGTGCAACGTTAAAGTGCAAAGTGAAAGGCATGGTATTAAGGCGGCAATGCTTCTCGATATACTGAGAAGTTCAATTAATATCTGTACAAATACTGCAAGAATCGAGGGTCTTAGTGGGGATAATATCACAAGATGGAGGAAGATAAACCAGCGTTATAATTTATATATATACAAATATATACATAAATATGGGTATGAATATAAATATAAGTATAAATATAGACATAGCTCATGAACCTTGAAAACCTACTGACAGTACATTGAGTATCTAAATATATGATAGCCCGCGATTGTTGTATCTCAGAAGTAAAAATATGGTCTACTAATGGTAAATGTTGAATTCAGACTACAGTCCCAAATTACACATATAATATACATTAAAAATGTTTAAAATGTATAAAAATGTATAAATATTTTTAAAAGGAATCACCTAAAACAATACATAAATATATGTCTTAAGAAAGTCCTATTATATACATTGTAAACCTATGGGAAGACGAGTGGGCTATTTATTATAAGTAGTGGTATAAATCTTCACAGGTGTTAAGCCCTCTCGGGGTCTTGGTATCTAGCTCAAGTATATATTTAGTTTCAAGTTGGCGTAGTGTTTTGTCTCTGTCTCCCCCTCTTTTGTTGGATGGTATGCTGTCTATAACGAAATACTGCAAAACTTCTAAGTTGTTATCATGTTCACTTTTCACATGTCTCGCCACTGGATATGTAGGGTCCGAATTGACCGTGGCTCTCAGGTGTTGCAGTATTCTGGCATGTACTTGTGATTTTGTACTGCCTACATAGGCCAAACCACATATACATTTAAGAATATACACTGCGTATTCTGTTTTACATGTATAATTTCCCTTGATTTTAATAGGGATAACAGAAAATGCGCTAGTGTATGTAGTGGTATTGATACCATTTACCATATTTGAAAAAAAAGTTATAAAACACCAATATGTGAACAATGTTAAAAATATATACAACATGTTTTGTATTTCATGAAAGTATAAGAAATTTTAAAAAAATGATGATAACAAATTCTATTGGATTTTTTAACAATATATATGTGTTTAAAAAATGTAAACATATACATTAAATGAAACAAAAACCAAATAAAGAACATAATGAAAATAATAAAATGTGTATGTTATTGTCTTTTTAAAAAAAAATACAATACTAATCATGTTTGCAAAAAATGCAATACTTAAAGTTTTACATCTAATATTCACACAGTATGTAACATATTAGATTAAACATGTTATATACAAAAGTAGTTACATTTACTACTCTTGATGTATTGGAATCATTTTGGGGGTTGTGTTGTACCCTAAAGTGGTCACAATTACAGTTCCCACTATAACCTAAACCAATTGGAGAAGGTCTTGGACGCTAAATTGGTCACATTTATGATTCCCACTACAATGTAAGCCATTTAGGGGAAGGCGTTGAACGCTTAATGGGTGACATTCACTATTTCTACTCCAATCCAAGCAAGTGAGGGGAAGCTATTGGACTCTAAATGGGTGACATTTACTAATCCTACTCCAATCTAAGCCATTTAGGGAAGGGTGTTGGAAACTAAGAAGCAGATTTACAAGCCCCTAGCGACACTTTGCGCCGCTGTTGCATCACTTTTGTGACGCATCGGCTACATAAACAATGCAGCCAATTTACAACGTAATGCATCTAGGGAGATGTGTCACATTGTAATGCCCTGCATCACATTATATCTGAATCAGGTATAATGTATGCAGGTTGGGCGTTCCTAGACAGGAAAGTCTTGTAAAAGTGATGCAGTGAAATCTACAAGATTTCACTGTGTCACTTCTAGGATGCCACTGCGTCAAAACCTTACGCCTGCCTGTAGCAGGCGTCAGGAGTGACGCAGTGCGACGAGTATAGGCCTCCCATGCATTGCTGGAATTGCATTGTGCGTGCAAGATTGTTTCTAGACGAAAAGAGAGAGAACAATGGTATATCTCCTATCTCGATACTGTAAGAAGAGGTCTCAACTCGAGAGAAGAATGGGATCGTATCATTGGAGCGATATAACTCTGCCTTATCGGTTTGACGAAATTTTCTCTACCTACTTGCTGTTTCTTATATATCTCCCCCTTTTTAGTTTTGATCTATGCTGTTTAGGGAGAGCTTGTTAGGAATAGTTCGCACAGGATTGTCGAACTTGATACAGACATCCTTGAGATGGATCTGTTCTGGGATAACTAAAACCACTTAGGAAGCAGATGGATATCTGCTTATATGTAGAATGTTGAGTAATGTTAATCACTATTTATCTTCCATGGCTACTACCTATAATTATCATGGAGTTGGCTAGCATTCTTGAGATGGACTTGTCCTGGGAAAACTAAAACCACTTAGGAAGCATATGGATATCCGCTCATATGTAAAATGATAAGTATTACTATTCGCTTTTTTTCTTCCCTGGGTATAATCCATAGCTATCAATGAGTTGTTCAGCAACCTTACTAAAGTCTTATGTCTATGTACACTATAATTATCTATTTATAGTATAGTGTGTACCCTAACTCTACTGTAAAATCGAATATAAACGTTTCCTAATGTAGCAAACGTTTTTTCATTATGGCATACGGCGCTGCTTTATACCCAAATTATTTGTATTAGCATTCTTAGCGTAACATCGTCATTATGTTGATCTCATCCAAAAAAGGCACTTTCCATATTCGGGAGGCAGTGAGGACTTCTAATAATGCCTCTGTGTCGTTGTCCATCATTTATGTTGATGCACATCGTTTGTTTACAATGGGGAGGAAGTGAGTATTTCAATCTCTGCCCCCATCTTTGCAGTCCATCATCTATATTCACTGCATACTGTCATGTGACAGGATCCTCGCTTAAACCAATTGAAGGGACGTGGTATTTAAACCGGCGACGGATACGGCGTTGTTGTTTGCCGCTTTGAATCGAGATTGCCGACACGCGGGACGCTTTTATAATAGCGCCAATAGGTAAGGAATGGGCGAATCTTTGTTAGCTAAAAAGTGACGGGTTTTTATAAGTAAGCTCCTAATACTTGTCATATATATCTTCTAGGGAATGCACGCTGTGATTATCACGTGCGACTAATGGTTCCCCTTTCCTGGGACTGTCTATCCACAAGTAAGTCATATTTTTCATGACTTGGGTTTCTTTGAGAATAACGTTGCTATAAGTAGAGACTGAGGAGTAAGATACGGTTTTCGTCTCCCTTCTTCTGTCTTTCAGTGAAATTTTAATATAAAACTCTACAGTGTGTGTATATGACCACACCAATACCGCGTGTGAGATGTTCATTACTCCAGATTTATGTAAGTATAATTGAGGAGGGTGTTACGAATAGTTGTCTAGGTTATAAACTTCTGGCAGCCCATAATAACGATCTCTTTGCCTGCAGATTAAAGCCATTAGGTACGAAGTTCAGATACCACGCAGTGCACAGGCTTCGCTGTCCCCTAATTATTACCAAGATTATATAGGAGGTGAGCTTCTTTTTGTGGCGAGTAATTTCCTTGCAATCTTATCATCGCTCTCATGGAGTTTAAAAGCTGCAGGCACAATTGTGTTATCCTTAGGCTCATGCAAAGACTGTCATTATTACAGTCTGCCCGTAGCTTTAGTACATCCTATGATCCCTTGGGGGGCCCTTTTGGATTAAAATTGAGAGTATTGCTAGTACTTATAAATGTATGACCGGCCTATATAGATCTTATGAGACAATGTGATACTAAGTCGGTAAATTATAGGTCTGATTTCGTGACCACCAGGCTGTTGTGGAGAATGTCACTATTAGTGCTCGCAAGAGGTTTGGTGCATATACAGCCCTTGATGCTAAGATTGAATATGTGAGAAGTTGGCCTGATATGTAGTGTTTCCAATTCTGGAACCACTTGGTATCAGTCCAAACAAACCCCAAAGATGTCTGGTTGTAAGTCAACCTTGTTAGACAAGCTATCCTAGTGGTAGCATGGACTAAGCAGCCTTAAAGGCTTAACTTAAGAGGTCGTGTTAAGCGAGCTGTTTTACCACATACAATCCTGTAATCAGAATGAAAGGACACCACACAAGTATATATTATAAAAATATATGTATTTATTTCTAAATTACTCCCCAGTACTCTTTATGAGGAAAGGGGCACAAGCGTTAAATCAAAAGCACAGTAAAACATATAAAGTTGCACAATTATGGATGAGGGCGGGTGGCCACTCACACCATATACTAAAAAAGTGGTATAAGTAACACTTCTCGAACAGTGGTTAGGCCTAGGGCCTAGAGATTCGCTGGGAGCAGTCAGGACTAGCAATGCTGAAGTCGGGAGTAGCCCACAAGAGACGGGTGCAGCACGGAAAGTGCGGCTCGCACCAATGCAATGTCAATGGTGCGTAAAAGTTAGATAAAGTGAATTAAAATATACTTCCGCTGAACCTAGAGGGACAAAACTTTAGACACAGACCCTAGAGGTGTGTACCAGTGTGGGAACACCGGCGTTGCAATGTTACCTCACCCACAGGCCGTGGGTGCACAGGGTCGAAGTGGCGTCGGGTTTTGACACGCAGGCTCTTGGTGCTTGAAGCTGTTGCAGCTGCAGGCGATGTGAAGCAGAAGTGTCCGGTGCAATCCAAGGGTGAATCGAAGTAGAAAAGTACCTGAAAGCAGAGGGGACAGAGTCTGGGTCACTCAGCAGTGACCAGGGTGGAACCAGGACGGAACCAGGCAATGTCGGGCGCAATCAGGTGGTTGTCGATAGGCTTCTCTCCGCTGTCACGTGGGCTCTGGGGCATCTGCGATGTCCAGGAGCGGGTCACGATCTGTCCCACGTAGGCTCTCGCCGTCAGCACCGTCGGCTTCAAGATTGCAGCAAACAGCACTTGGCAAAAGCAATCCACGCGGAACCGGGAGATTGCTTATCACTCGAACCAGGAGGGTCAGAGTGGGGGCTCCTTTTCACAGGAGCTGGTGCAGATCTAGAGCAACCAGAAAAGCAAGTCGTATTTCGGTTTTCGTCGGCACAGGGGCCACAAGCCAGCTGGCAAGTGATCGGGCCATTGCGTCGAGCCGCCACAAGCAGAAGGGCCCCACGCAGCACTCGTCGAGTGTGGAGGGGGTAGCTTTGGTGCAAGTGTAGCTCGGGGTAGGGGCTTCTCAAACCCCGGTGCACAGCTTCGAGGATCACTCGTGGGCTGCACGGTCAGCATCTCGTGACCTTTTCAAGATGGCGTGCCCCACGCTTCCGGTCGCCTCCACTGGTCTCAGCTCTGCAGGGACTGTGGATCGGGCTGGGAGAAGGCAGGCAAGCTTGATCTCGTTGATCTCTGTCGCTCGAGTTCCGGCGGGAACTGCAACAAAGCAAGGGTTGAGGGCTGGATGGTGCCTGTTTGCACAGGGTGGTCACTCCTTGACCACAAGGGAGATTCTTCAGTCTTCTGCGTTGAGTAGAAAGTCGAAGGGTCCAGAATTCGTTTCTTATGTTTCTTCAGGATGATCTGATTTGCATTGGCACTGCTCCCACTCTTATTCGAATCCGGTGGGCTGGACATCCTGCTAGGTCCCCTACTATGGGTGGGACCCAGGAAGGGGGTGGTTACACCCCTTTCCTTTGATCCAGGCCGCGCTGGGACAGGGGCTGGGAGGCCCCAGAACCGGTTTGGCCGGATTATGCAAGGGGCAGCCTTGTGCTCCCCAGGCAGTGTCTGGTTTCTTTGAAACCTCCCTACTACAATCCACTATCTCCTGTCTGGGGTGGTTTGACACCGCCCTGCGACAGGAAACTCTTTGTCCAGGCCACCATATGCTGAGTTTCGGTCAGCAGCAGGAGGCCAGACCCGTGTCTGTGGCAGAGGCATCCATTTTGTGGATCTGAGGCTCATTTTAAATCAACCGTGTTTCAGTAAAGTAACATGTCTTCTCCCTCTAGAAGGGTGGAATGCTACCCCCGTCGCCAGAACTGGCGAGGGGGTAGTATTCCGATTCGTATGACACCTTACACGACATGTTTTGATAAAGCCAAACCAAAGTTGCTATATAACCGCGAGGATTATAAGGCGCTTAAGAGTATATGGTATGGCATTATCCCGGATCAGCTTAGGGAGTTGTTCCCGACAGCTGCAGACAGGCTCAGCTCATGCCAGAGCTCCATCTCACATAAAACCACGCACTCTGCCTCCAGGATTGATGAGGCCTTCCATAGGAGTGGCTTACAGGCTACATATGTGTCCAGATATAGGTTTAGATATAGGTATACTATATCTAAGCAAGGGGTGATTACACCCACTTGCCCCAGCTGAGTGATCAGCCAGTTGTGTCAATTTAAGAACCAGCCAGTGGTGGCAAAAGCTATGCTTCAGCCCCTGGTAGGCCTTGGTGGCACCTATGCCCTGAGCACCTATAGTGCATGGTACAGGGGCTGACAAGGAGTCCATTTCCAATTGTTGTATGTACCTATAGCACATGTATTATAAATTTAGAGAGAGAACAGCAGGCTGGGGGTCTGATTAGCAGGCCCACAGCCTCAGTAAGTCGAAAACCAGTGAAGCAAAAAGCAAAAATTGGGGTGACCATAGGATAGCAGACCCTACTCTCCTACACAACCCCCCCCAAACGCAGGGACATTAAACTTAACCTTGACCAGATAAGTCTTCATGTTCTAAGTGGAAGTACCTGGAGAGACCATCTGCATTACCATGGTCAGTCCCTGGGCGGTGCTCCACTGTAAAGTCCATCCCCTGTAGGGAAATGGACCACCTGAGCAGTTTGGGATTTTCACCCTTCATCTGATTTAGCCACAAGAGGGGCTTATGGTCTGTCTGAATTAGGAAGTGAGTACCAAACAAGTATGGCCTCAACTTCTTCAGGGCCCAAACCACAGCAAAGGCCTCCCTCTCAATAGCTGACCAACGTTTCTCCCTGGGGGTCAGCCTTCTGCTAATAAAAGCAATGGGCTGGTCTTGACCATCTTGATTAAGTTGTGAAAGCACAGCTCCCACCCCCAACTCAGAAGCATCTGTCTGTACAATGAACTGTTTGGAGTAGTCAGGACTCTTCAGGATAGGTGCAGAGCACATGGCCTTCTTCAGGTCATCAAATGTCTTTTGACAGCTAACTGTCCACTGAACCTTTTTGGGCATCTTCTTGGATGTCAAGTCATTCAATGGTGTCACAATGGACCCATAGTTCTTTACAAATTTTCTGTAATACCCAGTCAGACCCAAGAAGGCTCTGACTTGTGTCTGGGTAGTTGGAGGAGCCCAGTCCTGTATGGTCTGGATCTTGCTCTCCAGTGGTTGAACTTGACCCCCACCTACTAGGTGGCCCAAGTACACAACCTTGCTCTGCCCTATCTGGCACTTAGTAGCCTTGATAGTCAGGCCTGCCTTTTGCAGGGCCTCCAGAACCTTCTTCAGGTGGATCAGGTGATCCTCCCAGGTGGAGCTAAAGACAGCAATATCATCTAGATATGCTGCACAAAAGTCATCCAACCCAGCAAGGACTTGATTCACCAACCTTTGGAAGGTGGCAGGTGCATTCTTCAAACCAAAGGGCATTACCACAAATTGATAATGTCCACTAGGGGTAGAGAATGCTGTTTTGGCTTTTGACTCTTCAGCTTGTCTGATTTGCCAGTAGCCAGCTGTCAAATCAAATGTGCTCAGAAACTTGGCAGAAGCCAATTTATCAATGAGCTCATCTGCTCTTGGAATGGGATGAGCATCTGTCCTAGTGACAGCATTGAGACCTCTGTAGTCCACACAAAACCTCATTTCTCTCTTCCCATCTTTGGTATGAGGTTTTGGCACAAGGACCACTGGGCTAGCCCATGGGCTCTCTGATGGCTCAATCACTCCAAGCTCCAACATCTTTTGCACCTCAGCCTTTATACAATCCCTGACATGGTCAGGTTGCCTGTAGATCTTATTCTTCACAGGCAGACTGTCACCAGTGTCCACCTCATGGGTGCACCAGTTAGTCTGGCTGGGTGTGAGTGAAAACAAATGTCTGTGGGCCTGCAACACCTGTCTGCAGTCCACCTGTTGCTGCTCAGTGAGGCTGCCTGCCAAGGCTACTCCATCAACTGAACCATCATCAGGGTTCTGGGAAAGCAGGTCTGGGAGAGGGTCACTCTCTTCCTCCTGTTCCCCATCTGTGGCCATGAGGAGACTCATGTCCTCCCTGTCAACAAATGCTTTCAAACGGTTTACATGGAGCACCCTGTGGGGGCTCCTAGGGGTGCCAAAGTCAACCACATAGGTGACTTCTCCCTTTTTCTCAATGATAGGGTAGGGTCCAGTCCATTTGTCCTGGAGAGCTGCTGGCCCCACTGGGTCCAACACCCACACCTTCTGCCCTGGCTGGTACTCATTCAGAACAGCCTTTTGGTCATGCCAAGCTTTCTGTAATTCTTGACTTGCCTCAAGGTTTTTGGATGCTCTCTCCATGTATTCAGCCATCCTGGAGCGGAGACCAAGTACATAGTCCACAATGTCTAGTTTAGGCTTTTTGAGAGGTAACTCCCATCCTTCCTTCACCAAACTCAATGGACCTCTTACAGGGTGGCCAAACAAAAGTTCAAAAGGGCTGTAGCCAACCCCCTTCTGTGGGACCTCTCTGTAAGCAAAGAGGAAGCAGGGTAAAAGGATGTCCCATTTCCGCCTAAGCTTGTCTGGTAAACCTTTTATCATTCCCTTTAGGGTCTTGTTGAACCTTTCAACAAGCCCATTGCACTGTGGATGGTAGGGTGTGGTAAACTTATAGTTTACTCCACACTCTTTCCACATTGCTTTCAAGTATCCAGACATAAAGTTGGTACCTCTGTCTGAAAGAACCTCCTTTGGAAAGCCCACTCTTGAGAAAACTGCAATGAGGGCTTTTGCCACCACAGGGGCTGTGGTGGTCCTCAGGGGAATTGCCTCTGGGTACCTGGTGGCATGATCCACTACCACCAGTATAAATCTGTGCCCAGATGCTGTTTGAGGATCCATGGGACCCACAATGTCTATTCCAACTCTTTCAAAGGGTACCCCCACCACAGGTAGTGGTATCAGGGGGGCCTTTGTTGTGCCACCTGACTTACCACTGGCTTGGCAAGTGACACAGGAGCGACAAAACTCCTTGACATTTTCTGACATGTGAGGCCAGTGAAAGTGTGGAACAAGCCTGTCCCAAGTCTTATTCTGGCCTAAGTGTCCTGCAAGGGGAATATCATGGGCCAAGGTAAGAAGGAAGCCCCTAAACTTCAAAGGTATAACCAACCTCCTGGTTGTGCCAGGATTGGGGTCTCTAGCCTCTGAATAAAGGAGCCCTTCATCCCAATACACTCTATTCCCTGCAGCCTCAGCAGCAGCTTGCTGTCTGAGGGGTTCAAGTGAAGGGCAATCTAATTGGGCCTGCCCCAGGTCTGCCCTTGAGGGTCCCCCTGTCCCCAGAAACTCAACCTGGTCAGGTTCAAGCTCCTCTGAGACAGTCTACTCTTGGACTGCAGAATCAGTTTCCTGTGAAACTTGATCCTCAACCTGGGGCAAGTGGGAAGGCACAGCCTTAACCCTCTTGCTCCTTCTCTTGGGTTGTGGTTGGTCTATTGTTTCAAGATCCACCACTGGTTCAGGAAGGCACTTCTTAGCCTGAGACCTTGTCACTGCAAGGACATGAGCTGAAATCCCTAGCATTTCTGCATGAGTCCTGTACTCCACTTCTGACCAAACTGAGCTTTCAAGATCATTGCCTAACAGACAGTCTACTGGGAGGTCTGCACTCACAACAACTTTCTTTAGGCCATCTACCCCTCCCCAGGAGAAGTTCACCACAGCCACACTATGGGAAGTAGTGGAGTTGCTTGCATTGGTCACTAGGTAACTTTCACCTAGTACAATCTGTCCAGGGTCCACAAAGTCAGGTGTCACCATTGTGACACTGGCACAAGTGTCCCTGTAGGCCTGAGCCAGTTTCTCATTGATTAAGGGAGTCTGCCTATATTTGCCCAGGTTACTGGGGCTTACTGCAGTGGTCAAAGATAAGTCCACATCATATAGGAGAACTGCCTGTGTGGGGATTCTGACTAGGCCAGATTCCACCTCAGTACCCAGGGTCCCCCTACCCCTACTAAACCCTTTGGCTGTGTACCACCACTGTTAACTGTACTAGGGGGTGCAGGTGCTTTAGGAGCTGCAGTGGTGGGGACTGGATTTTTCTTAGTGCATTCACTGCCCCAGTGTGAAACTGATTTGCAGGTATTACACCAAGGTTTCTTTGGGCCATCATTCTTCTTTTTCTTGTTTCCATTTTGGGAACCCCCCTCCTTATTGCTAGTTTGGGGGCCTGAAGACTTCTGGTCCTTTTCTTTATCTTTCTGATTCCCACCCTTCTGGTCTGTTTTCTTCTGGTCACCTTGGTTCTGGTTTTTCTGCTTAATCCTTGTTCTGACCCATTTGTCTGCCTTCTTTCCCAATTCTTGGGGAGAGGTCAAATCAGAGTCAACAAGGTATTGATGCAACAGCTGGTTCTGACAGTTATTAAGGATCTGCTCTCTCATCATAAGATTGTACAATCCTGTATAGTCTGAAACTTTACTTCCCTGCAGCCAACCCTCCAGAGCCTTAGTGGCACAATCTACAAAATCAGTCCAGTCCTGAGTCTGTGCTTTTTGGGTGTCTCTGAACAACAACCTGTATTGCTTAGTGGTTAGGCCAAACCCTTCAATAAGAGCACTCTTCAGAACAGAGTAGTTTTTGGCATCCTCAGGTCTAACAGTGAGGAGCCTGTCCCTCCCTTTCTCAGAAAAGGAGTACCATAAAATTGCTGCCCACTGATCCTCAGGGACCTGCTGTACCATGCAGGCCCTCTCAAGAGCAGTCATCCATTTGTGGATATCATCCCCTTCCTTGTAGGGGGGCACAATTTTTGTCAGGTTTCTATTGTCATAGGCCCTATCTTTTTCTTTAGGAACTTTGCTGCCACCAGTGGCATCTAAGCCACACAATTTTCTTTCTCTTGCTAAAGCAAGTTTAGCTTGAGCCAAGGCTACCTCTTCCCTTTCTATTTGGAGTTGGACAGCCCTCATCCTGGCCCTATGCTCTTTTCTCTGGGAGGGAGTCATCCCTCTTTGAGATTCTCTTGAGGCACTAGAAAGATGAGAGTCCCTTGATTGAGATCTCACCCTCCTGTTGCCTGGGAGAATTTGGTTATGAGATCTGGAGTGGTGCTGGCCCTCTCCATTCTCATGTAGGTCTAGGTTGGCCTGGTTAAGCCTGGCAACCTGTACCTGGGTCACCCTCTGATCCTGATCTTCAGGCTCTTCTAAATCTGAGCCTTCCTCTTCCTCTTCCTTCTCCTCTTCATCTTCTGGAAGATTCTCTTTCTCAGGGGAGTGTATCCCTTCTCCTGATTCTAAGGGAGCCTGACTCACCTTATCTAAGTCATCCTTTTCTAGGAGAGCTACTAGGGAAGGAATGGTAGGGCCTCTGCCCTTTTTTAGCCCCCTGGCTGTGCACAAGGCACTCAGGTCTTTGTGGCTAAGGTTGTCATATCTGGATGTTGTCCCTATAGGATCAACTATTACAGGAGCAGAGCCTGAGGCTCTACCTGTATCAGACATGACTGCTAGTGAGGTGTAAGTGGTGCACTTACCTACACTAAGTGTTTTCCTACTGTACCTTGCTAGTGAGTTGTAGTCAGGGTGTGCTAATCCCTTTAATCTACAACTACTAAGTTCAGTAGAACTTAATATGCTAAGCTTTTGATTTATATGTACCTAAGGTACTTGATGTGATCTTTCAATTTGATATAAAGATTGCAATGGTAAAACAAACAGCAAGCTCAAATCCGCACCGCTGCACACCAATGTGAGAAGTTGGCCTGATATGTAGTGTTTCCAATTCTGGAACCACTTGGTATCAGTCCAAACAAACCCCAAAGATGTCTGGTTGTAAGTCAACCTTGTTAGACAAGCTATCCTAGTGGTAGCATGGACTAAGCAGCCTTAAAGTCTTAACCTAAGAGGTCGTGTTAAGCGAGCTGTTTTACCACATACAATCCTGTAATCAGAATGAAAGGACACCACACAAGTATATATTATAAAAATATATGTATTTATTTCTAAATTACTCCCCAGTACTCTTTATGAGGAAAGGGGCACAAGCGTTAAATCAAAAGCACAGTAAAACATATAAAGTTGCACAATTATGGATGAGGGCGGGTGGCCACTCAGACCATATACTAAAAAAGTGGTATAAGTAACACTTCTCGAACAGTGGTTAGGCCTAGGGCCTAGAGATTCGCTGGGAGCAGTCAGGACTAGCAATGCTGAAGTCGGGAGTAGCCCACAGGAGACGGGTGCAGCACGGAAAGTGCGGCTCGCACCAATGCAATGTCAATGGTGCGTAAAAGTTAGATAAAGTGAATTAAAAGATACTTCCGCTGAACCTAGAGGGACAAAACTTTAGACACAGACCCTAGAGGTGTGTACCAGTGTGGGAACACCGGCGTTGCAATGTTACCTCACCCACAGGCCGTGGGTGCACAGGGTCGAAGTGGCGTCGGGTTTTGACACGCAGGCTCTTGGTGCTTGAAGCTGTTGCAGCTGCAGGCGATGTGAAGCAGAAGTGTCCGGTGCGATCCAAGGGTGGATCGAAGTAGAAAAGTACCTGAAAGCAGAGGGTACAGAGTCTGGGTCACTCAGCAGTGACCAGGGTGGAACCAGGACGGAACCAGGCAATGTCGGGCGCAATCAGGTGGTTGTCGATAGGCTTCTCTCCGCTGTCACGTGGGCTCTGGGGCATCTGCGACGTCCAGGAGCGGGTCACGATCTGTCCCACGTAGGCTCTCGCCGTCAGCACCGTCGGCTTCAAGATTGCAGCAAACAGCACTTGGCAAAAGCAATCCACGCGGAACCGGGAGATTGCTTATCACTCGAACCAGGAGGGTCAGAGTGGGGGCTCCTTTTCACAGGAGCTGGTGCAGATCACACACCTATCCGGCGACCTCGCGTTGCAGTTCACCCACCTGGAGACCCCAAGAGTCCCCCTGCAGAATCCCGCTCGCAGCGCATTACAGCCCTTCATACACAGCTCCTCGAGAAAGGGTAATCGACCCGAAATGCATTGGAGCGACGATGATTTTGTGTAAAGTCACATAAACTGGATGAAAGTAATCCATTAATGAAAGATTTATGAAAAGACTAACTCAAATTTAAATAAATTTCGGAAATTCAACGGAGTCTATTTTCTTGAACCAGAGGGAGTGCCCAAACACTGGGATGTGTGCACTGTCCGTGCTCACACACATTTAAGGCAGATCTTGAGCAACCAGAAAAGCAAGTCGTATTTCGGTTTTCGTCGGCACAGGGGCCACAAGCCAGCTGGCAAGTGACCGGGCCAACGCGTCGAGCCGCCACAAGCAGAAGGGCCCCACGCAGCACTCGTCGAGTGTGGAGGGGGTAGCTTTGGTGCAAGTGTAGCTCGGGGTGGGGGCTTCTCAAACCCCGGTGCATAGCTTCGAGGATCACTCGTGGGCTGCACGGTCAGCGTCTCGTGGCCTTTTCAAGATGGCGTGCCCCACGCTTCCGGTCGCCTCCACTGGTCTCAGCTCTGCAGGGACTGTGGATCCGGCTGGGAGAAGGCAGGCAAGCTTGATCTCATTGATCTCTGTCGCTCGAGTTCCGGCGGGAACTGCAACAAAGCAAGGGTCGAGGGCTGGATGGTGCCTGTTTGCACAGGGTGGTCACTCCTTGACCACAAGGGAGATTCTTCAGTCTTCTGCGTTGAGTAGAAAGTCGAAGGGTCCAGAATTCGTTTCTTATGTTTCTTCAGGATGATCTGAGTTGCATTGGCACTGCTCCCACTCTTATTCGAATCTGGTGGGCTGGACATCCTGCTAGGTCCCCTCCTATGGGTGGGACCCAGGAAGGGGGTGGTTACACCCCTTTCCTTTGATCCAGGCCACGCTGGGACAGGGGCTGGGAGGCCCCAGAACCGGTTTGGCCGGATTATGCAAGGGGCAGCCTTGTGCTCCCCAGGCAGTGTCTGGTTTCTTTGAAACCTCCCTACTACAATCCACTATCTCCTGTCTGGGGTGGTTTGACACCGCCCTGCGACAGGAAACTCTTTGTCCAGGCCACCATATGCTGAGTTTCGGTCAGCAGCAGGAGGCCAGACCCGTGTCTGTGGCAGAGGCATCCATTTTGTGGATCTGAGGCTCATTTTAAATCAACCGCGTTTCAGTAAAGTAACATGTCTTCTCCCTCTAGAAGGGTGGAATGCTACCCCCGTCGCCAGAACTGGCGAGGGGGTAGTATTCCAATTCGTATGACACCTTACACGACATGTTTTGATAAAGCCAAACCAAAGTTGCTATATAACCGCGAGGATTATAAGGCGCTTAAGAGTATATGGTATGGCATTATCCCGGATCAGCTTAGGGAGTTGTTCCCGACAGCTGCAGACAGGCTCAGCTCATGCCAGAGCTCCATCTCACATAAAACCACGCACTCTGCCTCCAGGATTGATGAGGCCTTCCATAGGAGTGGCTTACAGGCTACATATGTGTCCAGATATAGGTTTAGATATAGGTATACTATATCTAAGCAAGGGGTGATTACACCCACTTGCCCCAGCTGAGTGATCAGCCAGTTGTGTCAATTTAAGAACCAGCCAGGGGTGGCAAAAGCTATGCTTCAGCCCCTGGTAGGCCTTGGTGGCACCTATGCCCTGAGCACCTATAGTGCATGGTACAGGGGCTGACAAGGAGTCCATTTCCAATTGTGGTATGTACCTATAGCACATGTATTATAAATTTAGAGAGAGAACAGCAGGCTGGGGGTCTGATTAGCAGGCCCACAGCCTCAGTAAGTCGAAAACCAGTGAAGCAAAAAGCAAAAATTGGGGTGACCATAGGATAGCAGACCCTACTCTCCTACAGAATAGTATCTATAAGCCATTGGAAAATATCTGAGTTTGTTAAATAGTATCATCCTTAACAGTCATTGGAATCTGTTGACACTGATACAAGCTGTTTATTTATCCTATATAGGATAACATTGTTTTTAACCTTGAGAAGATATTTCGCTGGACGAATATCTTTTGTGACTGAGAAGGAGTCTGAGTACCCCTTATCATAGACTAAGCGATACTTAATGATTGAGGTAGGTGATATATCAAGTTCATCTCAACAGCCACCTCTCTTGTTTAAAATAGATTTAAATGACTTCACTTAATTTTCATAAAGTATATCAATGTGGATTCAAATGCCATTAGCTTAGTAACTGGAGCGCGTTGTAATGCATTTAAAAGATCAATGATCAATCTGTACAAGCTTTATGTGATACTGTCAATATGAGGAATATAACCATGGGATAAATTTGAATGCATTGGTTATGATTTTGGTTTCATAGGATATGTCCATGATTGCTATGTTGTAATAATATGTACTGTCTGTCTAGTGTAACATGGAAGCAATGTTGATGTACGTGTTAGGGATGTAGAAATCTATATACATTATGTTTTTCAAAAAAAAATGTGTTATGCTATTATTATTTGTAACTAAGATTGGTTCTGTTTGAATTTTAGAACCATTGGGAAACATTCATTACAATTGTCCTGATGAAGGTGGTTTAACATTAAATACACCACCGAAACGCGTTGATGCCTAAGGAGTAATACTGGATTAAGAAATCAAGGAAAATTCAGATTTTTTGTTGGAATTTAGTCCTTTACCTGTCCCTCCTTTTTTATTGGAATGTTGAATTTATTTATTTTATAGTGTTTCGTCCTGTATATGTTTCCCATTTTTAACAAAATATAGTGTATGTTAATAAACAGCCCAGATCTACTTTTATTATAGTGTTTTCACTAGTTTCTTTAACATTGTTTATATTGCTTCCTTGTTATGAATTGTTTTGAATTGGTGAGTTTATGTGTTTGTCTATAAGAACTAGTCTTTCTATGGTAATTCGCCCAAAGGGAATTATATTTTGACTTTGTGGCATGCGAGATGACTCCAGCAATACGTGAATTTTGTGGCAACAGATACATCAGAATGTCTGACACATCTGTCAATCCTTGCGCCATGGTGCGCCGTATTGTAATTACGGCGCATCCATGGTGGCACAAGGGTATCACAGGCGGGCGCAGTGTCAGTTTCTTGTAAATCTACCCTTATATTGGTCACATTTACTATTCCCACTCCAATCTAACCCATTTAGGGGAAATGGGTTGACCACTAAAGGGATCACATTTACTATTCCTACTCCAACCTAAGCCATTTGAGGAAAGGGTTTGAACACTAAAGGGGTCACAATAACTATTTCCACTCCAACCTAAACCATTTGGGGAAAGGTGTTGTATACTAACGGTGTCACATTTACTACTTCCACTGCAATCTAAGCCATTTAAGAAAAGGTGTTGGACACTAAAGGGGTGACATTTACTTTTCCCACTCCAATCTTAGCTATTTAGGTGAAGGGTTTGGTGACTAAACAGGTGACATTTACTATTCCCGCCTCAATCTAAGTCATTTAGGGGAAGGTGTTAGATACAAAAGTGGTGACCTTACTGTTCTCACTCCAACCTAACTCTTTTAGGGGTAGGTGTTATACATGAAATAATCACATTTACTATTTCCATTCCTATCCAGGCCATTTAGGGAAAGGTGTTGGACATTGTGTGGTCACAATTATTAGTCCCACTCCAATCTAAACCGTTTTAGGAAAGGTTTCGTATGCTAAAGTAGCCAAAGTTACTATTCCCACTCCTATCTAAACTATTTTGGGGAAGGTGTATGACACTAAAGGGGACAAAATTTCCAATTCTCACTTCAATCTATGCCATTTAGAGGAATATTTTGGACACAAAAGGATTCACATTTACTATTCCCACTCCAATTTAAACTATTTGAAGGTAGATTTAGGAGACTAAAGTGGTCACATGAACTATTCCCAGTCCAATCTAAATAATTTTTTGAATGGTGTTTAACATTAAAGATAGCACAATATATATTTAACTTTCCATAAAAAATATATACTCTCATATAAATAATATCAGATATAAGAAATAATCACAAAAAGTCACATATATGTTTTATATAAACTGATTAGAATATGAAAATCTAAAATCTAAACAAAATGAAACAATAAACTTTTTTTGTACTTACACAAAAAAGTATTACTTGTTAAATGTAATTATTAAATAATCTGTTTCCACCACACAGTAAATAAAATTGACACAATAAAAAGCATACCATATAACTAAATAGATAAAGCTAATATAAAAAACATAACTTTAACAATAGAATTATATAAAACTGTCACTTTAAAAAAAATGTAACACACCTTTGAAAACAAAATTCATTTAACGGTATACCTTCACGTTAAAGATTAATTTATTTTTCCAACAACACACTTAGAAGCAACATTAAACAAGTACACACATAAATGATCATCATGGACATTCAAATATAAAGAATTTATAACTAAAATTGATAAATACATTTAGAAGCTATCATTTATTAATTAATTTGGAATATTCAACGCTTAATTGATCAAATTTGAAAATAATTAATTTAATGAATAAAAGTTATAACAAATTAAAAAAGGAATATTACAAAAAATTATAAAAAGTACTACATAATACAATACACAGATAACATTTAAGATTACACTAATATAAAATGTCAAACAAGGTATATTAAATAAATTATATATCAAAATGATCAACAAAAAATAGTAAAATAAAAGAAAATATTAATATTACATAACAAAAAACGAATTTTTATTCAAATAAACATTTTTGAAATTTATGTTGACAGATATTTTATCGTAAAATATTACATTTAAAATATCAGATTAAATTAATAAAATATCACACCATCACTTATACAACAATTATTAAAAAATATTTAATATAAAGAGATTTAAAAAATCCCCTAACCCTTTACCCCTATGCACCCAACATCCAAGTCCTATGCCATAATGGCTGTCATTATGAGTCACTTACGGTGGTGGTCTCCTGACCATCCTATTATGACTAGGGTGGTTAGGCCACCCTGGAACCACCGCATCCACCGCAACTGACAGGGAACCTCTCTTCCCTGGCAGTTGCGCAGCGGTTCTGAGGCCTCAATATGCTTGGCGGGGCTGCTGCGGCCCTGCCAAGCATATTACGAGTTTCATGGCATTGCAACTGCTATTAAAAGTGTGGCAGTGAGGACACAAAGGGGTCTCTACAGGGCCCCCTTGTGCCTCACATTATGTAGATGCACACATGGGGGCACAACAATTGCCTCCATGTGTGCATGCTTACCAGTAACTGCACGACATGGACTGCAGCAGTCCATGCCATGCAAGTACTGCATTTGACATTCCCATTGAGGGGTCTATTTCATATGCATCACCCTGGGAATGCCAAAGAACAGCCCGCCATACAGGAGAAAACTCCTAATCTGGAGGGTGGTTCAAACAAGGGTTTGGCGGAAGGGGGCGGTCCCGCTCCCGCATCGTCAAACACATAATAATGCCTTACAAAATGTATATGATAAAAAAAGTATCAAATGGATACTTTTTAAACATTATAATATCTACATATTACATGAAATACATTAGAAACTAAAAATTAACCCAACAATTATTATGCAAAACTAATACTACACAAAAATCTAATAGAAATTATTTGATTTATAATGATTATTTCAAAACAATATTTTTACAGTATGATTCTCGACATAGGTGCTCTTTTTTTGGTTGCAGCAGAAGTTCTCTGGGGGAGTACCATACACGTTTTAAGGAGCATTTTATCAATCATCTAGGGTAACCTCAGTCACAAAGTTTTTTACACAAGACCTCTGCTTCCTTAAAGAAGTCCTCCTTGATTTTGCAGTTCCTGTGAATTCTGAGAAATTGGCCATAAGGAAGTCTGTCCCTAAGTGCTCTGGGGTGTGAGCTAGTGTATTGGAGCAGGGTGTTGCGTTCAGTGGGTTTTTGGAATAGTGTGGTGTAAAGTACACCATCAAGGCTTTTAACTATCTTATCCAGGTAGTCAATCTGTTCATTATTATGATTGTATGTACGCTTGAGATCCAGTTGGCAGTTGTTGGGTCAGTCACAAAAGACATCTAGTTCGGTATTGTTGCCCGTCCAAATAAAAAAAACATCATCAATGTATTGTTGCCAGATACGGATTTTAGACAAGTGCCAGTCATCACTGGAGCTTCACGCTGCAGGTCGCTGCGGGCAATGGTGCTTTATCTCGAAGTGCAGGTCTTGTGTTGCCAGTTGCCACAGACCATCACTGTAGGTGCAAAGAGCAGGCCCAGCTGAAGCTTTGCATTGGTGGTCATCATGGGTGGTTGATCTTCGTCACAAAGAGGTCACTTTGCAGTCGTAAGGAGCCTCAAATGCAGGATTTTCACCTATACTTGTGCAGATGCTCACACTGATGCTAGCCAAGGGTCCAGGACATGGGCTACCATCCTTGGGGATCAGGACTTACTCTGGCAGAGACCAGCAGCAGGGTTCAGGCAGGTCTAGGTGGTGCTGGTCAGCTGTGCACGTATAGTGAGGTCTCTGGAAGATATTTCTGTTCCTGCAGCTCATACAGGGGGTCAACCAACTGACCGTTGGAGTCACTCTGGGTGGCCTAGTTTAAAGAAAAGCAGGTTCAATCTTCCGTCTACACAAGCAAGGCATTCCTTCTAGCAGTAGGGCAGTCCTTCTTCTGAATCTTCCACGGGTCTAGATGGTTCTGAAGAGTGGTTCTGAAGGTCCTATTTTTATACTCAGTTTTCCCCTTCTCCTGGGTTTTCCTCCAAACTGTCTAGGGTGACAAAGGGGAGGGCAGGCCTGATGTCAGGTTCCTTTGTGTGTGTGTGCTGCGGGCAAGGTCCTTTTTTAAATGTAATCAGGTCAGGGTACAGCTCCCCCACAGCCATCTTGCCAGGAAACCACTGCCCAGCTACACCCAGGTCCCATTGTTCACTCTCTGGCCCCAGTACACATTGGAGGAACCATTAACAGACCCAGTCATCTGGAAACTACTATAAAGGCCTCAGAAAGTTTCTGAAAGTGGCATTTTCAAAACTGTAATCTAAAATCTGACTTTACCATTAAAAAGGATTTTATATGACGATTCATTGAGTGTAAACAACAGATCTCTAACTGCTCCTAATCTGTAGTTTATTAATTAAAATAAAATAACCTAGTGCTAGCATATGGGAGAGATAGGCCTTATAACAGTGAAAAAACGGATTTAGGTGCTTTGCACTCTCAGGACAAGTAAAACCTCCACACATATGTCTCACTTTTTAAATACAATGCACCCTACCCTGGTAGCTTTTAGGGCCTATCTAAAGGTGACTTATATGTATTAAAAAGTAAGGTTTGGGCCTCGCACAAAGTTTATTTTGCCAGATCGAAATGCGAGTATAAAACAGCACTACAGGCTGCAGGGGCATGTCTGAAACATGTTTCACAAGGGTACGTTCTGCTGTCCACTAGAAGAATTGTTTTTACAGGCAACTGTACAGGTAGTACCATCTACAAGGGACTTACAAGTAAGCTAAATGTACCACTTTACCCTTTTTTAGGGCGATAGCATAAACAATTTGCCAATAGTTGATAGGGAAAAAATGCACAAAGGTCAACTAGCCAACACAAACAGGTTCAGCAAAGGAAGGCAAAAATCTGGGAGGACCCTGCAGAAGGGGTCAGGTGAAGTAGCGTCTCCCCACTGCGTTTGAGCTGTGCGAAGTAAAGGAATTATAAAATTAAAATAACTTTGGGTTCCTTTGCCTGCGGGCGGGACTGCTCTGCTCTCGGAGCGGTTTGCCTCCTCCTAAGTGTGCAGTGACTGTTTGGTCTGCCATTTCGGGCTGCTTAAACCAGTCATGCTCACTTTCCCAGTTCTACATGCAGGCTGCATTACAGCCTGCGTGGAGAACATGTCCAGGCCGCCATTCCCTAGCTGGGCGTCAAACCAGGATACACAGACCAATCACAACACTGCTCTACAGCATTGTGATTGGTCAGGGAGACCGGGTGCTTACAAATCACAATGCTGCATTTCAGCTTTGTGATTGGTCAGTGTGGCCTGCTTCCTGTTCCTCAAGTTCCACGAGGAGAGCAGGAGCAGAGACGCGGGACCCGGCAGTTACGTTTATATTTTGTACCTTTTGCAACATGCACGACCCCCCCCGCCGTGTGACCCCCTCCAACCCCCATGCGACCCCCACTTACAAGCTGTGCTGGCCGCCACTGGCCAGGGGCAACAGTTTTTTGTATACAAATTACCCTACTCTTTGCGATATTTATCTGAAAATGCTCTAAGCACAATTTATAACGTATTATTAGGTGTAATTATTATATTGGGAGCGTATTGGAGTTGGGGTGTGTACAAAAATGCTTTGACAAAAATACCCTGGCGCCGAGGTAGTGTTGCAAAGAAAATTGACTGCCACATTTTTTGGGCAACATGGAGAAAGGGATCACATTTAGTTTACTTTTCATCCTATGACTTGCTCATACTAATTAGAACAGGCACTTATATTTACTCATGGTAGGATGCTAGTCTGAATTTTGAAACAAAAAGTGAGAAAACTAAAATTTTAAAAAAATGAAAGAAAAAACATGTTAGAAATCTAAAAGTTAGGTAAAAATAGGAAGTCTCAACATCTTTAAAACGTTAGAAAAACGTGAAAGTGGGAAATGGAGAAGATCGGGTTGGCTTAAGAGTAAGGTTTATTCTGTGTGTTAGTGTTAAGCATTGGATTAATGTTAGGTTAAGGGCTATAGGGAGGGATAGGTTAATGTGGGCTAATGTTAGTGATAAATTACCTCAGGAATGGTATAACAGATATTTCCCATAAGATGCATGAAACTTGGCAAGACCTCCATATGTGATAAGGACATTGCTTTCTAAATTATTTCTCTGTGCCATAATACACAGAGAGCTGGTAAGAATAAAGTGTATGTATTTATATGTTGATACTGTTAGTAATTTTTCACTTCCAAGGTGCCAACATTATTCTCCTTTTTTGCTTGCAAATGTAAGAGCCTGGATTTTTTTTAAACACTGATGTTCAGTAAAAATGTTTTACAATATTCCACCAAGAGGTGCTATTGCAACTGCAGCTTAATCATGATTCTATGGAACACAAGATCATCAGTGTACAGCATTGCTGTAATAAAATTTGATCCAACCTCGAGTGGTCAGCTTCAAAGAGGTTCTAAAGCAATATTGCTAAAACAGGGGTACCAATACTCACCCCTGCTTTAACACACTAGCAATTGGAAAATTAGATGATAACTTGAGCAGGTTATCATACCAAGGTGTGCAATTGTTTAATCAAAGTTAAACATTCCAGGTGGCATGCCTAGAGTGGGCAAATTGCACCACAACAATTCCTGGCCAACTGTGTCAAATGCTACAAAGAATTCAATGAAGAAGGAGTAAATAGTTAAATGTTTTTTTTGCCTGCTATGATAAGCTACACTATGGGATTTGTGGAGTGCATGTTGACCTGAATGCATCCCAGTGCTAGAAAACACAGCTCATTGTCTAAAGTCCTGATGGCCAAGGGGAGAAAATTCCAGAGCATGGCTACATTAAAGCTAAATGAGCATCCACCTTTTCTGGCTCTTTTATCTGCAGGGATAGTGACCAAATGCAGGTTGGAGGAACGGAGAGGGCTATTGGGAACATGAGGGGTAAGAAGCTGTATGGGAGGACCTTTCTCTTTGTGCAATGCACAAGGACTTAAATTCAATTATTTGAGCAATGGGAGCCAGTAGAGTTCATCCAACCCCTGCCAGCCTGATTGGGATCTGGGAATGCCTAACAGTATGTGTGCAGCTGCATTTTGAACAACTGGTAATTTCTTAGTGGCAACTTTGGGGGATCCCAGATATAGAGGCCGATTACAATGGAAGACGGAAATGGGTCCGACCGCCATGGTCGGGGCAAATATATTCCGGACCGCACCATGGATAAACCGCGGGTGCGATTAGGATATTTCCGCCATCACACACAGACCGCGGCGGATGGATCACACCAAAGACCGCCGCACATGGACGGTACAACAGAAACACCTTCCGCCGCGGACGCAATTCTTGCGGAAACAGGCCAAACCTCCGCCAGGCCTGCGGAGGGACCTCCTGCACGATTAGGATAACCCCGCCATCCCAACAGAACTCACCACCGCCCACGACCGCCGCGGACAAAAAACAACGACATACGGAGCTTGGCTGCGGAAGGACCAAACGAACATCACCCCTGCCGTCAAACCGAAACAAAAATGGTGGACAGAAGTAAATAGTAAACCAAAAAAACAGGACCTACACCCACCAGTAACACCCAACCCCAACAACTACATACCCCAATGCCACACCCCCAACACAAACAAGAGCATCAAAGTCTCCACACCCCCAGAACACCTGAATGCAAAAAAACATTGTGACACAACCACCACACAGAGTATAAAAGGAATCCCTCCCATTACCACAATCCTTTGCATCACAACACAGCTGCAAGAAAGAGGCACACATCACACACAACAGACACACACAAACACACATACAACCTGCACACCAACACACCCACCACACCAACCCCCACAACACCATCCCTACATACCACACACCTGCACACCCAACACCCCCAACACCTTGCATATCACACACCATGGCCCCCAAGAAAAACCCCAAGTTCATAGAGCGTGAGTTGAAGGTCATGGTGGATGAAATCATCCATGTCGAACCACATCTGTTCGGTACCCTAGTGCAGCAGACCACTTTGGCAACTAAAACCACTATGTGGGACAGGGTAGTGACCAGAGTGAATGCTTCAGGTACCGTGCCACGCACCAAACATGATATCCAGAGGCGGTGGCACGACCTCAAGGCAAGGGTGATAGGCATCAGGGCCAAGAACCAACTGCGGGCACACGACACTGGCGGTGGCACTCCCATGGATCAAATACCATACACCGAATGGGGGAGAAGGCGCTAGGCACACTGCACCCTAAGAGCCTGGAAGGAATAGATGAGGGAGTGGAGGCTGGTAAGTACAAACCAATGACCACTATCACACTGTTATGTCCTGCCTTGCACAACTGCTAAGACACATCTCCCAGGCTCCAATCAATGCATGTGGACAACACAGTCACCCAAATGTGAAGCCCAGGGCTCAAATGCACCCACCATGATCAACCACAAATGTAGCCTCCATTGTTCCCAGGCTTGCATGTGGTCAAGCAGCTAACACCACAACTCCCAACAGGCCCCCATGTCTACAGGAAGGGTGGGGGTGGGTGGGAGGCCAGCACTATAACTCCCAACAGGCCCCAATGACTACAGGGAGGGTGGGGGTGGGTGAGAGGCCAGCACACCAACTCCTAACAGGCCCCCATGACTACAGGGAGGGTGGGGGTGGGTGAGAGGCCAGCACTACAACTCCCAACAGGCCCCCATGACTACAGTGAGGGTGGGGGTGGGTGAGAGTCCAGCACTACAACACCCAACAGGCCCCCATGACTACAGGGAGGCTGGGGGTGGGTGATAGGCCAGCACTACAACTCCCAACAGGCCCCCATGACTACAGGGAGGGTGGGGTGGGTGAGAGGCCCTCACTACAACTCCCAACAGGCCCCCATGACTACAGGGAGGGTGGGGGTGGGTGAAAGGCCAGCACTACAACTCCCAACAGGCCCCCATGACTACAGGGAGGGTGGGGTGGGTGAGAGGCCAGCACTACAACTCCCAACAGGCCTCCATGACTACAGGGAGGGTGGGGGTGGGTGAGAGGCCAGCACAACAACTCCCAACAGGCCCCCATGACTACAGGGAGGGTAGGGTGGGTGAGAGGCCTGCACTACAACTCCCAACAGGCCCCCATGACTACAGGGAGGGTGGGGGTGGGTGAGAGGCCAGCACTGCAACTCCCAACAGGCCCCCATGACTACAGGGAGGGTGGGGTGGGTGAGAGGCCAGCACTACAACTCCCAACAGGCTCCCATGACTACAGGGAGGGTGGGGTTGGTTGAGAGGCCAGCACTACAACTCCCAACAGGCCCCCATGTCCACAGAAAGGGTGGGGGTGGGTGAGAGGCCAGCACTACAATTCCCACCAGGCCCCCATGTCTACAGGGAGGGTGGGGGGCATGAGAGGCCAGCACTACAACTCCCAACAGGCCCCCATGACTACAGGGAGGGTGGGGTGGGTGAGAGGCCAGCACTACAACTACCAACAGGCCCCCATGTCTACAGGGTGGGTGGGGGTGGGTGAGAAGCCAGCACTACAACTCCCAACAGTTCCCCATGTCTACAGGGAGGGTGTGGGTGGGTGGGAGGCCAGCACTCCAACTCCCTTCAGGCCCCCATGTCTACAGGGAGGGTGGGGGTGGGTGAGAAGCCAGCACTACAACTCCCAACAGGCCCCCTTGTCCCATCCCAGACCAAGATGGAGTCCCCACCATGTGCTGACCAGTGCATCTCCCTCTTCTAACTTACAGGTAGGTAGCCATCTTCACAGGGAGGGGTGGGTATGAGGGGGAAGTCTGTACTCCAAATTCCAATGTGCACCCTCCACCCTCATGATTGCAGCGAGGAGCAACACAACACATGGCTTCGTAGTAACTCCATGGTGAAAAGGTGAAATTCAAAATGGGACAGGTGAGTACGCAGTGCCTGCATACTGCATTCGTCGAACAACAAACAAGTACCATATGTCCACAGAAGGACCCACAAATAACAGACCCTTTCACACATGTAAGAGAAGCGTCACATCTGCACGCATCAAAAAACCAGCAAGGGAAAACTTGGACATGGTGGCAGCCCCCACAATCCATGTAGTAGGCAGTCTGTACATGATATGAGACTTGACATACCCACAAAAGCAAGTACAATGTGTTTCCTGACAAAAGGCACATGGATGCAATGTCCAGACCCTGTCTCTAACACAAGGTAGACCTTCCACATGAAAGACCAACATATGCCTCTTTTGACAATGACTAGACCAGGTTCAGTAGCAAGGTAGGTTGTCCACAACCCTGGTGAACATGGCCTAGTCCACATTGCAGAGCCACAGCAACAATGTCAAAATGACTACCAAACTACACAGAGTCCAGGGGTACCATCCAATAGCAGAACAGCACCACACATATCCAAGTATTGTGTCCCCACCTCCAACCCACCATAAGGCCCAGTACTGTGTACCACACCAATATGATGACATCAACAACCATGTCCTGAATCCCTAGAAAATTGAAATGTAACAACAACAAACCTGCCATGTCCACAGCATTGATTCTTAAATTCTTGTCCCTCAGGTGACCGAGAACTGGCAGGAGAAAGCAGCAACCGCCAGCACCATTCGCCCCCTCACAGCATGGACTCTCCGGTGATGATTCCCTGGACACCTCGGGTGCAGAGGGCGATGCCGGTCCGCCTATACTCCCAGGGCCATCAGTCTCCCAGGACATCACTGCCCCACCACCTTGGCCAGTGGAGCCACAGCAACTACTGCCATTGTGATCTGTGCAGCTACTACCACCACCACCACCACCACTCCTGCCTGTGCCACCCTCACTGACCAATTGGGTGATGGTGGACCATCAACATCACAGGCTAGCAGGGAGTGTGGACAGGTGAGGACACAGGTGAGGCCACAACTTTCGAACAGGAGGTAGGTGCAAGGCGAGGTGGGGGACAAGACCCACCCAATCCTGGGACAGAGACCCTGGATGCCATTTCAAGAGTGCATGCGTCGTACGAGCGGTCGCAGGCACAGGCGGATCTGGCGCACCAAGACTCACTTGAGACCCAACAGCTGTTGAGGTCCATGGACAACCGTATGGGACAAATGGTGGACCTCATGGGGCAGCAAACATCTGTTTGGAGGGAGTGGTTATCCCGCAACACACCACCTCCCCCTCCCCCAAGTGGCTAGCGGGACAAGACACCACCACCATCACCTGAGGCCACTGACAGGGAGGTGTCCCCCGAACAACCTGCCCCCACAGCTGGGTCCTCTCCGGCTCGAAGACAGAGGGGCCGTCCGAGTCTGGATCCAGGACAGAGCAGTGGCAATGCACCAGCCACCCGCCAGAAGAGGGGCCGGCACTGACTTCACCATTCCTTGAGCCTGGCATTCACTCTGTGAACTATCTTGCCCACGTTGCCAAGCATTGGCACACGTCTGTTGGACTAGGTATACACCACACAATGTGGTGTCTACACGGTGGTATAATCTGACATGACCTTCAACTCACTCTTCCCCTCCACCACCATTTTGTAAATATGTACTAACACAAATCCACAGTCTTAAACGTTGGGTGTATGGGAGATTTGTGGCGCTCATGTAGAGATACACTAATTAGTCTTTTTGGAATACCATCCTCTTGGGTGCTTGCAATATAAAGGGGAGAAGAGAACACCCTACTTCTCGCTACGCAATCCTAAGATTGAAGACAATTTACAACAATCATTGCAATACACCACTTATCACAACAATAACACTTTTTTCATTATTTTTTCAAACAAAACATAAGCCAATCCATTGGGCTCTTGAAGATTTCTTCCTTCTTTTTAATTATTTTTTCAGCTCCAATCCCTTATGTCATGCCAACGCTTTTCGCCATTGTTAAAGGTAACCAATCGGGTTCCTCAGGGCTCAACTTTATGTTATTTCTTTTTCCCTCCTTGGTCGAATATATTTCCTTCTTAGTTCATAATCCCCACTGTGGGTACACAGCCTTATTGGACTGTGTAGATGTGTACACTTTTAAATGTGTGACCTCAAAACCAAGATGTCACCAGATTGCCATGCACATCTGACGCAACTAGAGCTCACATCACTATCCTCTGACAACCAATGGCAATGTCAATAGTATGATCATACATGCAACAAATGGACATTGATGAGACACGTGGACACGGGCCATTGACAGAACAGGATGAGTTTTGAGGCATTCCGGACATGCCCTGACACAGATGTACACCTATCATCATTACATGTGTGCGGAGACATGCAGTGTGTCTACACACCGCGTCAGGGCACGCCGTCCGCCATCACAGAAAATGATCTTCCTACTGCAATTGTGTGTACCATTGGCTGCATGTGCAAGGACCATCAATGGTCAAACACCGCCAATCGCATGTGCGCGCTACCGCGATGGTGTATCATTTGAAAATCATCACTCGCTGGCCTGGAAATGGTGGAGCACGCATTCCAGAGGGGCGGGGCAGGCTTACAGATACATTTGAATGAGCAAGTGGAAATGGCAGTTGGTATCCCCCCTTTCAGTCACATAGAGGCACCCACTGCCGGGTGCGGGCGGTGGGTGCCGCTATGTGTATTGATGTTACCATGGCATGGATCTGTTAGCCTGCTCCACCCCCGCGGAATGCGTGCTCCACCATTGCCATGCCAGCAAGTGATGATTTTCAAATGATGCACCATCCCGGTAGCTCGCACATGCGATTGGCGGTGTGTGACTGTGATGGTCCTTGCACATGCAGCCAATGGAAACAGGTACCGCGGGACGCGTAAGCGATTTCCCAAAAAGCGGAAGCCGTGCACCGCCACAGCAGGGCCAGTCATTGGCTCATTTTGAATGCGGCAGCCCGGGAACACCAATTGCTGCAGACGTGTGCCACTGATATCAGTTCAGGGCCCTATAAATGTGTGAATTTGAGCACCACATATCTTCTGCTTCCAGCCACTGCTGCCCGCACCCATCACCTCTACCTGCTGCTGCTGACCACTCCACCAACTGCTGCTGTTGTGCCAGTGTCCTGGACCTTGCCATGGCGAGAGTTGGAGAGATCCGGTCCCGTCCCTACAGTACAGAGGAGCTGGAGGTCCCTGTGAACGTTGTGCTCCGCCACTATGAACGGCTCTACGGTGCCCCAGTACAGGTGGTAAGTGCAGTGGGGGACATGTTGGGGTGCATGAGGTGGTCCCTGACTCCTGGCCTCTGCAATCTGGCCGGTGTTCTGTGGGAGGCAGTGTGGGTATGCCCCAGCAGGTCAGGCACGCTGTGATGTGTTCCTGGTTGTGTCACTGACTGATTGACCTCTATGCTGCGAAATTTTATCTTTGAGGGGTCACAAACATGACATGTGTAGTCTTGTGGCTGTGCTGGGTCACGACCGATCACATCTATCTTGTGGGTGTGTTCCTCACCTGCTTTCCATGATAGACTAATGCCATATTGACCTGTCAGTCACATATGTTGTACTGTGCATGGCTGCGTACAGATACCTGTACCTTCTATCTGTGTGAACGGCCAACTGTTCACCGACTTGCCCCCTCTCGTCTCCCGTTATGGTAGGTCAAGCTGCACCATGGCAAGGCCGTGTGGAGGGCCATAGCACGTGATGTACGGGCAGTGGGGGTGTGCAAGAGGCTACACACACACTGCCACAAGCAGTGGGATGACATCTCCAGGCTCAGCAAGAATGTGGTGGAGATGACACTGGGGCTGATTCCCAGATCAGTCTGGCTTGCCCGACGTACCATGACCCCTCTAATGCTGCGCATCATAGCTGTGACACATCCTGACCTGTCCGCACGGTTCAGAGGGGAGCAGCAGCAAACTAGCGGTAAGCACACTGAATGTGTTTGTGACTTGGGAGTGCATGCATGTATTGCTGGTTAGACACAGTAGTGACATCCGTGCTGTATATGTTGTGCTGCTATTGCATGTTGGTGGCATTAGCGGAGTGAGAGTTAGCATCCATGCCAGCTGGACATACCAGTTGCATTGTAGTGCAGGGGCCCAGGACATGCCATTCAGGTCTGTGGTCCCATGGCATCACATGTGTGGTGGTCTGGATGCACTTGCCCTGTTTGTTTCATGTACATGTGTCACAGGGCCTACTGATTCTTTGACATGAGGATATCTGGTAGGGGTGGTTCATGTGCAGGATGGGTGCGGCATGTTGTTCAGCAGTCAAGGGAGTTTGGATTTTGTAATTTGCAAAATGTGAGTGTGGCACTTATGTGTACTTCTTATCTCTCACTTTCTGCTTTGGACGAGGGCACGGACAGACAAACGATGGAGCTAAGTGGAGGCAATGCATCCCGATCAGAGATCACACAAACGCAGACTGAGACTGAAGAGAGCAGCCCTGGAGAGGGGGACAGAACTATCCCTGAGGACTCACATGTAGAGACACCATAATCCCCATCTTCATACAGCGGTTGTGAGTCATCCGTGTTGGTAGACACAGGGAGTGGACAATCTACACCTTCAGTTGTTACACAACACACTGAGCCCACACTGCCACCAACTGCATTAAGTACTGCTCGTGCTCGCCAGAGTAGGGGGAGCAAAGTGGCCTTTGGTGCAGGCACCGCTGCTCCTGCCCCTGTGTCACAAACTGCCCTTAGGGCTGAGGAGGTTGATGTGCTGCGACAGCTGTGTGTAGGGCAAACAAACATGATAAATGCATTCCTGGACCACAATAGGAAGTTGGGGCAGGTGGTAGCATTCATGGAGGGGATGCATGGTGATGTTGCTGGTCTCCACAGGACAGTACAGTCCTTATCCAACACAGTGTCTGCAGCCATTCAACAGTCACATGCACCCCATCCACACCACTTACTGTCTCAGGGGAGAGTGACATTTCTGAACCTGTCTCATTTTCTGGGTATTGCACTAGAAGCAGGCACAGGCAAAAAGGCAGGCAACGAAGGCCACAGACACCATCCCCTAGGAAAGGAAATCTCTCACAGAACACAACATCACCTACCCTGGAGATTACACACAGGACCCTCAAGGGGTGATGGGGGACACGGATTCACAGGGCACACATCCATCCCCCTCAAAAGGTACTCCCAAGGGCAAGAAACATATCATGGACAAGGCACAGACCAAGGACAGGGCATCCGCAAAGGGCAGGACACCACCCATGGCCACGGCTCCTCACAAGGAGCAGCCACCTCCCAAGGACAGGGACAATCCCAAGGACCGGGCTACTACAAAGGACAGGGCACCTCCCACGGACCGGGCCACTACAAAGGACAGGGCACTTCCCATGGACCGGGCCACTACAAAGGACATGGCACCTCCCAAGGACCGGGCCATTACAAAGGACAGGGCATCTCACCAGGACCGGGCCACTACAAAGGACAGGGCACCTCCCAAGAACTGGGCCACTACAAAGGACAGGGACAGTCCCAAGGACAGGGCCACTACAAAGGACAGGGCACCTCCCAAGGACCGGGCCCTTACAAAGGACAGGGACACTCCCAAGGACAGGGCCACTACAAAGGACAGGAACACTCCCAAGGACAGGGCCCCTACAAGGGACAGGGCACATTCAATGGACAGGGCACCTCCCAGGGACAGAGCACCACCCACGGATAAGGTACATTACAAAGACAGGACCCCTCCTAAGGCCAAGGCGTCTCGCACGGCCAAGGCACCTCCCAGGGAGAAGACACCTCCCAGGGCCAAGGCGTCTCCCATGGACAGGACATCTACCAAGGACAGACATCCATCACCCATGCGTCCCCTGAAGCTGGTGTTGGTGAAGGATCGTAAACCACATGTGTCAGAGGTAGAGTCCCTCCATACCTCTACTCCCATCCACACCCCGGTGAAGCAGAGGAAGTAGTACACTGTTGTTGCATCCCCCATTACACATGATGCAGAGGGCAGAAGGCAGGGCAAGAGCAAGCGTCAAGCAGGGTCCAGCACATCCCCAGAGAGCAGACTCCCACCAGCACATGATCCGCCTTTGATGGGTGATGTTTCTGATGAGCCCGCACCACTTACCAGTCCAGTCATGTCCAGGGTGACCTTGCAAATCCCAAAGAAATGGAAACACACACAGGTGACACCTGACCACCCCAATGTTGCTCCAGTACAGCTGTCCCCAGCTCCCAGAGCCACCCTGCCTCCTAGCCCATACAGCCCTGTGCCTCATCATTTCAGTGGTCCTAGTGGCTCAGCTGCAGTTCACTCTCATGTGTCAGATAGTGGCTCTGTGTCTGTTGTTGGCTGTCATGCCTCATGTAGTAGCACTGTGTCATTTGTGCCCTCTCCTGCCCCAGGTACTGCCACTGTGTGTGTCCTCCACTTTCATGTTTCAGATGCTGGCATGGTATTTGTTGGTCACTGTCCAGGGACAGGTCCTGCCAGTGTATCTGGGTCTATTGCTCAAGTGTCAGTCACTAGAGCTGTGGCTGTTTCTCACACTCCTGTCTCAGGTCCTGCCACTGTGTCTGGGTGTATCGCTCATGTGTCAGTCACTAGAGCTGTGGCTGTTTCTCATACTCCTGTCTCAGGTCAGGCCACTGTATCTGGGTCTATTGCTCATGTGTAAGTCACTAGAGCTGTGGCTGTTTCTCACACTCCTGTCTCAGGTCCTGCCACTGTGTCTGGGTCTATCGCTCCTGTGTCAGTCACTAGAGCTGTGGCTGTTTCTCACACACCTGTCTCAGGTCCTGCTAGTGTATCTGGGTCTATCGCTCATGTGTCAGTCACTAGAGCTGTGGCTTTTTCTCACACTCCTGTCTCAGGTCCTGCCACTGTGTCTGGGTCTATCGCTCATGTGTCAGTCACTAGAGCTGTGGCTGTTTCTCACACTCCTGTCTCAGGTCCTGCCACTGTGTCTGGGTCTATCGCTCATGTGTCAGTCACTAGAGCTGTGGCTGTTTCTCACACTCCTGTATCAGGTCCTGCCACTGTGTCCGAAGCTACGGGGTCCCACAGTCCACCTGATTCTGTGCTGTTAGGTGCATTTCCCATCACTCAAATCTCATTGTACTTGATTTCTGGACTGTCCATTGTAACCACCTTGCAATATTATTCTCCATGGGACTGTCCGTATGACACACGTCCTTGTGCTGCCTCAGATGTACCTGCTCTGTTGTGAACACTGCCCTGTTGCTGTTATGTTGCTGCATTGTGCCCTCTCATGTGCTGCCTCAGATGTACCTGCTCTGTACCATGGACTGTTGATGCATTGTGCCCTCTCATGTGCTGCCTCAGACGTACCTGCTCTGTACCATGGACTGTTGATGCACGTTGTCCCTCTCATGTGCTGCCTCTGATGTACCTGCTCTGTACCATGGACTGTTGATGCACTTTGCCCCTCTCATGTGCTGCCTCAGATGTACCTGCTCTGTACCATGGACTGTTGATGCTCTTTGCCCCTCTCATGTGCTGCCTCAGATGTACCTGCTATGTTGTGAACACTGCCCTGTTGCTGTTATGTTGCTGCAATGTGCCCTCTCATGTGCTGCCTCAGATGTACCTGCTCTGTACCATGGAGTGTTGCTGCATTATGCTCTCTCATGTACTGCCTCAGATGTACCTGCTCTGCTGTGAACACTGCCCTGTTGCTGTTATGTTGCTGCACTGTGCCCTCTCATGTGCTGCCTCAGATGTACCTGCTCTGTACCATGGACTGTTGATGCTCTTTGCCCCTCTCATGTGCTGCCTCAGATGTACCTGCTCTGTACCAAGGACTTTTGATGCACTTTGCCGCTCTCATGTGCTGCCTCTGATGTACCTGCTCTGTACCATGGACTGTTGATGCACTTTGCCCCTCTCATGTGCTGCCTCAGATGTACCTGCTCTGTACCATGGACTGTTGATGCTCTTTGCCCCTCTCATGTGCTGCCTCAGATATACCTGCTATGTTGTGAACACTGCCCTGTTGCTGTTATGTTGCTGCATTGTGCCCTCTCATGTGCTGCCTCAGATGTACCTGCTCTGTACCATGGAGTGTTGCTGCATTATGCTCTCTCATGTACTGCCTCAAATGTACCTGCTCTGTTGTGAACACTGCCCTGTTGCTGTTATGTTGCTGCACTGTGCCCTCTCATGTGCTGCCTCAGATGTACCTGCTTTGTACCATGGACTGTTGATGCTCTTTGCCCCTCTCATGTGCTGCCGCAGATGTACCTGCTCTGTACCAATGACTTTTGATGCACTTTGCCGCTCTCATGTGCTGCCTCAGATGTACCTGCTCTGTACCATGGACTGTTGATGCTCTTCGCCCCTCTCATGTGCTGCCTCAGATGTACCTGCTCTGTATCATGGACCGTTGATGCTCTTTGCCCCTCTCATGTGCTGCCTCAGATGTACTTGCTCTGTTCTATCCAGTGGGCATTCTCCCGGCTACTCACAAAGGCAACCTCTATGATGTGCAATAAAGCATTTACTCCTGTATTGTAGTTTATCTGTGTCATTCCAGGTTGTCTCCTTGAATTGTTGATATATTGCTGCTGTGGTACATGCTGTGTATGCCACTTTCACATTACCATTGCCCAGCACTGTTTCCTTTCGTTTGGCAGGGGTGACAGTCATTAAAATGTGGCTGTGGACTGTGCAAGGGTGGGGGAGCCACTCTGAGGCTTATGTTGGGACAACAGTGGCTTCCCATGCACTGCAGGTTATGTGGATGTTTTTTCATATGGTGCATGTGTCACACTCATGATTTGTGGGTACCCAGTAGGTTGTTCAGTCTCGACTTTGTCTGGCAACATGTCAGGGCTCATCGTGTGTGTTAGTTGTTGATGTGTATGCAGCAGGGTTGTTTTTTGTGGTGTTTGGTGTATGGGCCCCTGTCTGTTAGTGGGGTATGTGTGGGGTTGGCCTGAGGGTGGGCCCGCTTGTCTCCTTATGTGTGGTATGCCTTGTGCGTTGGTGTGTGTATGTGGGCCTGTGAGCTGTGTGGCCTAGCCATTCCTGCCTGCCTGCCTGCCTAGTTGATTGTGGGCATGGTTACCGTCATCTGCTCCACTACGTTGCGCTGTCCGTGGTGTGGCTGTTTGTTCGTGGTGCGTGTGTGTTCTGGGTGAGTGGGGTCAGTTGTGCCCAGGTGTTTTTGCTGGTGGTGCATGTATGTGTGTGAATGTCCAGACTTGGGGTTCTGTTGTGGGGAGGGGCTTCGACACGTGCGTGGTGTGTGTGTTGCAGCCGCGGTCAGTAGGGGAATACCTGCCGCGGCAGTGACGTGGGGAGAGGGAGGGGCAGGGTGGGGTTTAGTAATGTATGGATAATGGATGTTTGCAGGTAAGTCAACATATATATGAAGCAAATGTATTTCGCTGCGTGCACTGCATACCCATATGCGATGCAGGGCACGCAACGAAAGTCATTTGATTTATTTATATGTTTACTTACCTGCAAACATCCATTATCCATACATTACTAACCCCCACCCTGCCCCTCCCCCTCCCCACATCACCGCCCCGGCAGGTACTCCCCTACCGTCCACGGCTGGTGTATTTGCATACCTGCGTCGTCGTCGGCAACGGTCCATGACTTGCTGGTGGTGGAGCACGAAGAGTAGCGGGAATGCGTGTAGAGCTGCTTCCATGACGAAGGTCTGACTGCGGTGGGTCTCTCTGCAATGTTTTGCCTCTCAGCTGTGGTGGTTTAGCCCTGTTCGGGCTGGTGTTTTTTCCGCTGCAATTTGCTGTGTGGTATCCGCCATTGCGATTTTGAGGACTGTCGAGACGTCATTCCGTACGGCGGTGTCTCTGGATTGGTTACGTCCGCCGCTGTTCACGTTCTTCCGCGGCATATGGAAAGTTGACAGTACTTCCCATCCTAATATGGCGGACGGACTATCCGCGGCTTGCGGACTGTAAAAGGCATTTTACGCATACTCCAGGTTGGCGGTTGTCGTTCCGTCCGCCATCGTAATCGACCCCATAGTGAGTTCCAGAAGTCCAGGTGAGAAAGAATCAGTGCCTGGACTGCCAACCCTTCGAAGTCTGGGTAAGCAGAGGCAAAATCTTGTGCTGCATCCGCAACAGACAAAAACAACTGGCTGATATTTTGGTGGCCTAGGCCACCATAGTCAGATTGACATCACTTCATATCCCTAGACTTTTTATAACAGATTTATTTGCCAGAGGGGGACCAAGGCATGCTGGTCAATTCAAATTGTGTTTGGCTGGGAACATGCTCCCGAGTATCTTGAATTCAGTTTTTGCTCCATTGAGCTTAAGGTGTTATTGACTAATCCAACTGGAATTCTGCTCCCAACAGAGTCCAAGATTGGAAGAGGACAGATCTGACTCAGGTGTGAGTTAAAACATCAGCTGGGTGTTATCGGCGTAGGAGACATCACAAAAGGAGCTACAATGTCCGCCAATGGTTTAAGGTGGATGTTAACTAGTGTGGCATTGAGTGAGGAGCCCTGCGGGGTCCTACAAGTGACAGGCAAGATATCTGATGTGCAGCCCTTGCCAAAAACCTGAAACGTTTGCTCTTTCAGAAATAAACCAACTCAATCCAGGAGTTTGGGGTGGTCAACAGTGTTGAATGCCTCACTGAGGTCTAGGGTACAGTAGTCACGGTTGCCCCTAAGTCTAATTTCTTTTTGGCTTCCTCCTCCACCACCAAAAGGGCAGTCTCAGTGCTGTGCCTTGGCTGAAAGCCAGTTTATGTCTGGTGAAAAAATAACTGGCCTCCAAAAAGTCTAAGAGACATCTATTTACATGTTTTTCTGCCTCTTTACTTAAACATTGGTAAAAGCGAGATGGGGCGGAAATTTCCCAAACAGGCAGGATCGATTTGGAGTTTCTTCAAGTAGGCTTTAACCATTGCATGCTTCCAGGGCTGAGGCACAATCCCCTTCTCCACAGATAGATTAACCATGTTGAGCAGAATGGGACGGAAAAATCCGTGCTCAAGCTGCATAATACCAGGGTGTGCAGGGCTGAGGGGTGATTCTGATTTGAAATTACTAAAATGGGTATTATGCTCTTCCAATAAAAGGAGAGGGAATTGAGAAAGGATGGTGGGAATTCTATCCCTGCTATTATTGAAGGGGGATGAATTTTTATTTCCATGCACCTTTTCAAAAGATTGATAGATATCCAGAATTGTTTAATCGAAGAAGATTGCCAACACGATTCATCTATCAATTGAGGGTTCATATAAAGGTTTACTGGAAGAAGAGTCTAACAACATTTTGGTAATTTTGAACATCTCTCGAGGAATATTACAGGCCTCATTAATTCTAGTTTCAAAGTAGGATGCCTGGGCGAGTCGGGGTTTGGAGTGGTAAACCCTGACTCTCTTCCAATATATAGTTTTCTTAAGTTCCCCATAATCCTTCCTTCACCCCCTTTCTGCAACCTTGCAGTTTTTCTCAAGAATTCTTAGGTGGGGGAATTATTGTTGGATTTTCAGTCATTGGCCGCTTAGGGATATTTAGACCTAAGGACTGAGTCAAACAGTCTGTGATCTTATTTTGGCCAACTTGTGGATTAGGGCCAGGAAGGATAAGGAACACCTAAGAGAGCTTCTCCAGGTCTCCTGATTTAACTGAGACCAGTGACGGTCTACCATTGCCTGCTTTTAGAGGGTGCAGGAGAGTTAAGTATCCTAGAGATCATGGAGATCAAAAAAAATCTGCTCAAATGAGAAGTACCAGATCCTGGACTTCAAAAAGGGAGTATTAGTTAAGATAGGATCCAACAAGTGTTCCTCAGAGTGAGTGGGGCCCTGGACCCTTTGTTCCATTTGTATAGCCGCTAAATTGTCCTTAAGACAGGAGGCTTGTGAGTCCTTAGGATCATCAAGCTGAAGATTTAAATCTCTCATTATCGTAAAGAGAGTATATTTTGTTGCCTTACTCGCAAGGGCTTCTGGAGCTGCCTGAATGAATCAACTAGAAGGGACTGGGGGATGATAAACTAAAACTCCCGAAAATGTTGAATTGTGAGAAAATGAGATGGAAAACACAAGACTTTCACAATGGGAAAGGGTGAGGGAGTTAGTTCTATAATTAAATGAAGTTTTCAAATGATGACGAGGCTTCCACCTTTTCTACTAACTCTGTCCCTTTTTTGGATGATGTGGTAAACCTGGAAATTGCCTGGTCCTGATTCCTCATGAAGCCATGTTTCCGTAAGATAAAAAACATCTGGTTTATCATCTTCCCAAAAAGTGAAGATATCTAACTTGTGACCAGCAAGGGTCCTGCAGTGAAGAAGAAACATATTGCCTCCCGATTGATGCAAAGGAAGTTCCCTAAGTGCAAGATCGGTAAACAGACTATGTGAACCATGCTTACAGATCTGATTTGCTACCACAAATTACTGTGTGAGGTACTGCAAAGTGACTATATGATAAAAGTGGCCATTCCAGGATGAAATTCCACCTGTTCCCAAGGAATTAAGGGGCATATTACCAAGGGTGGCAATAGGCAATTATCGCCAGTTTAGCGGCCGTTTTTGGCCTCTAAGCGGCGATAATTCTATCACTCTATTAGCAAGCTGTCGCTAACTGATGTTAGCGACAGCTTTTAGGCAATAGCGAACGGTTTGGGGCCCGCTTTGCATGTCAGCAATATTTATCGCTAATGAGATGCAAAGTGGGCGTACCCAACCTGTTAGCGACTGAAAGCAGTCGCTAACATCGCTATCGCCTATTAGCAAGGCAGGCGTAGCGATGGAAATATTCCCGCTATCGCCAAAAACTAACGCCTGCTCAGACCAGTACTTAGCCATGTTATCCAATGGGAGGTGGATAACATGGCTAAGAGCATTTCGTCGCTAATGCGTTAATATTGCTGTATTCTCAGCGATATTCACGCATTTCGCCGCTATCGCTGGATATTTTAGCACAATGGAGAAAAACGTTGCTAATATCATGTTTTCTCTGCTAACATATCCAGCTATAGGCAGCGATAAAAAAATCGTCGCTAAGCCTATTTAGCGATAAATATCGCTACTTGTTGGTAATATGCCCCTATGTTATTACGTTACCCACTTTGCCAATTCACTAAGCAATAATTCTGGAGAAATCTTAGGCAATGTGTGTCTAGAACAGAAATTGAATGACAGGCTTCAGGATCCTATTTGTCCCCCTTTCATAAAAAACGGTTTGCTAGATGACCCCTCCCGAGATGGAAGCAAAGAGCCACTTTGAACTATAAGTAGAAATGAGTTTTGAAAAACATAGCCCACCAAGTTGGAGCTTTGTTTACAGCAACACCTGGAATGCCATCTGGGCCAGTAGCTTTGCTATTTTTGGGATATGATAACTATGAGTATTCTCATTTCAGGCTTCCTCAGGTCAAAATCCCTTTCCAAGGCAAATATGTTAGAATTAGCAGCAATAAATTCAGATGTGAAGGCTCAAAAAGAGCTGAAAGATACCGAACCCAAGATTTCTCAGCAATGTGTAAATCAATAGCGTCTGGGAAACCGTATTACCCTTAGCAACAAGGGAACAGAATCTTCTTGCATCATTATCCCAGATGTCATCCTCCACATGGATACACTCTTGACTTACTCCAAGCATCATTTTAACCCTAATCAGAATTTTACAGGATGCCTTTTTAGATACCCACAAAGTAATTTCATCACACTTCTTCATGCAATTCCCATCATGTTAAGCACTGACGTTTGCTTTTGGAGATACTTGAACCAACATAGGGAGATATTTGAAAATGTGGTCACAAATTAATCCATAATAATGCTCATTGAAACCTTCCTCAAGATATTTCAAACCTCTGCAATGGATTTCAGAAACTCTATTGTTATATTTGATCTTCCTTATTTATTAATGATTTAATTATACTGGTGACATGATTCTCTTGTCTTTCGTAGGTTTATATTCAAAGACAAGGCTACACGAAGATACGTTTCTCTTAGTAAATTATAATTCCTAAGAATGAGACTCTGTGATCCTAGCATTCAAGACCCTGCTTACGACTATGGGTATTGTGCATAGACATCACTTTCAAATAGATTTGCAAGATGCGGACTTTGACTTTGATTAGAAATACGTTTCATGCACGTGTTCAACAAAATCATGTCTGACAGACTCTATTTTTGTTGAAGAGTTAAGTGAACCCCACAGCATTAGGTCTCCGTAGAAAAATTTAATGATGCGTCGATTCATAGCAAAGCATCCCCTGAAGGGTGCCCTTTAGTATTATTGAGAACATACAAATCATCTTTTTAGAGGGAAGTCCTTTGTTAGCCATATTTGCAGCTTGACTGTGAAAATACAAGCTCCTGCTTTCGAAATGAAAGCAGGTGCATGAAGTGACACTGAGTGCAGTTTATAGATCTCCATGTTCATAGTGGGTTATTGTGCTTCTTAGACATTGTGCCAGCTTTTGAGGTGATGGACAAGGCAACTGATGTCAAGGGAGTATGAGTTTTCTGTTCCTGTATTGAGACCTCACTGACTGTACATTAAGTTTTTTTCAATCTGTGCATGTGGGCTGATAAAGTTGTCATACACGCATAGGAAGCATACAGTTCATAAAATCTGCCAGAATCTTATTTCTTCCTTTAATCATGGCTTTACATTCCTATCTTCATCTTTCATCCTTGCTAACAGGCCTGACTCCTTCTTCTCTCCTTCACCTCTTTTTCCAGAAAGTCTTGAACCTTCCTATCCAACTTTATGGTTTTTCATGCTGTCCACCTCCACTTAGTTCTCCATTTCAACCTCAACTTCCTTTTCTTCAACCTGTTTGGGTCTCTGGCTTTTGAGAGATCCAGAAGGTAATAGTAGTTTGATGAAAACTCCAAGTATTGTATGTTGTTTGTGGTGGGTCCATCAACGAGTAACAGACTGTTTCTAAGTGCATTTGAGAACGTAGCACATCAAAAAGACGGAGAGCATGAAATCAGCCTAGAAAATGTTGATTATTGTAGTGGCATCCATGTTGACAGAACCGGAAGAGGATTAGTCTAGAAGATGGATCACAGCTGTATATCCAGGCAAATGACTGTATAGATCGGTTCCAAGAGGCAATTCAAAAAACACATTCAATCTAGGGGTGAAGCCAATGATACACAATTCATTGTCAAAGAGTGAAGAGATGATGCTTCACTCACAGTATGTGTTGTGTAGTACTTCATTTCCTCACATTCATGGGCACCAGAGTACTGGCAGCAGCTGCCAACTACAGAAAACTGGCCTGCCATTCACATTCTATTGGAATGACCATTAGTGACACATCCCCAACACCCTCCCCTTCCTTATATAGAAAAGTAAACAATTAAAAAAATTCAGAATAAGGTGGTTACAAAAACCAGCATAGCATATTTACATAGCAAATGCACACAGCCAAATATTACAGAACACCAAGACATGCAAAAGCCTGTACAATAACTTCCCTAAGCTTCAGTGGCATAGCTAGACACTTTGCCGCCAGTGGCGGTCTCTGCCTTTGCTGCCCCGGCAGCCACATGGAACAGCGAGGAGGCGCCTCCCTCAAAACTCGTGCTGCCGGGGGAGGACAGCCTTCCTTGCTAAGCTGCTGCTATCCTTTCAACCACCTTAAAAACAAAAGCAAATATCAGAATATAAAATAAATATTTACAAAACAGAGGGCCAGATGTACAAAAATTAGGAATACCTATTACTAATTGTGATTCTCTCTGAATCGCACTTAGGAATTCACTATTCCTAATGTATGAAACTCTTTTGATTTTCATTAGTGAATTCTAGTGGGTAGCAAATTGACCTAACTCATTCATATTAGTGAGGTAGGTTGCAATTTGTGACCGTTTAGGAATCGCAGCCATCACAGGAATGGTGATCTGCTTAGGTCAACAGACCACCATGTCAGTGATTGCTTTTTAACAAAGAAAGCTTTTTGTTCCGTGGGACCACTGCCTGCTATTAAAACATATTTTTTTAACATTCCCTTTGCAAATGGGTTATCAGTTTTAAACTGGTGGTAAAGTATTTATGTTTTATGATTGGAATTTTGTCAAAAAAACATGAATACACATCAGTCTGATTCAGCATTTGAAAGGGAATCCCCTTCCAAATACTGAATTGGTATTTGGTAGCAAACACAAATTGCGATTCGGTAACAAGTTATTGAATCTAAATTTGGCTTTTGCACATTTGAAAAAGCTTTTTTGCGGTTGTAATCATTTGCGACCGTAAAAATTATTTGTACATCTGGCCCAGAGTGGCTTACAAAGTATGCAAAAACAATTGCTGAAAAGAAGACAAGAGAGGACAAAACTGGAAACAAAGTAGCCAGTTGCACGGCACCGTAGAGTGGTGGACACAAAATTATACATGCTCATGGGAACGCACATTGCAATAAAAAATTTAGCACAAGCCCAGGTTGCATCTTGTAAACCTTAAGGTGTACTGGGAGTGACTTAGATCATGATGACACACAACGTTGACTTGGTAAAGCTTAGATTTGTTTACCCGGCCCGTAGGACCTCGCAACACCACATTCCCCTCCAATCAATAACCCCAAATTTGTCACACACATACTTAGATTTGTAACTAGGAATAATTGATACCACACTTTTGCTCCACATCTTTCCACTCTCCAGGACAACTACATGATACTTCCCTTCCTTGACCCGAAGAGCAGCAGAAAAATATGAAACCCCTTTTTGAACGTGGCAAGGTTTCTTGATTCTTACCTAGTTACAAACTTTGACAGACACCATTCTGGACTTCACCCCCACTGTACCGTATCTCCTCTGGACAGCACCTCTCCCATCCATCACACCCTCAATCTTCACCTCATCCATAATCTTTCTGCCCATCCAAACCCTATTGAAACCAATTCCTAAAGGAAACCTTTATCAATGCCAGAGCTCACACTCTCTCAAATTTAATCTCTGGAAGCCTTGACATGTAATTAATTAAAACTATGGCATACTTTGACTTACTCCCTAAAACCCCAAAGGACCCAGAAATTCCAAGCACTTGCATGCACAAAGGTACACTCGTCTCACAGATGGGAGTAACAGGACAGGACATAGTCACTTGGGTCTTGTCACTAAGGATACACGTGACACACCCTTGCAAAATGTTCTGCAGCTCTATTCTCACAAGTCCATCAAAATTCTTTCCTCACGCTATGTTTGATGGCCCGTATTCTCACATGCCCTTCATAAACCAGTTGAAAATCTCTGACACGAAGACCCAATGGCACTACCTATAACCTACACCTCACAGACAATTTATTGAAAACTCATTTGTATGGAATGAATCCCTACTGCAAGAGCTTGGATACTGGCCACAAGTAATACAGAATCACCCTCGAGTGTGACTTTCCATTCAACTTGGGACAAAACTCTTTTCATGGCCACTTTGACGGAACAAGTGGCACACACCATCTTTAGATCATCTACACTATCAAATAAATCTTTCTCATCCCTCAAAGGTAATCTGACAGACAATCTGTTGCAAAATTCTTCATACCCCAGTCATATTTTAAAGTGTAACAAAACTCCTGCAATCTGTATTGACACTTAGCAATCTGGGGAGTGATCCTAACCCTAAACCTGCTGCTAAATAAGTCCACTAGTGGCTTGTGGTCTGTTCTGAGAATACATTTCTTCACCCGCACAAAGTTCTTGAAATACTGTGTGCTCCTCTACAAAGCCAAAACCTCCTTCTCTGTGGTGAAGTATGTAGATTCAGGACCTCATAAAGCTCTAGAGGAAAATGAGACAATATCTTCGCACCCATTGCCACTTCTTTGAATTAAATAGATTCTAAGCCCTGATTACTTAGTGGCATTGGCATTAAACAGTTTAACCTGTTGAGCAGATACTATATCATGTGTAATAGACTCAAAAGCATTGTTACACTCACTGTCCCACTCATACATTGTATTGTTCTTTAGAAACTTAGTAAGCAAACAGTCTAGCACCAAAACTTCTTTATAAATGTGGAATACTATTTGATCAATTCTAGGAAAGACCTAAGCTGATCTTTGCTCGATCTATGGCTTCCAAAACACTAATCTTAGGTTCTAGGCCTCTTCTTGGCACAAGATGACCTGTAATCAACACCGTCTTGTCAGAATTTGCACTTATGTTTCCTAATAGTTAACCACTTGCTCTGATAATCTCCAACACATTTCATACTCCGACATCATTCTCAATCTTATCTCCTCCATAGGTGAGAAAGTCATCTTGGAAACAAGTGACACTTGATGTTGTGCTAAACAAATTGTTGATTAATTTTTGATGGACAGAAGAAGCAGATGCTAGGCCAAACTGGATGTGGATGTAGTGATAGGCCCCTCCTGGTGTCACACATGATGTTAGATGCCAAGAGTATTCACTCAACTCAGTCTGGTGATAAGCTGCAGAAAAAATCTAGGGAGTTAAATAGTGCAGCCCCTTTCAACATGAACAATATCTTGTTAGTATTTGGTAAAGGTTGACGGTCAACCCATAAATTAGCATTCAGATCCCACAGAGCCGCAGACAGTCTCAGCGACCTGTATGATTTGCATGCTAGCACAACAGGAGCAAGCCATACTGAACTCTCAATGGGTATGACAATTCTTAAGATACATAAACGTACAGTTTAGACTTTAATTCCTCACATAAGCTCATTGGTACTTTATGTGGTTTATATAAGCACTACAGGTCGGGTACCTTCTTTAAGAACAATCCTGTGTCAAAAACCTTACAGTTTCCCCAAACCATCAGTGAATACTTCAGGAAACTGTCCTACCCAGTCACACTCACTGACCTGGTTAACTTCTGTAGCAGTGGAATTGAATAACCTATGTCTTGTCAAAACCATGTCATGATGATTGGGATCCAATACATAATTTAGATCACCCTGTTAATCACAGCCTAATAAATATGAGCCATTTTGTACAACATAAATCTGTCCAGGAGGGACAGTACCATCAATTTCTGGTGCAGACTCAAATTTGCATACAGCTGATATTCTTTTGCAACCATATGCAAAAATGTTGATATGAGATTCCTGTAGTTGCATATCTTACCAGTTGGGCAGGTCATTCTCATTGATCAAAGTAAATGGAGACCCAGAGTCCAATTGAACTCTCACTTTTTTTCCTGTCAATGGTGATGTTGCAGAAGGGAGGTATCCTACTCCGAATATTGTCAGTAGATGCTATTTAACAACTCCATCCTCAGAGACCTTGGAAAATAACATTAGCACCACATTGTCCTCATCATAAGAGGAGATGTTACCTAATGTCTTAACCCTTTGATTGGTTTAAACAACGGGAGAGGGAAGGAAGAAGAACACTCTCAGTCCCCCAAAAATGTAGTTCAAACAACGGAAGAGTGTAAATCAATGGGTGTATATAAGCACAAAAGGGAGAAAGGTGAAAGGAATAAATCTCTTTGGATTTTTTATGAAAGCCCTCACTCACCACCCTGGTTGGTGACATGCTTCATCATTGGGCCCACCGGGAGAAGCCGAATGCCTCCCCGGTGTGCTACCACTCCAGGATACTGCGGAGCTGGTGTTTTGTGAAAGTTGTGTGAAAAAAGGTTTAAAAATGTCCTAGTTGTATCCCACATAAAAAACTTTATTTAGTGGTCAACCTGACATATTAAAATGATGTGATGGGAAATTACCAAATTAATAGTCTGGATATTTCCACTTAAAGTGGGGTCGACATGTTTCTGCCCTTTATGTGTGAATTACTGGGCATTCTTCAGGACCATGGGGAGTGTACCTCGGCGGTATGAGCACGCTAAGGCCCACCCTGACCTGAGGACCGTTGATTGCCACATAATTTATGTCCAGTGGAAGACTTGCACATGCAGACAAAGTGCACTTTCTTGTTGCACTTAAATCAGACATAGTTGACAGCCTAAGTGTGCTTTACTGCTACGGTGCTACGGTGCTACGGTGAAAACAAGATAGATCCCTTTTCTCACTGAAAACCTTTGTGCTGGTGCTGCCATCCCTCTGCCGTGGTTTAACCATGTCAATTTTCTCCACACAATTCACAGGCTGCTTAGAAATCAGCTTCACCATACTGGTTTTAGCTACTGAGTTGATTTCTGTCATGCGTAGTTCTGAATGCTAAATACTTCTGGCAAACGTCAGCACAGTTCCAAATCAAGATCTTCTGTAGAAAGTAATCTTTCCTGAATTTTACTTTTGCTTGTTTTTTAGATAACTGGTCACAAATTATTTCATCTATAAACTTGCACTTGCACGTGGCAGTCAGTGTCCTTACAGCTGCAATAAAATAGCCAATAGGTTCACCCTGCATTTGCAGAAAGTTGTAACGTTCCAAAATGGTATTCTTCCTAGGGTTAAAGCACTTGTCTAATGTTTTTTCCAGAAAGACGCATATTTATGCAGCACTTCGGCCTCATCACCATTCTCACACGCACAAGTGTGAACATTTACAGTTTGTAGAGAGAGAGTTTTCAAAATGCTTCTGCTTTCAGGGCCCAGATTATGAACCAATAGTGTCTGTTGCAGATAGAGCAGATCCCAGGCAGAATGCAAATGTCTAGAATGCACTATTCTTGGTGTATCTGCCACCAAAGCTGCAGGCTCCAGTGCAAAGACTGCCAGTATCGCCATAGACAATAAGGGGAATGGGCACAACAAAGCAAACTGGCCACTAAAATGTAGTAGGATGTAGTTTTCGACGGTCAGTGGAAGTCAAAAGCTTCCCAACTATGCATAGCTGCCAAGGTTTTCAGATTGTTATGTGTGGCATTTTAATAATGTCAGTGTAATTATAAATTACAATTCAACGACTATGAGTGACACTTTCTCTGGAGCAAAATGAAGCAAATAAAGATGAGAGAAACATAAATATCAGAAATTGCACCCATTTGAGCAATGAGAAACGCTAAGATCTTAAAACTGCTGCAAAGCACCAGCAATGGAACACAAAAGATGGCCGCCTGGTCCGAGCTTGCCAAAGAAGCTCTGGGGCTGGGGCTAATTTTTTTGTAAATATCCCTGGTTATGTCCCCCATCCACCCCTACACTTGACATCGCTACATAAAGGAAACCGTTGGCAACGCAAGGATCTATGCGACCCCCCCTGCAAATAAGAAAATCTCTCAAGACCTTCGGCGACAACTAAGCTCCTGGGGGAACGCCTTTGACTCATTAGGGAATCGTACTCTCCCGCGGATAGGCCTGAGCAGATTCCAGGTCCCGTTGCCTCAGCTGGTGCCTTCTTGGGTGTGCGGAGCCACTGAGGGACGCGCTGCTGCCGCCAACTGACATTGCAAGGCTGTGCACTTGGCGGACCCGTCCAGTAATTATCCTCGGCAGAGCAGGTGAGTGCTGATTTGGACTGCCGGAGTCCCAGGGTGACTGTCTTATCGGCTTTGGAGAACCGGAGTTGCACTAATGTAGTGCAGAGAAACGCAGCCCCACATGCCCTTCCCCTTTTTTTCCAACTGTACTGCTTTTTTTCCAACCTGCACCTGAAGGGTGGGTCTTCTGGAGTTTCGAGGATCGAGGTCTCCTGGCACCAGCGGGGACACCATGTACAGGGGCCACTAGTGGGGTCTCTTCCGCTGGCCAGAGGAGCTCATCTGCAAGACCCTGCCTGCTTCCACCAATTGACATCTGGCAGGACCCTACCAGAGCCCCTGTGACCACACCCAAAGGGTGGGCACTCCTCTTCCTCCCCCTGAGCACTGTCGTCTCGCCCAATTTCTTCAAGGGCCAACGTCTACCAAAACCATTTGCCATCCGGTGCCATTTTGATGCTTTGGGCACTGCTGCTGGCTGCCATAGTTCAGCATCCAGGATTTCCCCCCCCCCCCCTTTCACCGAATTTCCCTGGCATGCAGGGTTCGTCGGATCCCGTTGCAACGCTGACAATGCCTCTGTATTGTTTCCAGATGGCCGTAGAGGAGCCAAACTAAGGCTCTCTCCCCACTGACCTTCCCCCGCCTCCGGACTAGACTGCCGCTATTTTTCCCTACTGTTAGCCCGCCTGCCTCGCCTCCTATATGATGTCTGGGACTATTTGGAGGTTTATTCATTTTATTTTGATTTGGGTGGAGGTAAGAACTACTCCTTTGAACTCATATGCACCCCGCCACTTTGGGACCATCTCCTGAAGACACTCTGGTCCTATCTGCCATCTTAGTGTCCTTGGTCCGTACCTCCGTTCCCGCCGGTCTCCAGCTGGGTGACCTTTTTGGATCTGCTCCTCGTTTGTGAATATTGCGGATGCCCCTGAACCCTTCACGTTGCGTCATACCTACCTCCCTCGAGTACCCTCATGTTTTAATGCCATGGATCCTACTGTGCAACATTGTATTTAACCTATGTAACTCTGTGTAACTTGTTTCTTACCAATACTCTTGTAAAATGCTCTGTTACCTCTGGGTCTAGCCAATATCCCTGTTGATCCTGCCTATACCTGCCTGACCTCAAAATGGCAGCCGAAATTTCCCCTGGTCCGCATCTTCTCCTTTCTCACCCCAACATTTATTTGCAATGTTACTGCAGACTCCATAGTCTGCTAACGCTCTCTCCACTCTATGGCCTCCAACATTGGCTGCATTGATCTGCTCCTCGTTTGTGAATATTGCCGATGCCCCTGAACCCATCACGTTGCGTCATACCTACCTTGCTTGAGTACCCTCATGTTTTAATGCCATGGATCCTACTGTGCAACATTGTATTTAAGCTATGTAACTATGTGTAACTTCATTCTTACCAATAATCTTGTAACACACTCTGTTACCTCCGGGTCTAGCCAATGTCCCTGGTGATCATGCCTATACCTGCCTGACCTCAAAATGACAGCAGAAATTTCCCCTGGTCCGCATCTTACCTTTTCTCACCCCAACATTTATGTGCAATCTTACTGTGGACTCCATAGTCTGCTAACACTCTCTCCACTCTATGGCCACCAACAATTGGTTGCATTGGGGCAGCAGCCTCCCAGGCTACTGAACCAACGTCTCAACTCTGAATTCCACCAATCTGCAAAGGAAAGTCTTTTCTCTACCAGCTCGAGGGTCCCTAAAATGGCCTCTATGAATGTGTCCCTTGCCAAAGCACTCCTTCTCCCCTTCTTGGGGAGGGATCCAACATTTATGACCTGGAGTTTCAAAGACCCTTCTGAGAGAGTCAACAGCGAATAGGGAATCACACATAACGGAGGATTGGGAATTGCTTCTGTAACTCATGTATCTCATGCAACTACGCTCCAGAAACTGAAACTACCAGCCCAACTGTCCCTAATATGGCCTCCATGAATGTGCCCCTTGCCAAAACACTCCTTCTCCCCTTGTTGGGGAAGGATGCAGCATTTATGACCTGGAGTTTCAGAGACCCCTCTGAGAGAGATCATAGCGATAAGGGAGTCAAACATAGCAGAGGTCTGGGAATTGCTTCTGTAACTTATGTATCTCATGCAATTACACTCCAGAAACTGATGTCACTTTGTGTAACTTTGTAATTATGCTTTGAAACAATTGTCCTTCCTCATTTAAAGCGCTCTGATGCCTCCGGGTCTAGCCAGCTCTATATAAAACTTTTCAAACAAACAAACAATGGAAGGGCACTAACCTAGCTCCCTTGTAACTGTTAAACAAATGTGTAACCGTGATATTATGATTACCCTATAGCGGTCCGCCCTGGGTGGCATGCCACTACCTGCCTAGACTCGACAGCTGCAATAGCAGACAGCACAAGCATTGATTAGGCAAGCCTCAGGCTAAGGCACATATACGCCTGGTCACAGCCACCAGCCACGGCACTGTAACAGTATTATTTCAAAAAGTATGTTGTGTGGCTTGTCGGTGAACTAAAACTACAGTGAGAGTCTAGAATCACACTGTGTGACCGCGAAACTTCAGCGGTGACACAGGGCAGGCAGCTGATAACCACGTGCTAAGAGCTGTTAATTTATCATAATTTATAAAGCAATTATTTTTATTAGTGGAGTCAGTGAGAGATCTACTCCAGGCACTGTCTGTCACACTTATTTGGTTTACGTGCCAGCTCTTAGCTGCAATGAATCCTGCGGCAAATGTGCAGCCCGGCCATCATGATTCTTGCTCAGCAACAGCTACACAGTGGTGTGCTCTGGACTCCAGATGCTGCCACTGTCTGTGGGGTTGGGTCCAATCACGGGGATCATCATTATTCTTTAAAATTTTTACTGCACCTCCCACAAGTACTTTTATCATGAACTGCAGCCACCCGCTCACACCGCTGCAGGTGGTATCAGGATGTCCCACCTCCTATTATATTCAGTGTGTCACAACGTGAGTCGTCGGCTGATGTCTCAGTAGTAGCCATTAGGCACTGCATCTCCTGACTACGCCATGAACGTAATCCAGTAATACCACGCAGTGTTACATTGTAGCAGCTCAGCTCAGCCAGCCCAAAAGCCTGGCCAGAGCAGCATGCGCATCGCGACGCGCTGCCACTAGTTTCAGTTTAGTCAGCATCTGTAAATTAGCAGAGCTATGGCTGCTTGACATCAGAGACAGGTGCTATGTCTATGTTGTGTGACTTTGCATTTCAGTGCAGTGATGCGGACCACCACACTAAAATGCATTAGTCTAACATCTGATGCATGGTAATTGGCAGGGCTGACTATGGAAGATGGCTGCTGCAGGATTAGGGAGCGTTGTGCATGTGAATCCATAGAAGTGCTTATCTGAAGAGCAAATGATCCACAAAAGTACAATTAAGCACAAAGATCCCAAAAAAGTCCCATGGATGGCACACTCTGATGCTGGGAAAACTGTTGATGTGAGCGGATACCTTACAGAAGGCCAACGGTGCAGAACATCCACTCTGGAAGGGTGTCAGGACAGCAGCACACAGTGAAACTCTTGAGACTAGAGTCAATGGGGCTAAGGCTACACACACGGTAGGTGCCACATAGTACTTTATTTCCCCAATTCCACCTGCACCAGAGTCCAGGCAGCAACTGCCAACTCTGGAACACTGGCCCGGTGTTCACATTCTGCTAAAATGTCCACAAATGGGAGCCAGAGTACTGAGACAGTAAAATAGCCCAACCGGTTCAGTTTTTAGTTCTAACACTTTACTCTTGTTGGAAAAATGGCAGGCTTGATATAGCACATCGTCCTCACAAGGTCAATACCATGACAATCATTGTCTTGGGTTATAACATAACCACAGGAAAATTGATTGTGTTTTGATGTATTATATAAAATATGGCAAATTATGCCCAGGGCTAATGGAATTATGTCATTTTGTGGCAGCTGCATTTTCCACACAAATATGGATTTGCCACATTTTATTTATTTATTTATTTAAGAGTTTTATATAGCGCTAGCCAGACCCGGAGGTTCCACATAATCCATCATTTTATGCATAATCTGCATATTTTTAACACAAAACCAATTATGTTTCCAGCTCCCATGAATCAAAATTTTATAGAAATGCAACCATACGTGTTGCAGAGCAGTGGAAGGCCCTTTGCACTGGCCGACTGGTCTCTTTTCTGTTTCGTATTGTGTATTTGGGTGCTAAACTTCTACTGATGGCAAGAAACCTTTTCTTAGGCACCGATTACCTCTGTAAAAATGACAAAATTAGTAGATAGGGCATTCACAAAATGTCTAGCATGGTCCTCCATTGGCACATATTTCCATTTGCTCTGATTATACTATTGTTATTAATAGTACAATCTGCTGTGACTCTCTTTGAAATAAGAAGAGCGTGGGGGTGGAAACTGTTATGTTATGTTATGTTATGTTAAAATAAACTTATATAGCGCACAGCAACTCTAAAAGAGTGTCCCGGCGCTTTCCACAGGCGGCTCCGTGTGTAATAACATAACAAGAAAAAACGAATACAGAAAAGAAAGAAAAAACCCAGCAAAGAGAACAGTTAAACATTAAAAATCCAAGTCTTCAGGCTCTTCCTGAATTGAAGCAGATTAGAGGTACTGCGTAGCGCCAGTGGCAGAGAATTCCACAACTGGGGTGCCTTAAAGCTGAAGGAACGGCCCCCAGTCCGCGCCTTCCGCACACGTGGAACCACGGCAGTAAAAAGAGATTCGGACCGCAGTGAGCGGGCTGGACGATAGAAGGCCAATCTACGCCATAGATACCCAGCCCCTGAGCCAAACAGGGCTTTATGCATCAACGTAAGGGATTTGAACATAATCCGCTTACGGATAGGCAGCCAATGAAGCTTCTGCAGCAACCCAGAGGCTCGTGACCGCCTATGCAGGCCAAAGATGGCACGGGCAGCAGAGTTTTGTGCCACCTGAAGGCGTTGGACCAGGTAATCCGGGAGGCCAAGAAAGAGGGCATTGGCATAGTCGAGCCGGGACCCGATAAGCGCCTGCACTGTAATCCGCCTATGCTCCGCAGAAAGCAGTGGAAGAAACTTGCGGAGCATCTTCAGAATGCCAAAGCAGGTTCCGGCCAGACCCAGGATGTGCGCTCTCAGTGACAACTTATTATCAAGTTTGACGCCAAGATTTTTAGCAACCGGAGATGATTGTACGGGAGGGCTCATTTCAGATGGCCACCATTGCCGCCACTCAGGGTCGGTGACACAGCCGAAGAATAGGACCTCCGACTTACTGGAGTTGGCCTTCGGGTTGTTGTGCTGGAACCAGTCGAATACCCTGCCCAAACAACCCCGGATACTCTCTCCATCAAATGGTTGATCTTTACCACAAGTGAAGAGGAGTTGCGTGTCGTCGGCGTAGGACACGATCTGGGCCCCGTAAGCCTCCACCGCCGCCGCCAGGGGGGACATAAAGATGTTGAACAGCGATGGGCTCAACACAGAGCCCTGTGGAACCCCAACCCCCAAAGGCGGCATCTCGGCGGAGCTCTGGGAGACCCAGATCGTCTGGCGGCGGCCTTCCAGGAAAGATGTAAACCATTTGAGCACCGTCCCCCTAATGCCGATGTCATGGAGCCTGGTGAGGAGCGCCGCGTGGGGGACGGTATCAAAGGCCGCCGACAGGTCCAACATGACTAACATGGCCTTGCCACCAACATCCAAGGTCTCCCTGATGATCTCGGAGACCTCCAGCAATGCCGTTTCCGTGCTGAAGTTGGGACGGAAACCGGATTGGGAAGGATGGAGCAGATGGTTGGTCTCAAGAAAGCTCGACAAGACGCCATGAACATGTTTCTCGGTAATCTTGGCCAGAGCCGGGAGAAGTGAAATTGGCCTATAATTGGCCAAAACCTTGGCATCAAGGCCCGGCTTTTTCAAAAGGGGGATCACCATCGCCCTCTTCCAGGTGCTAGGCACCCTTCCCTCCCTCAAGGAGGCATTGAGGATGGGGTTAACCAGGGGATTCACCACCGCCGCCATCCCGGCCAAAAATTTGGCAGGGCATGGGTCAAGTGGCGAGCCAGATTTAAGGCTGGTAAGCAGCGCCCGCGACGCCTCGCAAGTGACAGCTGGAAAATCTGTCAACACTGCGGTAGGCATGGGCGATAGCTCACGTTCCGCTCCGGGGCCACATCCACCATCCTCAACGCTCTCCGAGAAGGAGGCCTGAAACTGTTGTGTTGGACATATATGGCTAACACATGCCACACAATGCTTTGTTCTGCTTTCACCCCATGAATCACAGGACATCAGCTGTATTGTAGGTTAACACGGACTTACACATTCTCAAAGCCATTACACAGCTAAGGATGGGTCTTACTCCATACTGTTGACAATTGCTTAACAGTTTACGAATATTCATTTGGCCAGACAGGGAGGTTAACTGGAATTGATTGGTGAGGGGTGAAACTGGCTTTGTTAAACGCAATACTAGTACTAGTACTAGTTTGGGGGCTCGAAAAGTTATAAACGTTTTCAAAAGAAATCAAAATGACTTACAAAGGAAGCTATCATCATGCTTTTCAGTCTAACGCTTGTATATTAGGAATTGCGGTGATGTTATATTTATGGATAGTTTTATGTAATAATTCTTTTCAATCTTGTAATGTTGATGAGTATTTTTTAAAATACTTTTATGGTTTTTAATAATAACTGAATAAAGTAATTTTGATTGATTGATTGGCAGTCTAACGCAACACTTTCTAACTCTTGATACTAACTTTTCACTCTCTATCGAGATTAGAAACTGGCATTTGAAACATTTTTCTCCGGTGGCAAGTGTTATACTTTCTATAGAAACAACTGCCTTACTGCCATTAAAAAAAGGATCAGCAATCCACACATCTAAAAGCAGCAATTAGGTATTCATGAAGATGCTGCTATCTTAGAGGAAACGATGATTAAGCTGTTGATAGGATCTAAGTGGTTAACTGAGCCCATCCATGAGACAACTTTTTCTGTCCTGGACTTTTATATAACAAAGAAGAGCTGTCTGGGAGTTGCCATCCTTATGAAGTTCAATTGGGACAGTTGGATTAACAAACACGGAAACGATGATTTGTAAATAGAAAGCTGATAACTGTAAAAGTTGTATCCTGGTGTGTGGTCAACTCCCCTTTTGGTCACTAATTAAAAGTATAATAGCACAGAAAGGAATCCTTTTTGTTTACACTATTTTGAACCGGTCCTTTCTGGCCCCTGGGAAACTCTGTTATTTTTTAAGACTGTCAACTCCCCATAACACATTGCTCTTAATATAGACTGCGGGTCACATTCAGAAATCTTTGGACCCCTGAATCTTGCTCAGAATGTGGCATTTTCCACCCATTCCACTGTACACAGATCATAGGCATGCTGCCATTAAACAAGCGTCATGCCCAAGATGGACCACCTGAAGAGGGCTGAACCCTGATTTCTTCCGTTTGCACCTAAAATTACATTTCCGTGGGCATGTCAAGAGATAAGCTGCCGACAAACGGCAGACTCTCCGAGTGACCTAAAAGCCTGAAAGTCCCATCAGTCATCTTGCAGTGAAGGCAACCATGCTTGATGTGTTTTCTCAACACTGTAGAGTGCCACCCAGCCTCTACCATACTACGTTGTATCCCTCACTCGCCCAGAGGGCCGGGCTCGGCCCCCTGGAATAAATAAATGGCAGAGAATTCCTCATGGTTCTTCAGCGACACAGAGAACCTAGGGGCATATTTACAAGCCCCTATCGCCTTTCAGTGGCGTCCCTTCCTGCACATAAACATTCATTTGCATGCAACGCAGACACCCTTTCACTGTGGTGCAGTGGTGCCTGCTATGGGACTAGGCACATCAATTAGTGCCAGCGCAAGGGAAAAACGCAGGGCTGCACCGTATTCTTGTAAATAGGGTGCAGCCCTGCTTTTCAGAAGTGGCGGAGCGTGGCATTAAGCCAAGGAGGCTAACGTCATGCTGCGTCAGTTCTCTCGTAAATATGCCTCCAAGGGGGCATGTCTGCTGAACAACAAAGCACACATGGAAACAGCAACAACAAGGAGAAATAAAGCACTTCTCATCTCACCTGTTAAAGTCCAGGACTCCCTGAACATAATTTTGGGGTTTCCTCCTATTTACATCACCCTTGTAAATAGGGGGCAGTGACAAAATCAATGGGTGTTGCGGTGGAACGCCCACCCCAACACTCATTGCCCTCCCCTTTCACCCTAAGTGTAGTGTGAAAAGGTGTCTTATTTACAAGGCAGCTTTAAACCACTTTAAGTACATAAGGCGAAGCCCCTAAAAAAGGGATGTTGTGGCGATGATAGGGGCTTGTAAATATGCCCCCTAGTATCTGTATGTCCTGTCAGTGAGTGTACTGAGTGAGGCCTACTCGGGCTATGAGGGTCACGCATGTCCCTATACAAACACCAGGATGGAAAAGACACACTCGCTTTAGCAGTGCCAGACTGCAAGGTCAGTCCATGACAGATTCAGAGAGAAATTGAAAATTCGCATAATGCCCTTGAATATTAGTCTTGTTTGAATGTCATCTATATCGTTTTTTAGGTTGAGCATAGTGGCAGTGCGCATGCACCACTCCTCTGCGAGGCATGCTGTATTAGGGTATGCAATAGAAGCCTCTCCCACTCTCCGCCCATGGTTTTAATTGGCTTGTGACATTGTCCTTCGTGAACTCTGGCTTCCAATTCATTATGAGGCTTGTTAGTCCTGCTTTGGTACCACCGTGTCTTCTTTAGTTACCTCCCATAAGGACTGGACCCTTTACTGGTGTTGTTACATGCTCTGCTTTATAAGTTCGTGAGCACTATTTTCCTTAATGCTCTTCGTCTCGCCCACACACTATATAGCAGCACACCTACTACTGTATTTATTTAAATCACTATGCAGTCCACTTAAAATATAGCGGCGCACTTATTCAGTTTATGGTGTGGTCCGCTTTCATATTAGCGGCGGTGCTTGTTTATTTTATTAATTAATAGAGCAGGCCACTTTCACTTCAGCGGCCGGGCCGCGCGCAACGTTTCTTAATAAATGTATTTCTACTTTGTGTGAAAGCGCACCATATGCGTTTTCACTTTAATATTGTCCGTGCCCCTTTGTTTAGGTGCTGCTCACTGTAACCTGAATGACGTGAGCAGCGTCTAATTAAATGGGCGTGGCCAACATTAAAGTACTCTCGCATTTGCGAGAGTTTGAGCTATTGGCATTTAAAATAACAATGCCTTTTATATATGTGTTTGGTTTAAAACACATAAATAAAAGGCATTGTCATTTACAATGCCAATCGTTCAAACGCTCGCAAAAGCGAGACTCATTGCATTGAAAATGCTTGTTGTACTCAGCATGTAACTGCGTTTGCTGGTTTAGTGTATGACAAAAAAGCCATACATCAATTAAGATGCTTCACTATGCCCATGGGTTATGATTTTAAGTTCATTGTGGTACCCGTGTGAAATATATGCACCTGGCTGTCACACAAATCATAAAACAGGTCCACGGAGCTTGCACATATATGAGGATGTGGCACTTGCAAATCTGGGGATAGCTTGTATTACATACACTATTCACTCTCTTCATGAGACAAAGCTCTGACATGGATAACACATGCGTCTGGGGCACACGTGCGTGTCGGCCGCGAGGGCATGGGACACCCCTAATCCAGGAGTCCAAGGTAGAGAGAGCAGAGGCCAAGTAATTCCATCATCTTCCTGCTTCCATCTTATAATGCCGCATGCTGTTGCAAACATTTGCAGGTTGGACTTAGAGTGAGAATGTTCTTAATCCCCTTACCAAGGTCCAGCCTCTTCATATTTGAGGAGAGGTCTGTATACTTCCCAAATGGCAGCGGAGCTATTAACCTTCTAGGCAGTCAGTGCTTAACAAGATGGAAATGTCTCCAGTGGCTCTGGAGATGCACATTTGCGCTGAGTCTGATTAAAAAACACAGAAATTTCATTCTCATTATTTGAGTGCAGCCAGCAATTTTTACGTGCATATACTAAGTGCCAACCGTTTCTGTAAAATGTAGTCGCTTTGAGCCATTTGCATACTCTGTATTACACTATTCTAACGATAAACGATTCTTTTTCAGGCATTCATAGTTTAATTCCGTTTCGACTTTTTTGTAACACGTCATTGACAATGACAATTCTAGAAAGAAAAACACAAGACTGGCATTTGTTTCCTCTGCTCGTAGCTAGACAGGAAGCATCCTGGAAAAAGCGAAGACTCCCAGAAGGTTGAAAGCCCACAAAAAACCTGGAATCATTGGCTTGAAACGAAATATGTTTTTTAATTGCTCTAAATTGCTTTTGCTGCATAACACTGTCGGTAGTTCCAGTTAACCTTTAGTTTTTCCAAGAAAAGCCTGCGAACATTTTCTGCGGGTTATCGCAGCACTACTGCGGCTAAAACGCCAGGGCTGTAATGTGCAAAATATTCTTCTAAAAATAACTGCAACTGTTTGGAGCAGTAAATGAAGAAAAACAAATTGTTCTTTCAAGCAAAACATTTTCGTTCTTTCAAGCGAAACTGATGAACAAGCAAATAATATGATTTGCGTGGAAAAATTTCAGAGCCACCTAAAAAAAGTTACTGTTTGCATTAGCCCAGGGGTTATGTGATCAACCAACTTGTCTGCTAGTGTCCAGCTGAATCTGTAGCAAAGAAGTAGAGAATCCTAACCAGATCTGCCCAAGATGAATCCGAGGAAAGGTAGGAGAAACCAATGTGGTAACATTGACATCTAGTGGGCAGGTAAAATATAAAAAATGGGCGGGGTGGGGGGGTTGGGGGGGTAGAGGAGATCTTGAGAAACGTGTCATTCTATGTGTTCGGCACAGGTCTACTTTGCTGTGGGAGAAAAAACGATTGCACTAACCAGTGCTTTAAATGGGCCGGTACTGTCTGGTACGGACTACCGGCACTTTTTTTTTAAAGAGGAAGAGTACCTTCACTTCTCAACGGAATGTAATACTTTTAATTGAGGAGTACCGGCACTTCTCAGAAACAAGCAGGTACTTTTATTTTTCCATTTCAAGCACAGACAGTAACTGGTACTGTAAAGTGTAGTTAATGTATCACGTTGCAAGGGCGCCAAAGTACGATGTTGGACATTTAGCATGCTACACCATCGGGGAGTGTGCAAGTCATGCATGCATAACCAGAGAGGTGCTTTAATTGTGTATTGGGACACACCGCCTTCCAGTGAGATGGAGGAGGAGGTGTACGAGATAATGGTTACTTCAATTGAGTATTTGCACCTGGTGTTCAGGGGGAAAGGGTGGTTTCCTTGCTTTGCCCATGTGTAGACTCTGGGAGAACACGTATGATTGGTTAAGCTTTGTTTAAACCTTTGACATCATAAGTTGTTCAGGTGATTCTGTTCACCTGCTGTCCTTTCATCTGCTGGCAGGGAAAGGGTGGTCTCCTGTTTTTCGTTACAACTGCAGTGGGGAATGTTCAAGTAAAGGAATTGTTTTTAATCCTCAATTTCAAAAGGTGAGGATTTCGTACCCCAAAGAGTTTGAAATAATCCTAATCAATTTTTAACATAATTATTTTGGGGCTCAACTGCTGGGGATTATAGTGGGTATATATTACAGTGGTCCCAGTGTATCAGTGGCTTTCACATAAGGGGGAGAAAAAACACATAAAAAAACATTCAAGGAATTGAATGAGGGAAAGAAACAAAATCATATTCAACCAATGTTATTTAACCACATTAGTGATACGCATCTTTTGCAAAGAATAAATCGTAAGGATAACCTAACCTGTTAACATGATGCATATGAATAGTGGCCAGAGAAAGGGGGTAGGGAGTGCAAGATGGTGGGTGCTGAGAGAGAAAGTTAGTGGTAGTGACAAAATATCACAAACAATTCTGGTATATTTTGTTCATATGCCAGATGGTCAAAGTACGCATAGTATATACATGTTTGCCATATAACACATGGAGTCACAGTCTATTCATTACTGTTGATTTGGTACTGGCAAGTGTTGTGATGTCGACGTTTTGACCCCTTTTGTTTCCGTAGGTATCTTGAACCTTACAAGCGGGGTCTTCCTCAGGACAAGTAAGAAGTGGTAGGGGCTGGGGGCACCTAGAGACAGAGGGATAGTGTGTCACTACCTAACTATAAAGTGGAAAAATTAAAAACAAAGTCCCAAAACGGTGGCGTAGATTACTTAATATTACCATAAGTGCTGGGGCGGGGGGGGCCTCCCACAAATCAATCGTGGAGTAGGGGAGCTCCGTAGCTCCCCACAGAACACTGTAGGGTAGGAGTGAGGCGTCACCTGTGTATTAAAGGTGAAGGTTAGCCAGAATATTGGGCACGGAGAAAATTCACATCATGATTGAGACAATCTACTACGCACTTACTTAGTGTACTTATGTAGCGTATAGAGGTCAAAACTGTCAAAGGATTTCTTCTCTGGTGGGCAGATCCCAGTGACTCCAGGTTTACCTTTTTCTCGTAACTGGGGATTATAGAGGAGCCTGAATCATAAGCTCCAGTATAAAATAGATAAGGAATTAAATGAGGCTTCTTTACTATGTGTGGGTGATTTTAATATAACAAAATGTCTCTACAATGGGAACTATGTGTGTGGATTTTATAATGGACTGGGCGAGCCCGCTGGTCGTTTCACACATTCAGGGGAAGCATTAACAAGGCTACTAGTTAACATCCTGATCTTTGCATTGGTTTTAATGGCGGAAAACCAGATGGATATTCCAATGTTTATGGGGAGAGATAAAGGAACTACAATTGACCATTTTCTAGTGTCAAATACCTTGGTCCCCTGATAAAAAACCTGCAAGGTCTGTCCCTCCCCTTTTAGCAACCATTATCCCGTCACTGTACTGCTCTGCTGCACGCTGTTAGCCTCCCCTACGCCTGGCAAAGCAAGGTCTATGTCCTACACCAAAAACAAGGGGTTGCATAGAAAATAGCAACACGTCGAGTTTAGCAAATGCCTCTTAGAAGTGGTAAGCAAAAATCATTTGGAAAATTTAAATTGCTTGGGAGAAAACTGAGAGCCAGCTACTGTATGTGCACATTTCACAAGGATTTGTAATTCAATTTCTGATTCACTATTAATCAAGAACCCACAGTCTGTACGCTCTGTTTGCACATGGTTTAATTCAGAATGTACAAACACCTACTGAAAGTTGAAAAATTGAAAGCTGCAAAATACCGAGGGATTTGCAGTGGAGGTGAGGGAGGCCAGAATGAATTACAAAAAAGCTATCAAAAAGAAAGGATGATATAAGAACCAAGGCCTGGGGCGACCTAGAACAAATAGCAGTCCTGAAAGATCACCGAACCTTATGGGAAATAGTGATAGGCCCTCTTTCACCAAAACGTTAGAGTCAGTTATTGACTGCCATATTATGGCACATGAATAGGTTGCTCATTTTGTAAAAATATATATATATTTTTTTAAACTTTTATTTATAACATTTTCATGTATAATTAAATTGGGCATTCGAACTAGCATCTAACAAGCATAGTGTACAGATAATCAATCATGGCTTTCAGACAGTAAGTAGAGGGGCAACGTCATACAAATGAGTGTACATCATAGTGAAGCATCGCATGAAGAACTATATGCATATGACAGCAAACAATACAACATATTTTCAACACATGAATCATATTATATTTCCATAGGAGTCAAAGTGCATCCCAGCATCACAGCTAATGGCTATATCAACCGGTTCCTATATGGGTACCGGTATCTGGCATTATACTGTTAGATTTTCCCTAATCTCCCCCTCTGCCCCGCCATCCACCTGCCCCTCATCCTCCTCATCAGATATTGTCTGCTGCAATACATAGGATTGAAGCGGTCCCCATATGTCCGCAGGCCTAGAGGCCATCGGTTGCTTTTCGGCATATATGCTGTGCTGGTCCTGACAATATATCATATCTTGCAACCATTCCTTAAACTTCGGGGCTCTTACCCTTCCCCACCGACACGCTAGCCTCCTTTTAGCCAACAAAAGAGCAGTGTCTATGAATTTCAGGTAACCTTTGGGTATTTGTGCCGTGCGCCCGAGAATAAACATCATGGGATCTTTAGCCAAGTGTAGTGTCAACATTCTCTCCAATGCGCCATGTATCTGTTCCCAGTACAACCAGACCTGCGGGCATATCCATGCTAGATGAAACAAATCAGCCCCTGGTTGCCCACATCTTTCACAACAGTCTGTATCCACCAATTTAAATCTATACTTCCTAGCAGGGGTGTAATAAAGTCTGTGTAGGAATTTATAGTGAATGATCTTAAATCTACAGCTTGATGTAATACGCCCCGTCACATCACAACAGTATTCCCACTGCACATCAGAAATCTCCGTCCCTAAATCAGTGGTCCAGTGACAACTTGCCGCACCCCCTACCTCAGGGGTATGTGCTCGGATGCTACTGTATAAGCTAGAGACTAGGTGTGTGCCATCAGTGCTGCTCAGCAGCATAGTCAAAGGAGGGACAGCCTCCGGTTCATGGGGCTAGTCAGAGATGAGGCCCTTCATCCCCTCTCTTAGCCTTAAGTATTAAAAAACCTCAATGGGGTTAGGGTTGAGTTCGCCAAAAAATTGTTCCTTAGTACAGAAATCCCCGTTGAGAAATAGATCCCCCCATGTAGTCTTCTGCAGTCGCTTGCACATAAGCTGGAAGCCGGTTTCATTTAAGACAGTCAGTTGTGGGTGGTATGTCAAAGGCATGCGTGGTGCATAAAGCAGAGGAAGTCGCAATCTGCTCATTATTCTATGCCATGAATCAATCGTCCAAGACACCGTTGTTGGCGGCATCTCCAGGACGTTAGCCGGTCCATGGACAATGCCATTCAGGGGTACGGGTTGTGCGATCCAGTCCTCCACAGCTATCTGTGGCATATATCTTGTGGGTTTAATCCAGTGGTATAAGAAGTGCGCCTGAGCACTGAGGTAGTATGCCTCAAAATCTGGGATGTCAAAGCCGCCTTTATTATATGGTTGTGCCATGACGCTCCATTTGACCCTCGGCTGTCACCCCCCCCCCCCCCCACGCTAGTTTGATCAGCTCCGATTTCAAGGTTTTGAAAAAAGGCTCCCGGATAATAAGGGATATTAAGGAAAAAGTACAGGAAGCGTGGAAGTATGATCATTTTGATTAAGGAGGCTCGGCCCGCCATTGACAAAGGCAGTGCGATCCAGTGTGTAATAGTGTCTTTTAGTTTCATTATAGCCGTGCCATAATTCATGCGTAATGTTTCCTCCCTATCTCTCGAGACCTGCACCCCTAGGTATTTTAAGTTGGAATGACACCATTCCACCGGCTAATCCAGTGGGAACTCAGTTAACGCAGGCGTCAGCGGAAAAAATTGAGATTTGCTCCAGTAGACATTTACGCCCGATAGTCTGCCAAACACCAGAAATTCTCGTAATAGGGTATTAAGTCTATTTTGAGGGTCCGTGAAGTATAGCGTCACATCGTCTGCGTAAAGTTACACAGATATCTGCCTCTGAAGGCCTCGGAATGCACTGTCCTGATGTAGCTGTCGTAGTCGGCATGCCAGTGGTTCAATTGCGAAAAGAAGAGGAGACTACGGGCATCCCTGCCGGGTGCCCCTGGTGAGAGATATTGCAGATGAGAGACGACCGTTCACAAGTATCTTTGCAGTAGGTTTATTGTATAACAGTTGGACCGGGGGGAAGCCCATCTTGTGTAACACCGTAAATAGGTAGCACCATCTTATGGAATCGAATGCCTTCAGCGCATCCAAAAATACAGCAGAGAGCGGGAATTCCGGTGCCACTGTTTGTATGAGGGAAAAGAGAGTGCAGAGGTTATGACTCGTAGCCCTTGATGGGACAAACCCCAACTGATCTGGAAGGACTATTTGAGTCAGTTTATAAACTTTATTCGATTGTTTAAAAAACATCATAAAAGTATACAATTAAAACATTGCACATTCAAGAATACATTCAAAAAAATACAACGCGGGGGGGGGGTACATATCATATTGTTGGGCAAGAAAATTTTAGGGTAAAATGTAGGAATTACTGTACATAAATTTAAGGAAAAACCATACTTAGTCTTGCTGAGATAGATTTCAAAATAAAAGTGGCAGTAAAGAAACTATTTGAGTCATAAGTAGTGACAGCCGAGTGGCTAATACTTTGGCAAATATCTTTGCGTCACAGTTAATGAGTGACAGGGGATGATAAGAATCGCATGTTGTGGGGTCCTTGCTGGGTTTTAGGAGAGATGTGATCACTACTTCGCGCATGGAGTGTGTAGGAGACCCACCTCTAACGAATCCTCAAAAACTTCTCGTAGCACCGGCGCCATTATATCTATATAGCACTTATAGAATTCCGCCGGTATACCATCTAATCCTGGCGCTTTCCCATTTTTCAGGGACATAATCGCATTCTTGATCTCATCCAATTCCAGAGGGGCACTCAGAAATTTCCTGTGAACATCGCTCAGCCAGCATAGAGCCACATCGCCCAAGAAGGCGTCGAAATCCATGGTACCTGAGACTTGGGAAGTGTATAGGCGCTCATAGTGTCCAGTGAGGATATCCATGATTCGGGCATTATCCTTGCACAATTCACCATTGCGATCTGCGAGCTCCAGTATAGTGTTAGTACCTCGGGCATTCCGTATGATTGTAGCTAGAGCCTTTCCCGGCCTCTCACCCCATCCGTATTTTCTAGCAATCCAATATTTGTTCCGAAATTTTGATTCACGATCCACCTCTTTCTCACACTCTGACAGCTTGACCCTGAACTCTTCATGCGCTGCCTGTCTCTTCCGCTCTGCATCCTGCGCTCTGAATCTTTCAAATCGCCCTCTAGTCTACGCATGGTGAGCTGAATGCCCCTTAATACTCCAAATCCCTTCGCTATGCACCAGCCACAAACAGTGACCTTAAAGGCCTCCCAGATGGTTTCAACGCTTTCAACAGTACCCTGGTTATGTGGGAAGAAATCAGTTATGTCTTCTCGCATTTCCTCTCAAAAGACTGTGTCCAAGAGAGCCGTGGGTTGGAGCCACCAACTTGGTCGTGGGCAATCAATACCAGGTACCTTCAGTGTAACCAACACAGGACAGTGGTCAGAGTACGTACGGGCCAGGTGTTTCACAGCCGTCACAGTACCCACAAGTCTTTGCAACAGGAGACTGTAATCCAAGCGTGCCCAAGTACCTGTATGAGATGTGAAGTGCGTACCCTCAAGTGTCTTGGGATGCAAATATCTCCAGCTATCTATCATCAATCCCTCCTCCAATATATCCTGCATGGCCTCCCTTGCTTTAGTATGATAGTGTGCCAATCCGTCCGCTCTGTCTAGTGCCGGCATCAGTGCCACATTAAAGTCACCTCCCCAAATCACATGTGCAGAGCCTATATCTAATATCTTGCCCCATAATAATATGAAAAATTCTGGTGCAGCAATATTGGGAGCATAACAATTTACCACTGTGACCATGTCATCACCCAGTCTCCCCCATACAATCACATATTGCCCTGCAGCATCACTCATCTTACCATGGAGCAGGAATGGGACAGTTCGCTTAATAAGTATGGCAACACCTCTGGCATATGAGGAGTAAGAGGAGAAATATCTGTCGCCAGCCCATTTGCTTGTGTATGAAGGGCTGGTCCGTGGGGGGATATGTGTCTCTTGTAACAATACCAGTTGTGCCCTGTGCCAGTCTAGGTAGGATAAAACCTTTCTACATTTTCGTGGGTCGTTTAGGCCTCTGACATGCCAGGATATTACCGTTAACAGCTCGTTAGTCGGTTCGCCAGTCATATACACAAATTACATGTGTAACACATATCAGCAATGTCTTTGGTATCGCTACCACCCTATAGTCACCGCACGCCTATGCATTCTCATTGTGTGCCTTCGTACTGCCCAGAACATAGTGGTAAACTATCCCCACCACCTCCCATCTCCCATTTAACAAACTCCCCTCCCACTGAAGCATCCCCAACTTGCCAGAAATGTCTACCCACCCATTCCCTGCAGTCCCTGACAACAACACAATCCCCACCCAAATAACATAAGTCAGCTTAGGGGAACACCCGAAGGGGGGTTCTCCAGAGAGAATCACAGCCGCCCTCCTCTCCTCAAGCCTTCGGACCTGTACGACCACTAGGCTCCTACTGAGGTAGGAAAGCGGGTCCTGGAATACGTTACCACTGGAACCTCTGCAAAGTTATTCGGCCCCATCTCCGTGTAAGAATCCTAGACACAGTCTATCGCCAGGAGAAGCTGCCTTCAGCAGAGTCAGTCAAAGAATAATAGTCATTGATGAGTGCCATAATTCAGTCTTTCGTCATCCATGCCGTGCTCTCGTTCTTGTTGTGCAGCATCTCGTGCAGATCCTCCTCGGTTCGTTTTTTTCAGTGAGCGTAGGTAGTCCTCCACCTGCTGTGGGTTTGTGAAAAAACGCTGCTTCCCCTGGTGCGTTACCCGAAGGCGGACAAGATATAGCAGAGCATAATCGATCTGTGCTGCGCGCAACTTCTTCTTGACTTCTATGAACTTGTGATGCTCTACCTGTACCACTGGAGCAAAATCCGGAAAGATCGAAAAGGACACTCCATTGTATACAAAAGTTTGTTTGGTGCCTGCAGCTCGGAGGGCCATATCGCGGTCTCTGTAGTTTAATAGGCGTGCGATAATAGGTCTCGGAGGATTGCCAGGTTTCGGCCTAGGTCCAAGAGAGCGATGCGCTCTTTCCACTATGAATCGCGTGGAGAACGCTTCAGAGCCTATAGAGGCCAACAACAGCTTTTCAATATAATCCTCCATTCGCCCAGTGTCCGTGGATTCTGGAATGCCCGTGACGCGGATGTTGTTGCGCCTACCCCGGGCCTCCAAATCCTCATTTTTCGCAGCTATGACGCGCAGGAGCTTGTCCATTCTTGCCAATTGTGTAGTATGACTGGCTGTTGTGTCATCAGCGTCAGATATTCTTCTCTCGGTTTCCTTCATACGTTCCTCGTGCTGGTACACCTTATGTACGATGGCCTCCATCCTGTAGGACATGCGGTCCACTTTGTCGACAATAGTGGCGAAACCTTGCCGCATTTCTTGCAAAAATTTTCGCATGTCTAGGTCCGAGGAAGCATCGCTGCCGCCCGGTAGGTCCACATTGTCCAATGCGGCATCACCAGATTGTGCTTTAGGCCCTTTATTTGCAGCCTCAAAGTTCAACTTCGGTTGTCGAGTGTCCGGTTTCCCCATACTGTCTGCTGGTAGTACTCGGGTGCAGCACCACGCGCAGGGCACACAAAATGATCTCGGGAGCTTGGAGGCGCAGCCGCATCAACAGTACCTGCCTTTTTTGGAGTACACAGGCATGGCGCTCTGGACGCGTGGTATTACGCCCTATATGGTAACATAACATAACATAACAGGTGTATTTGTAAAGCGCACGATCGCAGCAGCAATACCCCCCACTGTGAAAGGTGTCCTAGATCACAGCTGCATTCTACTTTCACCCGCATGTGGGGGCAGAGTTCCCACTGATGTGTATGGCCTTGTAAATTCCAATCCTCCAGGATATGTGTTTGCCACTGTGATCTTCGCGCCTTTCACACCTGTGGCCCAGCGCGCCGCAATCGGCAGCTTCCATGTACAAGGCACAAAAAACATAGATTGGGCCCTCACACAAGGGGCAGTACGAGTCACCTAGTTCAGTCAAGCTGGGCAGCCCCCTCGTATGCCGTTTTAAATACCTGCAGTGATCTTCAGGGCATCGATTTCCACAGCGTGTTTTCAAATGCCAGGTTCCATGCGCCAACACACAATGCTTGTGGCATGAGGAGTATCAAGGCCAAATCCCTCCTCTGAACATAAATGCTTTCGGAGCTGTTGGCAGCATAGTAGGGCGGCTGGTGCGGTCCGGCGACATACAGGCACATGTTTTGCCACCTGTGTCCTCTGCGATGTTCAGAGACCGCCCCCAGAAAAGCCGGGAAGAGAAGACATGAAACGCTCCATCCATCAGCCCCTTTGTATTTGCTTTGTTCGCCCAAAGTTGTCAGGATATGCCCAGATGTGGGTCCCTTGCTCCCTTTGCCACTGGATTCAAGCTAGCCTGAATGATGAGGGGTGTTACCTCAAAATCTGGCCCAGGATGCTTGTTTCCGGGTCAGGGAAGACCTGGCTTGGCAGTTTGGGCTGGACTGTTCCCATGAGGCACAGGGTCAAGACTGATTTGCATACAGCTGGGTCTGAACTGAGGTGGCAAAGTGAGCTAAAGAATGATGATGGATTCAACCCAGATCTGTGACTGGGAATGAGTGTCTGAAAAGTTTCAGCTCTCCATCCATCATTTCCATGTGTTTGCTTTGTTCGCCCTAAGTTGGCAGGGTAGGCCCAGACATGGGTCCCTTTCTCACTTTGCCACTGGAATCAAGCTAGCCTGGCTGATGAGGGGTGTTACCCCAAAACCGGTCCCAGGATGCTTGGTTCTGGTTCAAGGAAGACCTGGCTTGGCAGTTCAGGCTGCACTGTTCCCATGAGGCAGAGGGTCAAGACTGATTTGCATACAGCTAGGTCTGACCTGAGTTGGCGAAGTGAACTAAAGAACGATGATAGATTCAACCCATATCTGTGACTGGGACGTAGTGTCTGAAAAGATTCTTTGGTATCCTGCTGCTCAGCCGGAATGACTGCATGACAGAATGTTGGTATGTGGAATGTTGGAGTGCCTAGTCAGTTGGTGGATGGGCTGAGCAGCAGGGAGGCTGCCCCTGGTGGGGCTCTTTCCTATGTAACTTGCTACTCAATAAACTTACATGGAAGACTACTTGGATTTGACTACCTTCATTGCACCACATTTTCAGCGCTCCATCCATCATTTCCTTGTGTTTGCTTTGTTCGCCCTAAGAGGCCCATCACGATCGCGGGCGGACTTTAACGGTAAACGGAAAAAATAGAAAGGAACACCCTGCCAAAATAAGTATCAAATGGTCCTCTAAGGGATCCAGTTCTGTTCAAAATGGAGCAATATTACCAGGTATCAGAGCCAAAAATTCAGGTCATCCTTTTTATGAAAAATATATATTTTTATTGATTTTCAAGCACATGTTTATAAAAGAATATTCAGGGATAATTTGTTTGGTATTCTATAAAAACAGTCAATGTGGTATTTCATATCAGGTAGGGGAGAAAGCATCCTCATACAATTCAGTGTTCCATACACTCTAGGGCAGTAAACGGGGGCTCAACAGTCACTCACACCTTTAAGGGTTCAGTCAAGCTCATACACATTCAAATCATTCAAGCAAATACATTTCACAAGGTCTACAACAAAATAGATGAACTCATGGTTGCATGGACAGGGGTACAGCAGTAAGAAGGCAAGTGAGCTGGTATATTGTTGCCGTTCTGGGTGGTAACGCCGACGCGCGTTTCGGTGTATGGCACCTACGTCAGGGAACACAGATGTAGCCAGGGAGGGGAACACACAAGCTGAAATTTAAACAAACTATCTTGTATCAGGTGGTTCAACACACTTTTCATACATTTTTATCCATATGTTAATTTGCATGATAGTTCTATATATACATTGATGATTTTGATAATGCGTTTTATTAAAAAACAATAATTTTTGGGATATAATGGCTCTAATACTGGTAACAGCTCCCAAGATAAAGCCCCCCAGAATCGGGGGCTGAGGGCCAACGAGGATGAGGGCCTAGGTGAAGACACAGGGTATGTAGCTATCCAGAGTCACTCAATCATCCATTCTAAACATCCATTTATACATTTATTACAGTTCTTAAAAATCGCATCTCTTGTATTTTCTCCAGTTACATTGGTCTCGGGGGTGGCAGCATCAAGGGTGCTTAGGCCCCCAGGACCAGGTTACGAGGGGTTCAGATCGTCCTGTTGGGGTCCAAAAGGAGGAGGGTATTTTTAGAAGCTAAATCTATATGTAATAGTTATTGCGAAATAGCAGGGCTTCCTGTTTGGTACATCTATATGATAAGGGAGAGGTATATTTGGCAATATATAAGATGTATACATCTTCCTACCTTCCAATCACTGTGGGAAAAATCCTAAAGGGGTATAATTTCTTTTTCAAGGGTTCTGATTTGATGAGTCAACGAATTGGGTATTCCAATCGGGAACTGCAAGATAAGGAAGAGCAACGCTCAAATTTTATCAATCAACCGTCTCTGCAGGATTATCAGGCTTACTTAATTTTTATTTAATAGGGGAGTGTCCTGTCGTGTGGGACAATTTATTTTTCTGGGCTAAAGGTCCCGTGGGGAAGACAATAAAGTTCACAATACAGTCTCAGACGCAGTATATGGCTAAGTCTAAAGCCTGGTTTAGAGGCTTTGGAGTGCATAGAGATACATAAATGCGCTCACCTGGTGGCAGTCGGATAATGCGGGCCACGTCTAATCATCAAGCGGAGGCCGGGAAGAGAGGTTAGCGACTCTCGCTTCCTTTCAGAAAATGCCAATGAGACAAATCCCTGCATAGGGGGGTTAAATACATTAGTCTGAGGGCTAGTCTAGGTTCTTTAGAATATATCAAAGTGTGTAAATATGTTCACCTTATGGTCCTCAAACAATGCGGGCCACGTCTGGTCAAAAAGATAGGATCGGGGACATAGGTTCGCCGCTCTCTCTTCCTTTTGGGGAACGCCAAAATTACAGGTCCCTGCATAAAATGATCAGATAAATTAGGGGTCTGGGGAGCTTGGTTCCAAGTTATGGATTCAAATGAGCAAGAGAGTCGGGTAGATAAACCTAGATCTGCTGCAATAGAAGTTCGATAAATTCACTATCCAGATAGAACTAACCGGGTGGGAGCTGGGGTAGGATAGCCGCGTCTGGATTTCAGCCGCTAGCTGGAAGGGGGGCTTGAATTGATGTCCCTTTTCCCTCAATAGGCCGGTTCGGGTGACAGAAGAAACCCTATAAGGGAAGAACGAGATCAGTAAAAGGGTCAAGGTAACGCTCGGGAATCACGGGAGAGCAGGGGAAGCAAGTCGGAGCGTAGCTTACCTGGGTAGAGTAGAGATTAGAGCGCTTCCAGATCGCGAATGCTTGGATCCATTTCCTTCCCGTCCTGTGGCGACGTGAAACCGGGGGCGTATGTGGATATCGCTAATGGACGGGATTTTATACCTATCACGATGGGACCTGCTGCAGTTGAACTTAGAGAGTATCACAAGGTAAAACGGACTAACGATTTAAATGGGTGCCGCCATCTTAGAATGGTAACTCTCAGGGTGTATACAGCTCGTTCGACCTCGAGGGAATATAGCGCCTTCTTACACTGGGATCGCATAGTGCGAGGATGGCAATTTTCAATCTTAGGCGAGGTGTATTCTTCGTAAAAGAATGTCTTATAGGCAAAACTGTCTGTTTAAGTCATAGTTCCCATGGCGAGTTAGCCCTATCGTAAAGGGACCTATTGTTGCTGTGTCTCGAGGGCATGATAACAAAGAAAGGGCTACCGCTTTCGATAGGGGTCGCCATTTTGGAATGGATACCATCAAAGTACAAGTAGCTCATCAATATTGGTGGGGTGGAGCGCCATCTTAGAGTGGAGACATGCTACTTATCGAAGGCATGGTTGAACAATATAGGGTGAGGGACCATGGTGTCAAAAAAAATTTCTTTGGGGGATCACACGGGTTAACAAAGGGGGATTTAACAATATGAGACTCTATGACTTAGTGAGTATGGATCCTCAGAGGCTCTCTATGGGTTGGTAATATCAAATCGGTATGTAAAATAGGTTCCCCAGATTAGGTCTATAAAGTTCCAAGTCTAAGGGTCACTGCACGGAAGCGATCACATAAAAGGATCAATATGAGGATATAGGTTCAGCTACTATTCCGAGCAGGATATAACACTATTTCTAGGCGCAGTATAGACTGTTGTTGGGTCAAGGTAGCAAGAAGAAGGGTTTCTCAGGTGATGGATGGAGGGTGGTGAAACAGCTATAAAAAGGTGCGGTGCCATGGACAATCTTCATTAAGGCCCTTTGTCACCGAGTTCATAAGGAAAATCCAGAAAACCTCTCTTTTTTTGCGGAGATTGGTGGGGTGTGTTCCTGGTTTAGCCTTTATTTTTTCCAGTATGAACCAGCGGAGATCTTGTTCAGAGTGCGCTTTCTCAATCCAATGGGACACAATGGATGCTGAGGTCTTAGAGTTCCTAATATTGGATTTGTGTTCTCCTAGTCTTGTGCGGCATTCGCGTCCGGTTTCCCCAATATAGGGGAGATTACAGGGACATTTGACTGCGTAAATTACATTGCTGGTTCGGCAGTTGGTCAAAGTTTCGTTGCGGGCAACTGAGATGGTGCGTTCAGTAGTGGTAAGGGTGTCACCAATGATGGCATGGGGACACGCCTGACAGGTACCACACCTATGATTCCCAAATATAGGTTTCAAACTGCCAATGGCACTTTGAATGCCATGGGGCATCTCTTCTATCTTGCCTTTGATGAGATTGAGGAAATATAAATTTTATGGTCAAGAAATGTTCCCTAGCGTGTACCCCACCGTCTCCATGTACGAGCTTAAAGTACATGTAACCTCCCTCCTGTGCCCGCTATGAAGACGCAAATACATTTGCGTCCAACGTTAACATGTCCTCTTTCAGATCCACCCTGAACGGGTTGAATATTCCGTTCCTAAGTATGCCATGCCAACGTCTTTTTGTGGTGTACTTTACACGTTTTTCAGCTCTGGCGAAGTAGGCCCTGAATTCTGCCATCGAGCTTTTTCTTGCTTTCTGACTCTGAACGCCTCGGCCTGGGCTGCCTCTGTACCCGTGACCTCTGCCTTACTCCCTGCGCGGCTAACAGCGCTTAGCTCAGCCTGCTGCCTGCCAAGACTGTATTCAACCTTCGAATAATCTGCTCCGCTCCTCAAACATACATTCCTGCCTACTAGTTCAAGTAAACATCCTTCCAGCTGCAGAGCAAAGGGCCCGGCCTCACTGTCTCCGTGCAAGTAATTCATAGCTTCTGTTACCATGGTAGGCCCATGCCCCCTCGCATCTCATGCAGACACGTAGACGCTTATACATGCACTCACAGTCAGTATAGAATAGCCTCTGCCCAAGAGACCTTTCCCTTTAGATAATATGGTTCCCAAACATCAGATATTAAATATGATATAGGTACGAGTTGATCTGACATGCCAGACTTCTGTCTCTTTCCGCTGGTGTAAATGTCAAGTCCCCTGCACCCTCCAGCTCCACGTCAATCACACGTCATGAAGCTGCGCGCGCATCCAGACCTCAGATTTCTGCTGACAGTGCAAGATTCTGCTATGTATCCACCCACTTGTGACACTTTTATGTGACGTTTCTAGCACACACCTCTATGTTCACGCCCAGTTCATGCCTTTTTGATTACGTATTGCTAACACGTGTGTGTTTTTATCTTGTTTCTCTCAGCTGTTACGCCTACTGTATTGGTATTCATTATATGGTTTAAGTATAAAAGTTATGTCTTGTCAATAAAGTATGCTCTATCCCTTCCTGCACCCCAGTGGTGTCAGGAACCCGATATCCGGTACCAGAACCATTCCTTTTTAAGGAATAAAACCCCTAAGAACTCTAACACCACGGACTCTGCGTCTTTCTTCCCGATTGAGTTATTTTTGTTTAAGTACTTACCTGCATAGAAATTAGGACGGTAAATCAAATATTTACCACATTATTTTGGCGCCCGAACAGGGACCCCTCCCCCACCTTACGCGCCGGTTGGTGCGTTGCAACCTTTGCCCCCTGCCATAAGTCAAAACGGACAATTACGCGTACCCGCAGGATTTCCTGTATCTCCCTCTGGCCCACGGAGGTGACGGAGACTGCGATCAGCACCCAGACGAGGCGGTGAGGAGTGCGGAGGATCCCGACCAGAGCCTAGCCGAAAGAAGCAAGGTCCGAGGTGTCAAGAGGCCCACCAGTTTCCGAAGTATCCACGTATCGAGTCGAGTCGAGTCGAGTCCGGTCCGGTCCAGTCCAGTCGAGTTTTCCGAGGCCTTCTGTTCCGTGCTTCCCGGTGAGTACCATTGCTGGGACGTATCTAGACGGGTGCATTATTATGTATCAGGTAAAGACGGGTTTGGGTACACAAACGCGGTCTGCACTGTTTTAGACAGTGTATCTGTACTGTTTAGCAGTATATCAAGCATTCAAGTTCTTGCACTGTTCTCGACAGTGTATCTGTGCTGTTTAGCAGTACATCTAGTATCAAGGGTAGTGATGTATGTTCAAAATGTTTTCATGTGATTAATGTCGTGGTATGAGTGACTGTTTGATGTACATTACTGTGTTTTTGTGTAACTAGCTGTGTTCAGAGTAAGTAGCAAGTATCGAGTATCCAGTACTAAGTAACAAGATGCCGTTTTTCAATAAACTAAGACAGATAGGAACTAGGAAAGGGATGCTAGAGGAAGAAATTCCTATCCCCCCCTAGGGACACTCCTGGAAATTTTATGTACCATAAGCATGGCTTAGATGCCATACTGTATCTAGATTTATGGGCCGATTATACCAAGCACCTAGACGAGAGACACAGATGGCCCGTTACAGGAACATGGGATGCCGAGTGCATCATGAAGGTAGAAGAAGCGCTATGGAAAAAGAAAGCCAGACAATCTCAGAAAGACGCCATAGAATTTTGGCGTAAAGAATCACATAAACGTGCTGAAAGAGCACTCCGTAAAGAAGACAGACATAGAGAAGAGTCGGATAGAGTCCGAGAAAACGAATTAGTTAATGAAGGGATCCGAGTAAAAGCAGAACAAGTAGACCGCATGCGAAACAATCTTGTAAATGGCATGTACTTAGTGGCCGAGGGTTTGCCTGAAGCCACTTCGGAAATACCGAAAAAGCTGCCGCCACCATTGGTTCCGACTAAAGTAAATCACAGGACCACCAAAGACATATTCCTTGCTTCCTAGCTAGACGATGTAGGACCCACTTACACCAATCCACGTGCCCGCGTCCCGCCTACTGACGGTGACGGAGGTGGCAACCCGCCTCAAGACCATATCCCGCCATTGCCGCAACAAGGTTCACCCGATCGACAGCCTGCTCCACTTGTTCCTCCACCTCCACCACTTCCCACACCTAAGATTAATATACCGAATCCGACTGCGCCTGATCCCAGTAAGAGACAAGTTCAGGTACACATACAGACTCCACAGAGAAATAATGCTCAAGCTTCTGCCTCAGGAGGTGCGACAGGAGGTCTCCAGACCCCGCCAGCAACACACAGATTCAATTTTAGGGACATGCTGAAGCAACATACACCCCAATCACCCCGTCTCGACATGCTCAAAGAACCCCTTCCAATTTGCAGATACGATCCAGTACCCGGTAAAGACGATAGAATATTGATAGCATCACTACGCTTGCGACAAGCTACAGATTACCTAGTGTTATTCCCAGGGATGGCTGATCACCTAGATAGAATATATCATTTTGTCCAGACTGGGGAGAATCCCGAAAGTATTAAGGAGGCTCTGGCACACCAGAAAGTTGACACTCAAGCATATATATTACGTTTTTTCATAAATTGCTTAATAAGAGACCGAGACAGGCCTGGGGTAGACCAGGAAGAAATGGAAGCACTAAACAAGTGGGGTCAAAATATAGCCGACGGAAAGCATGATAAACTGAATTGTATAGCAAGCATGTACAAGAAAATCAGAAAGGAAGTAATAGAAATACACAGAAAAGAACAAGAAAAGGAAAAAGAAAATGACAACTCCTCCGAGGAGGACGAACCTGAAGAACCAGAAACAACTAAAGAAATGATAGCGTATGAAGGTAAGGGAAATTACCTTAGGAAAGGCATTCGTCCGGAAAGCAAGAGAGTTTTTCTCTCTGGCATATCAAAACCAAGCTCTCCCGAATATCTGTTTCAAGTTACCGATAAAACTCTTCAAGAACAAATGGGGTACCATGTACTCAATTCTATGGATGAACAAGAACTAGCCCGGTCAGCAGTGCTATGGGCTGACAATCCTAACACGTACAATGATGATACAGTAGCACAGACATTTCTGAACCTTTCCCCAGACGAGCAGAAATTAGCTGGTGTATACATGATTCAGCATCTCATCACGTTATACAGACAACAACATTCTGATCCAGGTCCCTTACCGGATACATTAGAAGCACTACTTATGAATAGATGGAGAGGCCTAAGTACCAGATTAATTCAAATAATTCTAGAACAACGACGTAAATATAACGCTTTCTTAGGCCCACAATATGTTTCAGCTCAGCCACCAGAAAGAAAAATGTGTCATTTTGAGCATTTTGACAGGCAGAATCCTTTACGAGAAGTACACCCAGTTATGAATGCAAATCATGCCTTGGAACGTGTGTTTGTGTACACACCTTTAACAAAGTTAGAATTGTTAGAAATGAAGAAACTAGTACCCTGTCATGATAAAGACCCTGCAGGTTTTCACCGAGAACTTAAAGACATGTTACTCATGGGAGATTACACATATACAGACATTATGAAATTGTTAAAAGTACTGCTGCCCACCGGCATTTACGAAAAACTCAAGGAAAAAGAATGGGAGGTGGGAGATAAAAAGATTATATGGACTGAAATAGAAGACGAGGAAAAAGCTCGTACCCCAGGGCTAGGCCTTGGGGACAAAGCTAAAGCATTACCAGGTTTAATAGTACAGGTCTTGCCAAGATTATTGACAACTAAAAAGGAAGACTGGGACGCAATCTCAGCATGTAAACAGAAACACGATGAAGATACTAGTGACTTCTATTCAAGATTCGAGAAATGTTTCATTATTAATAGTGGCCTAAAACCAGGTAGCGAGTCGTACCCGCATCTTTTTGTAACAAAGTTAGTCGAGAATTCCCTGACATCAGTTAAGAACCGTGTATATAAAGTTGAAAGTACATGGCAAGCAAATACGCCATCCCAGATGTTACAAATGTTACAATACCACCAGAACAGAATTAGAGAAGAACAGGATCACGAACAGAGACGTATGAAAGACACGAAAATGAAAATGTTAGTGGCCCAGTCGGTTCCAGCCGACGGCCAGAGAAAGGGTACGACCCAGACAGGTAATGCAGCAGCTCCCGTTAAAGGGACATGCAACTATTGCAAGCAGCCGGGTCACTACGTACATGAATGTCCAGTCCTGAAACACAATATAGCAACAGGTAAAACTAAAGAAAGACCGCATTCGCCTCGGCAAGACCAGGTCCAGCAACAGACTTCACAGAATTCCCAACCTATGCATGCTTCACCACATACAGCACAGACCGCAGCGGTATCACAGCCACAGCCACAGCCCATTGCCGCGACGCAGCAAGTTTCACAACAGATGAACCAGTATGCCCAATCTGATTATCCCGATTATCAGCGATACACATGAAACAGCCTAGAGAGGGAGGTTGGCTTGCCTCTTATTGAGATTCCTGTAGATCAAGAGGGTCCTTATGTACACAGTCAAGTATTGGGAAAAGACAGAAAGTTTTTAATTGACACAGGGGCAAGCCGCACAACAATCAGCCATAATGAAGTTCCAGGGGCACCCCTCTCAGGCTCACAGAATGTTTCCCTTGGTTTTTCAGGACAGCCTATTGTAAATGAGGTATCGAAACCAGTCCCCCTAGCTGTGGGTCCATTATCACGCGTTACAGACTTGTTACTCACAAAGTCATGTCCAGAAAACTTGTTAGGTATCAAAACATTGAAGGCTCTAGGAGCTGTGATATGTTGTTCTCCGGAAGGAGTTAGACTTTTCCTGCGTGACTTTAAGGGTCACTATGTATTACGAGAGTTCGATGTCAGATTGAAAAATGTACCGAAACACCTGTGGGGACAAGGCCCAACCGATGTAGGTTGCATGCACATCACACCATACCGTGTTACACTCAAACCGGGAGTTGTTTTGCCGCGAATCAGACAATACAAGTTACCACCCGATGCTGTAGTGGCTTTACTGGAAATCATTGAAGAGCTCATTGCCCAAGGAGTGGTCGTAGATACCGACTCCAATATCTGTAATTCCCCTATCATTCCGATTCTTAAACGTACTGATCCCAATGCACCGCCAGTATATCGGCTGGTGATTGATTTACGAGAACTGAATAAATGCATTGTTCCACAGTACCCTGTGGTTCCCGACATCTCATCCCTATTGACTGCTATTGATTCAGAAGCAACGTTCTTTACTGTAATTGACCTCAAGAACGCCTTTTTCAGTGTACCTATTGATCCAGAGAGCCAATACCTCTTCGGATTCAGTTTAAATGGTCGAAGTTTCAAATTTTCACGCGCACCTCAAGGATTCACAGAAAGCCCCAGCATCTATAGTCAAGCACTGAAAAGACAACTTGATTGTATCCAAATGCCAGTTAATACCGCCTTACTACAGTACGTCGATGATCTGCTGATCACCGCACGAAGTGAACCCGAATGTGAACAAGCATCACTGACAGTTTTACATTTTCTGGCCGACAAGGGACACAAGGTGTCTCCTTCGAAGCTACAATTCTGTGTTCAGCAAGTTGTGTACTTGGGTCACTTGCTGTCCAAAGTGGAGAGACAGCTCACTCCTGACCGCATCCAGTTAATTGTAAATATGCCACAACCCCAGACACAAAAGGAAGTGCGGGCCTTTATAGGCCTCACCTCGTACTGCAGACAATGGATTCCTCAATATGCATTTCTAGCTAAACCACTCATTCAGTTGACAACACAGGAGGCAGCGACTTCGACTGCCCTCCCTTGGACTCAGGAACATACACAGGCCTTTGAGGAATTAAAGAAAGCTTTATGTCAAGCACCAGTTTTAGCGACACCATGTTACAGCAAACCTTTTACACTTTTTGTTACAGAACGTGATGGTACAGCGTTGTCTGTCCTCACTCAAGATCAAGCAGGTTCACATAAGCCTTGTGCTTATTTTTCAAGTACATTGGATTCAGTAGCCCAGGCGCTCCCTGCGTGCTTAAAGTCAGTTGCAGCGACAGCCCTAGCAATCAGACAGAGCGACTCAATCGTATTAGGACATCCATTAACAGTACAAGTTCCACATTCTGTAGAGGTTCTTCTAAACCGAACCCAGACTCAACACTTGACTATAGCACGACTGACAGGTTATGAATTGACGCTATTCCAGCCACACATAGAAATCAGACGCTGTAACATTCTGAATCCTGCAACATTGTTACCTTCGATTATGACAAATTCAGCCCCGCATGATTGTATAGAGATCGTTAATGCAGTAACAAAGCCCCGACGAGACTTAACAGATGTTCCACTGACAAATCCAGATCTGACACTTTACGTGGATGGTTCATGTATGAGAACAAACACAGGAGAATTAGTGGCCGCGTATGCAGTGACCACTGAAACTGAAGTTAAAGAAACATATCGTATTGATACACTGTCTGCTCAAGCAGCAGAGCTCATCGCTCTGACCCGAGCCTGTATACTAGCCAAGAACAGAAATGTTAACATATACACAGATTCACGTTATGCTTTCGGAGTCGTACACGACTTCGGAGTGTTATGGCAAGAACGAGGTTTCTTGACCTCTCACGGTGCCAAGATCCAACACGGTCCCCTCATTCAAGCACTATTAGAAGCAATACATCTGCCTTCAGGCATATCCATCATGAAGTGTGAAGCACATACTAAAGTTACAGACTCCATTTCCCAGGGTAACGACCTGGCAGACCAAACAGCAAAACATACAGCATTGACTCACACCCAGACAGCTGATGTGACAAAGACAATAGTGCCGACACATTGTATGACAGTTAGGGATCCCACACTAGATGTAATCGATATTCAGACACATGCTACTCCAGATGAAATCAAGAAATGGACTGAACTAGGAGGGATCCAGACAGATCAAGGATGGATGACGAAGGGAAAATCTACATGGTTTCTCCCCGACTCTATGGTTCAAGTCATAATAAATACAGCACATAGTCCAGCACACCTAGGAGAAAAAGCTATGTTAGACAGTTTACAGAATCTCTGGTACAACAAACATTTACGAGCAGCAGCAAAACAGAAAGTGCGTACTTGCATGATCTGTTGTCAGTTCAATCCAGGTAAAAGTGTCCCCATAGAGCAAGGTGGATTTCACCCTCCTGATCACCCTTTTGAAGTCCTCCAGATGGATTATATCCAGATGGACCGTTGTCGAGGATTCAAGTATGTCCTCGTAGTTGTTTGTGCACTTTCCCGTTGGACCGAAGCATATCCAGTCCCAGATTACACTGCCCCGACCACTGCCAGGCAGCTGGTTCGAGAATTCTTCCCACGGTACGGCTTGCCTCGTATCGTGTACTCAGATAACGGACAGCCATTCTCATCCGAGCTTATGAAGCAGGTTTCACTTCTGCTAGGATATCAGTGGAAATTCCATTGCGTCCGACATCCCGAGGCAGCTGGCCTTGTAGAAAGACATAACCAGACACTGAAAACACGTCTTGCCAAAATATGTAAAGAGAAAGGGGTCGACTGGATAGTCGCCCTGCCAGTTGCACTGTTCTATATGAGAATGGTCCCCCATTCGAGATCAGGACTATCCCCGTATGAGGTGGTCTTTGGCCGACCACCAAATATGTGGGGGACGCCCATGCCTAAGAAAATAACCGATGTTGATTGTAATATGCTGACAGATTACCTTGCCTCCTTGATGTCTGCACTCCAATCATGTCGTTCACAGGTTGCCGCAGCCTTTCCCGACAACACTGATGTAAAGCCACACGATGTCCGTCCAGGTGACACTGTATTGATCCGCAACTTCGACAGAAGAAGCCCGCTGGAGCCCCGCTGGAAGGAGCCGAAGATCGTCCTTCTGACCACGAGGACGGCAATTAAAGTTGAGGGCCGAAAGGGGTGGATCCACACGAGTCATATTAAAAAATGTAATGAACTATTGCCAGAAACTGACTCTTCCACCCCCTCAAAGGACTGCCTCGATCCTAGTGACTTTAAAGTTCCCAAGAGAGAGAAAACTCCCCAAGAGGAGTATAAAACGAAACTACGGTCTAGCAAGTCAGACAGTTTAATTGTTTAAGTCCTCCCCTAGGTGAATCGGTTAAATTAGTTTCTGACATGTATCCCCTAGACCGAGATAGAGAGAGAGAGAGAAAATTCAAGAAACGTGCATATTGTAAATCACTCCGTAGTCACTGTATAGTGACATTATTGGTTATGTTTTTTCTAAGTCTTTTGATTATTGCTGCCAGTATATTGCTGCCTATATATTACCCTATCTTCAAGCGTGAACAATCTGCTTACAATGTCACTGCCGAGCATTATTTTAGCGAATTACCCCCTCATGAGTTATCTTACAGACTTGCGCTGCGCAACAACACATTCATTAGTATGTTACATCACTCCCATCAGACTAATTATGCTACAAACTGTTGGATATGTGGCCGACTCCCTCCCTATCAGAAATACAAGGGAGTTCTGCCCCTCTTTCCGTACCCGTTCACACACAATGGCTCATGTGGAGCATGGTTTAGAATAATTAATTCCTTAGATCCTGATATTGCTGTTTTCGAAGGAAATTGGGTTTGGGGAAACCTGAACTTAGTTCTGCTTAACGCCTGTTATCCCGACAAAAAGGGACTTCCCACTAGAATAGGAACTGATCTAGAAAATGAAGTATATGGATTAGGTAATTATACAATTAACCTCATGATTCTTACTGTTGAATCCGAAGCTGCACCAGTTCTCCCTGCTATGTCAGTATTACCAGTTACAGGTGATTTATGTGTCAGAAAGAAGGGTTCAGTACACTTAGGTCATAGTAAATGTACTACTGTGGTCGAATTCAGTGATCAAGGCAAGTCTTCATTTAGAGCTACTCGTCATTCCTACTTTGTTTGTGGCCATACCGCATACATACGCTTACCTCCAGATTGGGATGGTACCTGTTACATTGCATTCCTTCTGCCACCTGTTTTCCTAGCCCCTCCTGATTACCACAGAAATACAAATCTAGTAAAGAATAGACTCCGAAGAGATCTCCCGATTGTCGACTATACTGAAACGGTATGGGAGCAATACACAGACTTCAATAAAGGTTTCTTCCCCTACTTAGGTACTGTCTTTAATAGTAAACTGATACGAAAATTAACTAGAACCCTCGAAGCAGTAGTGAATGAAACTACCTCCGCTCTAGGCAACTTAACAGAGGAGCAATCTGCCATGCGGGTTGTTGTTCTCCAAAATCGTCTTGTTATTGACGTCATCCTAGCAGATAGGGGCGGAGCTTGTAAGGTCATCGGGTCAAGTTGCTGTGTTTTCATTCCAGAAAACGCGCCAACAGTATATAAAGCTATCACACGTCTTCATAAAATTGCAAGTTTGATACATCAGAATCCAGGCACCTGGACTTGGTCCGGTTGGTTCTGGACAACGTTGACCGCTTGGGGATGGAAGATCCTATCCTTCCTAGGCATTGCCCTTGTTATAGTATTCAGTTGCTGCCTGTGCCTACAGTGTGGGCCAGCGATTTGTGGTCTGTGCGCCACATCATGTATTCCACATACCAGTTTTCACTCAAAACGCGAAAAGAAGAAAGAAGAGCAAATGATGTTACAAGAACAGACTGATCGATTTATGAGGATCGATATATCATGAAGGGTCCGTAGGGAACAAGGAGGGAATGAGGAAATATAAATTTTATGGTCAAGAAATGTTCCCTAGCGTGTACCCCACCGTCTCCATGTACGAGCTTAAAGTACATGTAACCTCCCTCCTGTGCCCGCTATGAAGACGCAAATACATTTGCGTCCAACGTTAACATGTCCTCTTTCAGATCCACCCTGAACGGGTTGAATATTCAGTTCCTAAGTATGCCATGCCAACGTCTTTTTGTGGTGTACTTTACACGTTTTTCAGCTCTGGCGAAGTAGGCCCTGAATTCTGCCATTGAGCTTTTTCTTGCTTTCTGACTCTGAACGCCTCAGCCTGGGCTGCCTCTGTACCCGTGACCTCTGCCTTACTCCCTGCGCGGCTAACGGCGCTTAGCTCAGCCTGCTGCCTGCCAAGACTGTATTCAACCTTCGAATAATCTGCTCCGCTCCTCAAACATACATTCCTGCCTACTAGTTCAAGTAAACATCCTTCCAGCTGCAGAGCAAAGGGCCCGGCCTCACTGTCTCCGTGCAAGTAATTCATAGCTTCTGTTACCATGGTAGGCCCATGCCCCCTCGCATCTCATGCAGACACGTAGACGCTTATACATGCACTCACAGTCAGTATAGAATAGCCTCTGCCCAAGAGACCTTTCCCTTTAGATAATATGGTTCCCAAACATCAGATATTAGATATGATATAGGTACGAGTTGATCTGACATGCCAGACTTCTGTCTCTTTCCGCTGGTGTAAATGTCAAGTCCCCTGCACCCTCCAGCTCCACGTCAATCACATGTCATGAAGCTGCGCGCGCATCCAGACCTCAGATTTCTGCTGACACTGCAAGATTCTGCTATGTATCCACCCACTTGTGACACTTTTATGTGACGTTTCTAGCACACACCTCTATGTTCACGCCCAGTTCACGCCTTTTTGATTACGTATTGCTAACACGTGTGTGTTTTTATCTTGTTTCTCTCAGCTGTTACGCCTACTGTATTGGTATTCATTATATGGTTTAAGTATAAAAGTTATGTCTTGTCAATAAAGTATGCTCTATCCCTTCCTGCACCCCAGTGGTGTCAGGAACCCGATATCCGGTACCAGAACCATTCCTTTTTAAGGAATAAAAACCCTAAGAACTCTAACACCACGGACTCTGCGTCTTTCTTCCCGATTGAGTTATTTTTGTTTAAGTACTTACCTGCATAGAAATTAGGACGGTAAATCAAATATTTACCACAAGATGGTTTTTAAGGTTCTTGTTCCTTTTAAAGGCAAAGATCGGTCTATTAAGTGGTGTCCTGTTCTTTTCTAAGTTCAGTAAATGCCAACTTGAATTTATGGCCTGGTGTACCTTATGGTTGAGGTTAGAATGACAGGTGATACATACCAATTGATCAGTGCTTTCCGATCGTTTGAGCTGGAATATGGTCTCCCGGTTGGTATATTTGGCTCTTTTGAAGGAGTCGTTGACCAATTTGGGGGGGTATCCACAATACAGGAGTTTCTCTTTGAGGATGTGTTAGGAAGTCCCGTAGATCAGAACAGTTTCTCCGAATGCGGAGGAACTGGCTGTAGGGTATACTTTCCTTCTGACAACGGGGGTGGAAGCTTTGATATTGGAGAAGGGTATTGCAGGCGGTGGGTTTGGTATACAAAGATACTTTTATAGATTGGTCTTGATGCTCTACCCATATGTCTAGGAATTCAATCCTATGCTGGTTGGACGGTAAACGGGACTGACAGCGAGAGGTGCGGCTGTCCCACAGTGCCTATTAGGATGCAACCACCACCCTGGCAGTAGCATCTTGCATATTTAACATTGTGGCGGGCGGTGCTGTAAGCAGCACCTGCCACAATGTTAAAATGGCATGTTGTGCATTGGCCCGCACAACGTGACAGGCACCACGCGGTGTCTGTCACCTTGTACGTGCCAATGAAGGGGGGTACCATGGGTACCCCCCATGTGCACCCCACACCTCCCCAACACAGAGGGGCCCACAACGGGCCCCCCAAGCTAAAGACCGCATGCCTTTCCGTGGCAGAGTCACCGCCATGGAAAGGCATTCTATCGCACCCATCATAATATGGATGGTGGTGCCTGCAAGGCACCGCCATCATATTATGGGCTTTTCCGCCCGACAGGCAATCGGGACAATTGGCGGACAGACTTTTCATCCGGCGGGGACCCCCACCATGCTAATGTGGCAGGGGTAAATGGCCGTCCGGCGGTGAGATTTGGCGGGCGGATTGCCACTGCTTGTCATGATAATGCGCCCCTAAGTTGGCAGGGTAGGCCCAGACTTGGGTCCCTTGCTCACTTTAACCTCTTCGCTGCTGATGACAAGCTCAGCTCGTCATCAGCTACGGCGGTCGTGTGCTGATGACGAGCTGAGCTTGTCATGTAACGCAGCTTTTTGAAAATTGCCGCACACAGCGGGAAAAGCCGCCGCAGCGATGCGGTTAACACTAAATTCAAGCTAGCCTGGCTGATGAGGTGTGTTACCCCAAAACCAGTCCCAGGATGCTTGGTTCCGGTTTAGGGACTGTTCCCATGAGGCGGAGGGTCAAGACTGATTTGCATACAGCTGGGTCTGAACTTAGGTGGCAAAGATTGCTAAAAAAGGATGATAGATTCAACCCTGATTAGTCATGATATTTATAATGACCTAGTCACGCTTCCGTCCACAGGCTCGCTAGATGCCAACTATTGTTAAGAACTTGCGTGACCTCCGGGGCATTGGGAAAAAAACACAGCGCTGATGTGCTGGTTATTCCGGTAGGTATTTTAGACATTGACAGCGCTATATTGTGTTCTGTTTATAAAAAATCAGTTAGGAGGGCGTCGATCATCCAACTCCCTCCGGCCGGATCTTGCCTAGTAGCCTCGAACTCTCCTAAAGGCATTAGAAATTTATAAAAGGAAATTTATTATCCTAACAACAACTAACGAAGATCAGCCCAGAGATCGATATTGGTATAGGCGAATAATTGAAATCTGACCTTACTAGATGTGCCTTACTAGTTTGATGTATGAGGATGTTGATCTGTCCCCATTACAGGATCCGAATCGACCTGAAGTCCTGTCTATGAAAATCAGTTACAGTTGTGCTCCTGCACTACATGTGGCCATCAGGTGCCTGTTATCTCTTAATAACAGAGTGAAATACGCATACAGGTAAAATATTAGGATACATGTTTGACAAAATTAGCCAACTATCCTCCCTATATATGACTAAAAATGGTGGTTTAGTCTTCAGTCAAAAATCTATACCGACTAAACTATTATTAGTATAACTATCTGTCTGTCCAGAACCTTGGGCCTCATCTTAACTATAGGATCATGTGTGTGCAAGAGAGAGGAGTGCGGGTATAGATCATGTACAATGAGAACATGTACGAAAAAAGAGGTTTATATACCTGCTTACAAGTGGAGATCAACTGTTGTGTGAATTATGCTCGATGGTTCATTCAGTGAAGGCTACCATGATGCCTTTCTAGATTCCACGCAATAGGGAATCTATCTCAGGGAGTGTCTCTAGAGGGTTTGACATTACACAGCGATCAACGGTCAACTGTAGGAACATTGTTCCAATGTTTATTATATGGACAAAATGGTTTTCTTGAATCTTAGTAATCTTTTATAGATGTCTGAAATGTCTGAAATGTTAAATTGTACAAGAATCATGAAAAATATATGTTGATAGCACAGAATTGTTCTATGAGCAGCATATGTATATACACAAAAGTAAAATGAATTCTGTTTTGCTCTCTATCTTTCAGATTTTACCCCTGTGCCCCTCCCAGTATACTGCCCCTAGCCCTGACGAAGGTGCGGCCTCACCGGCCTGTCACCGAAACGCGCGTCGGCTTGTGTCTCCAGGAATACGGTTATTGTCCTAACTACATCAGGACCCGTAGCTAAAACCATCTACCTGGACCAACACTCCGATCCATACAACACATTAACCACCTATGTATTGTACTCGCCAGGATCAGAAGAATGAATGGTAGAATGAATGGTGAATGGTACAAAATGAGAAAGAGTGGGAAGAGATTGAAGTGAATGAGACAGTGTGTGTGAAGTGTGGCCGGTACTGGGTAGGACTATCTTCCCTGTTGTTGTTGCCCCCATATCTATGTTTGTCCTATTTATGATCTAAATGTACTTGTGATACGAAAATTATATTCAATATTTATATCCTTGCCATCTTTATAAAAAAAAAAATATATATATATATTTCTAACATGAACTGTATAGTCTACTTGATTTGACCATGTGATTGTTATGTGTAGTGTCAGCTCCTAGGTTAATCACCCCTTCACATATATCTGTTGGACCCTCTAGCTGGGGCCTTTATATCCGGAGGCAGGGTGTTCTTTCTTTCTATTTAAATCAACCCTGATCTGTGACCGGGGGTGAGTGTCTGAAAAGTTTCTGCGCTTCGTCCATCATCTCCTTGCTTTTGCTTCAAATAACTTTCATCAAATAATTTGTGTAGAAGTTTCTTAGATCCACCTAAAATACTGCTCGCTTGAACCCTTTGGCTATCTGATCAAGCAGACTCTCCGTGGAATGTGCAGCAAAGAAATGCACATGAGGATGGATATGTGCAACCACTGTTGTAACGTTAACGTCTAGCGGGCAGGCTTCATAGTACAATGGGGACGGATCTGGAGAAATGTAGAAGCCTATGTGTTAGTCAAGGGCCTAATCTGCTGTGGGAGATAAGTAAATAAGCAAGGCTAGTAGGTTTGGCTTCAGTGTGCTAATGCTTGTAACAGGGCTATTGATTCGCCAGTGCTCGGGAAAAAGCATGTGGGAGAAAAATAATTTAATGTTACAAACTGTGTGATCATTGAGTATACTTCTCAAAGTTTGAATGATATTCCAAGCATTCAATAGCAAGAAGTGAGAGCGAGACACTCCTATTAGTGGAGCCAAAGCCCTATCTTTATATAGTTTAAAGAATTGGTAACAACAGGTCAAGCACACAGCTGTGCTGTCAAGACAGGCATAGGAAGATATGTCTAGATATCACATTTCCGATTTGGCGTGATTCAACTCACACATGTTGCCCACTTTCTTTGTTTACCCCGCTTTCCTCCTCGCTTAACAATGCTTCCTGTTTCACTCTCCGATCTAATGACTGGCCGATATCCTCCGCTTCACCCGTACTTTCTTTCTGCCACATTCTTTATTAATCTACTCTCTTTTTCCTTCCTTCTCTTTCCTCAGACTATTCTTTTGGAACTATATCGAAGTTGACAAGATCAAAGTGAAAACATATTGCATTCACTATGTTGTCTACTATTACATTGCAGAGCAAGTATGTATGTCAGGAGAAGTGTGGCTCCCTGGTTAGAGGACGCAGACCCAGAAGCAGAGGTCAGACCAGGGACCAGGGTTCAATTCCTGACTCGGCAGGGTCTTGAGCCCAAATGCCCACGGACTCGATAATTCTCGCTTTGGTGCCCACTCGAATCATGGGTTCACACTCTGCAACTCTGGGCATTAGCTTGCTTAATCTCCACAACGGCCCCCCTGCGGCGGGATGCCTGGCTTCCACCTTGGGGATGCCCAGTACGGGTTATGTCACAGGGAAAAGCCAGGACGGGTTCCCAAGGTAAGCGCTGAGATGCTCCAGGGTAAGCGAGCGCTATATAAGACTGTACAATAATAATATTCTTAGCTCTACTAAACTCGACCTAGCGTGAGGTAATGGCTAGGTTGAGATAGTGGTTGCAATATTTTGTCCTTTGATGCTTTGCAAGGATTTATGGACCCTTTATTCTCTTCCCACAGTGATATGATGGCAAATCTTCCAAATTCTAAAAATAGGTCTCTAGATTTACTATGGGTTGAGTGGGCCTTCATGCAACATTGCACAGTTTTGTGCTATGCCTTTTTTAATAGTATATCGATGGAATGCTGTGCACCGCACAAGCAGGACATTTTAGTAAGTTGCTCTCAGTCAATATGGAGGTTTTCCCTGATCTGAATGCGTAGAGGAAAGTCAGATGACTCCATCTTGGTCAGCAAATTACACTTCACTAACGATGGTGGGGTACAGCTGCAGCACCTGAACAGCACAACATCAACACAGAAATAACAATACAGGGATTCTGAAATGGCACAGTTTAATGTGGTTTTTCATATCCCAGCAGTGTGGCACAAACCAGAGGTGGAAATGGAGAGTAACGTGGGGCGGTTTCTGATTTCTGTTTTTCTGGTGTTCTTAACATTTCAGCATAAACAGGAGAAGAACACTTTTTGGCTTAAATGCTGTTACCGCTCCTGGGCTGTGATGGAATACTCATGTGTCTTAAGACTGTATTGAAAATGAGAATTCACTAGGGAAACAGTCAATCTCTTTGATATATTACAAAGACACCTAGTCAGTCCGTTGCTGTCTGTATGTCCATCAATGTACCAAAATAGTTTTCTGTTTTTTGTTAACTGGCCCCTCACAAAGAGACTGGCATCAAACAGTTAACCTTCATTTTGCTGTAAAAATGATTTACTTTCCCACAGGATTTGCTGGTTTGCTATATTCCCCTGACAAACCCTCCCTCTACAGAAAAATGTGCATTAGAAATTTGATTAAATGTATTTTACAATGTTGACCACATGGAATAACTACAAAACCCACAATGTCATTCGCAAAGAGAAACAATAATTGCACTTGCAAGCTATGTATTGGTTTGGTGGAGTGCACAGAAACGGGGCCATACATGTGTTCGAGAGGCCAAAACCCCCATTATTTAAAAACAAAAAAAACGTGATTAATTAAGGTTAAGCAGGTATAATAAAATTAAAATTAAATATAAAAATAAGCAAATGTAATTAAGGATATGGGTCTGTTAAATGTTGTGGTTGATAACTTAATTAAATATATTTATTTACACTTAGCTTTTTAGTATAGTGAAAGATGATGTAGGGCCTCCAGTTTAATGCCCCACAATGTAATGAGGTAGCGCACAACCACCTGGAGGGTGTTCTACTGCTTGAGTATTTTAATACATTTTTTATTACTATGCTTCTAGTACAACTCCTTTGCTAGACAACATGCACGCACCTCTGCACCATGGTTTAATGGTGCTTTTTGGCGCTAAGCAGCCTGTTTGTGCACTGGCCCAAGGGATATGAGTACCAGTATGCCATTTCATAAATATGCCACAAGGCTGATTTATCTCTTATGTACAACACAGTGCATAAACCTTGGTCGCTCTGCTGCACTGCACAAATAATAACAAATCTGCCACAAACAGATCTGCACCGTTATCGCCAGAAAAATTATGTGACACTTAGGCACATCATCATAAGCAGTCCATTGTCCATAGTAGCCATACATTGCAGGATGCAAAAGTAGAGGGAAATCGCAGACTGGACATGGGAAAGACACATCATTGACATGCTCACAACAACGTTGAATGGTCCTTTTGTTAAGAATTCAGGGGCATATTATCAAGAATGGGCGTTACATTATCGCCGCTTTTATCGGCGGGATACTGCCGATAAAGCGGGGATAATGGGCTTGATAATATGCTCTATGAATTCCAATCGAAGCCCATGTTAGATGTCTTCACATCTAACATGAGCTTCGATTGGAATTCATCGAGCATATTATCAAGCCAATTATCGCCGCTTTATCGGCAGTTTCCTGCCGATAAAAGCGGTGATAATGTAATGCCCATTCTTGATAATATGCCCCACAGTTCTCGTGTGCTCGTTGACGAAGTTTTTTCTCAGGTAGTGTATCTATTGCTGTTACAAGAAATGTATCTATTCTAAAGTAGCCATGCATGAGAACACCACCAAAAAGCCAAGCCAGCAGAAAGAACAGTACAATGGCTTTATGAAATATAGTAAGTAGAAATACAGGACTTTAGAACAAACGTTAATTTAAAGGCATTAAATCAATGATGCACATTTAATTTACGTGTGCACTTTTAAACATATACGAATATAATTTCTTTAATACCTTTAATTCATGTTTCATTAGTACAGAGTGAATAATCACATTACACACTAATAGGTATGACAGAGAACTACATTTGAAAGTACACAAGTGTAACATTAATACATACATTGATAAACTTTTATCGTTTCACCTTTGTTAGGATCCTACACATGTAAGGATAGTTGGGAGCTAATAATGATATCCCTAACAGTTACACAGACAATATAGCACACATTTATGAATCTTGAGCAACAGTTCAGCAGTAAAGTGAAAAGGATGATTGGAAACAACTACACATTACTATAGCATAAATCCTTTGGTGGTAATGAAGATTTAGCATTTTTCTTATTACTTGTCGATCACTATGTTAATCAACACCAGATGATTACTTCTTGATCATTTAGTCTCAAAATCCCATAGATTCCATCTGATAAACGCATTTCAAACATTTATAGGTAATTTGAATTGCTCTGTTTGGAACCCAATACTACCATGAGGAGGCAATAACACCCCCACAGATGTGATCCCAAACACCTGGGAACCAGTAGCGGCCAGTGGTGGGAGTGCTGCGGGGAGGTGAGGTGGGACTGATGGAGCAAGGTTTCGTACCTAAAGCGACTTGCTTGTACTTAACCCTCTCTATATAAAGTATAATATATTAACCAACATGTTTTGTTTACTAATAATCGCAACACACAACGTTTTAGTATCTTGGGGAAGCTTGATTATGTGCTTTTACTAACAGTAACTCGCGTGATCTAATATGGCCGCCGCAACGCAGGAATTTTACTGCGCATGCATCTGTCACACTCATATGACATGACGTCTTCTCTGCTTGGTGGGAAACTTTTGCTTCTGCACATTAGAACTAAGATGGCTGCTTTATGTTTTAATGTACTAACGCTTGCATTGCTGCTTTTAATAAATCGTTTGTTTTGCCTAATTCTAATGCCATAGTTAAAAATAATGTAATGGGAATAGTGTAGAGATAAGTGGTATACAGAACATTCATTTATTCCTTGTTCTAAAACTGTTTCTCTTTGACTTTGCTACTAGCTCGTATTTGGGACTGACATGCCCCCCAAACTCCATTTTAGGAGGAGACTGCAACTGCACAGAAAAGCTCAAATCCCTGAAGCACTGACATTGAAACCTGGCCAACTCCTGACTTGCTAGAAGACGTTCCTGGGAACCTTACCTCTTGACCCTTGGTAGGGAAGCTGAACTAAAATATTGGCTACATTGTACTTGCTATTGATACATTCGCTGCCGGGTGGAATAAAAGTGCAAGGGAAAATAAAATCTATGGGCAGGAATGCAAATTATAATATTTGAATGAAATGACTTCATTCTGGTATGGTGTGATGACCTCTTCTCATATTTTGGCGAATCCAATTGTGGGATTTCACACTTTGCAAAATTGGGGGTGTGGTACACTGCCCTGGAAAATAGTATAAATAAGGAAGGCTTAGTTAGTTAGATTGTCCGATTTGTCCGAATAGCTGACCTGTCACTGACCCAATGCACTCAATAAGGGATCGAGAGCAGAGGTGCAGGCAGAGCACTCTGTCAGAAGATTCGGGAGCAGAGGTGCTGGCGGAGCCGATAACCCAATCGGGGTTTGGTAGGGGATTCGATAACCCAATCGGGGTCTGACTGTTAGCGGCAGAAAGGGGTGTAACACTGGCGTTACACTTTAGCTGGGGGTATCTGTCCTGACCTGCGTCCATTTCTGATTTGGCCTTCTCCTGTCCTGATCTGAACCTGTCCTGTCCTGTTGACACCTGAACTATCGAGAATTTCTGTCCCTTTGTCCTAGCCCGTGGCCAGGGCTGGTCTTCACACCATATAGGTAACTATAAATGTGTGTAGGTATGTTATTGTATGTTTCCCTTCTCTCCCCTTCCTCTGTTTAAATGCCTAAAAGAAGTCTTGTAACATTTCTACATATTCTTGCTTTTATGATTATCTTTCTAATCGAAAAGGCCATAGTATTCAATGTATGGACTGTAGTATTTGAGAATTTACATAGATAAAGTGTTTAAACTTTTCCCAAGTCTGTGGTTATTATAAATGAGTGCAAAAGTAAAATTTCTACCTATTATGCTAACTCCCTTTGTTCCTTTAGGACTTTAGGTACAAGCGACAAGGATTGGTAAGTCAAAGTGTACAGGTTAAGTCCTAAACGGGAATAATAAAATCCTGATTTAGAGCAGGGTTACCTGGTTAATGTGTGTATGTTTATGGGCCCAGGTGAGTATGATAACTAGTCAGGTGACCCCAGGCTCTATCAGGACGGAGGAGGGGCAGGGTGGGGAATAGTGAACTATGGAATAGGGCCGAACAGAGGTAAGTAAATAAATAAAACAAATTTAATTGCGCGTGCTGCATTGCCAAATGCAATGCCGCACGTGCAACGAAATTCATTTTATTTCTTTATTTGTTTACTTACCTCTGTTCGGCCAAATTCCATAGTTTACAACCCCCAACCCTGCCCCTCCCCCATCCCGCTTCACTGCCCCACAGCACTCTCACCACCGGCCGCTACTGCTGGGAACCCATCCTTGCCACCAAAAATGTAGAGGGGATGCGCAAAATCCCGATGATGAAACATGTCACCTGGGTTGATGGGTGAGGGTTTGCCTCCAGTTTTTGAGAAACTCATATATTTTCAGAGAGAATATCCGAAAACTGGAAAGAATACTCTATGGTATTCTCGTGTCTAGATTGTTCATTTTGAATTGTGGTTAGTTCCATTTGAAAAAATGGCCATTTTAAGAATGAGCGGATTTGGTGCATAATTTTCCACATGGTCATTCCTTTCCTTGATATAGTCTGAAGTGGATATATCCAAAGATGGCCTACATAATTTTCAAAACCTTGTTCTAAAACTTCACAATTAAAAATCAAGGCAATTTTTAATGAAGCTACTGCCAGACACAATAGGGATTTGTTATAAGTAGGGCTTGTTGTGCAAAATATTCTGTAGTATAAGACCTCCAATTATGGGGAATATGTCATGGGGTAAAGTTTTGTGGATTCATTTTGTTGCCCAGGATCACACGATACGCCAATTCTTTCAGCTGTGAAGGTAAAGCTCTTTGCTTCAGATGACAGAGCATATGAGAGCACCCCCCTTCCCCACAGCAGAAATCCGAGTCATTCTCGAATTTAGATATGGATGATTGCGCTTTCTAGAACCCTTCTTTTTTCACTATCTTTCCTTTGCTGAATTACCATCCTGAAATAAACATGCCTTGTATTGGATAAAAAATATCAAATGTATTTTTATAGGAAAAGTCCAGTAAATAATAACCCTGGACGGAGTATGCATAGTGGTGCTCAGTGTAGTTCCACTGAGTTAAAAAAACAACTCAGTGGAACTACGCAGAGCTGCACTGCGTCCCAGGCCCACAAAAAAGTTAAACAAAAACACTTACCTTCTCTTCTGCCTGCCCTCCTCCTCGCTGCAGTGTTTCACTTCTTCTTTCGTTCTCCTCCTCGCGTCCCTGTACGTATTATGTCTTGCGTGAACTGCGCATCTTGCCAAGAACATATGCATCTTGTCAAGAACATATGCAGGGTCCCCTTGAGTGTCTGACCACCTTTTATTCATCATTCGGATGTGAGCAGCACGATAATAAGACTCAATATTCACTCCTGTAATGCCCTCATAGTACTTGGACTGGAAACATTTACCTATGGCCACTTGTGGAGTCACTTCAGCTCACAAAAAGGATTTTAGGATAGAGTTCAGTTTTTGGAACCACTACCGCAGGATCCAAAATGGATAATTCTGCAGTTGATGAAGAAATCTTGGCAGTGAGACCATTTTGAAGATCACTGATCGACCTGTCAGGGACAATAGGAGTTCCATCCAGACTGTTACATCCTCCTTCAAGCAAGTTACCAGAGGCTCTATATTGGCCCTCCAAGCCACTGCAGCCACTGCCATAGACCCCAAGATATTGAAAACCATCTGTATATCTGCTGCCCAGCCTAGGCGGTGTGGACCAGGCCCCACTGTGTAGATCGTGGATTTAAAGGTGTTGAGGTAGAGGCCTGAGGTTTCCCTGAATTACCTTTAACTTTTGACCTTGGTTTTCAGACAATCTGTAAATTAGCTGGTGTAGCTACAGAAAGCATCCTGTATGTAGTCTACTTAAATAAAACAAGGCAAACAGTATTCATTTCTAACACAGAATTGTAGCAATGCTCAAGTCTAAAACATGGAAATATTATTATGCTATGTTTATAATTCATTCAAAAGATTAATCTTTTATAATTAAATGGTGTGCAGAATTGAAATGCAGCATCATCAATCAGTCCCAAAACCCAGTAGTGATGAATTCAGGTTTGTAACTGGCAAGAGATTAATCCAGCTCTAAACTACATAAAGGGATTAGTTAACATTGCTTCTCCCACAAATGTCAGCTCACAGAGTATTTAGTAAATTTCGCTGTTTTGCATTTCCACATATAGATTAAACTGCACCCCAGCTATTATACAAACTCTGAAGGGAAACCCTGGCATTGACTTTTTTTATTACCAATGATCTTGTAAACAAAGAGCCTCATTTATGGCATTTTGGCATAGGGAAGTGCAGCAACTCACCTTGCTCTGCTGCCCTTCATCAAAGTGAAAGGGCAGAAATGCACTGTATTTAGCAATAATGTACAATTCTGTCCTTTTTGCCTCGCTGGTGCCGTTTCGGCAGCCTAATGCCAACGTAAGCACCTTTGCACCATAGTGCAAAGGTGGCACTGTTGCATGCAATTATTGTTTTTTTGCAGGAAGGGGCCTCTACCTGCACAAAAACAATCCTACAAGGTGTTTCCTGGAGGAAAAAATGAGGAGAAATAAACATATTTCTCCTAGTTATGCCTCACTACTGCAGGGAGGCATACAGGATTTGTCCCTTCCCCAGGTTTGGATCACTTTGTAAATTTTGAGGCAGCGGCAAATTCGATTGGTGTTGCGTGGGAAAACCCACTGCAACGCACATCGAATGCCTCCCGGCCACAGAGGAAGGTGATGCAAGGATCTGCACTCATGATTTATGAGGCTTCTTAAAGCCATGCAAGGTGGCTATGCATGGCTTCAAAAATCTTTTTGAGAGCCTCACAGCTTGCACGTAGCACTTTACGTGGTGCAAAACTGAAGGAGCACTCTCATAAATAACCCCCTTTCATCTGAACCAAAGATTTGTAGTTTTTTTATAGATAAACATGTGGGCGCTAAGTAAATTTTGAGTCTTATGTTTACACTAATACACTTTATTCTCCTTTTGGATCCCTATATTCTGCCAAAGTTTCCATGTTGCTACGAAGCGATTAGACAGTATCTTGGTCCCACAAAGATTTTTGGATTATCAGTGTTTTCACACTTTCAAATAATTATTCCTTTACTTCTAGCACAAATTTCAACCTTGCAATCTGTTGGAATTTCCACTGTGGATTTTCCTCAGCGTAATTTCTGATGACTTCAATGTGAACCAAAAATATCTCCTTCTTTTGCACACCACTGTAAACATCAAAGGCACAAAACACCATTTCACTCATTCTAATTTGCCGAAATCATATAAGTACGCTGAGACTTTGTTCAGAGTAACAGTACTCTCTACAAATCCCACCACAATAAATAAATACATAACTATATTATGTGTATCACTATTCTGTGAAAGACGTAGTTCTAATTTATAGACCAGGTTAGAGAACATCAGTTTTTAATAACTCATAGAGTATACAAATTCCTAGAAACATTTTCAATTAAGTATTTACTCCCACACAATGGCCACGGGCAAATATAAATATGTAAAAGTATTAATAGTTTGGATTTTAAAGTCATCATGTATAGTTCAAACATCATAACTATGACTGGGTACACGCATGTCATATTTCTGCACCATATCACTCAACCTAGCTCCATTTAGCTTTCATGCCCAGACATATTTATTCCACAAAAAGAGATCATAGTGTTGGTCTAGTCTAAGATATAGATGTAATCATTGAACCAGCTGTTTCCTTGAACATCGTCCTAATATATAACAAAAACAACTGAAATTTATAAATAGCTCAGAAACAGTTGGTGCATAATTTTCCAAGTCAGCAAATTGTACATACCACGTAATTCTTGTCAATTCAGCATGGCGGTCAGCAGCAATTCCATACTTATCAACATCTAGTTTTAATGCTGGCACAATGCAAGGTCTACCGTGTGATGTAAAAAATGTGTAAGACGCAGGCCTTACAAGCAGCCTGAGGCATCAAAGACTCAGTGTCGTCTTACACTTATAGCGGAAGCCCTTACAAAACACCAAAGTAGTGGACCTCAACCACAAAGCTTAAAACCTAGAAGAGGGATGCCTTTTCCTCTTCCTCAAACTCAACTTATACGGAGCGGTACACAGTCAAAATATCGAGTTGTAAATATCGAGTTAGAAATATCGAAGGTAAAGAATATCGATGTTAAGAATATCGTTGGACAGAATATCGACCCTAAGGTAAGTAATATCGATTTTTTTATATCGATGTAAGTAATATCGAAGTCAGTAATATCGATATCAAATATATCGATGTTAGTAATTTCGATGTTACTAATATCGATATTTGAACTATTGTTATGTATTATAGTATGTGTTTAATATGTATGTGTTATATGTTTTTTGTTAAGTATTTTACTTGTTTTAAGTTATATGTGAACTATTTTAATATATTTATAATGTTATTTTTAAGTCAATTTTATATTTTAGCACCGGAGCGGGTTGTGGGTTTATAGGGGAATAGGGTGGGAAGTAATTTAATTATATTAAATAAATTATTACTTTTTAGGAATTATACATTAATTGTAGTTAATTTTTGCGTTTAAGTTCTGTAGCGGGTAGTGGGTTTATAGGGGAATTGGGTGGGAAGTATTTTAATTATAATTAAGTAATTAATTATTTTTATTTATTGGTATTGATAATTTATGTATTTTTAATTAATTATTAGTTGGCAATTCATAATTTTATTTGGTAAATAATTGTTTTAATTGGTAATTATTATTATTAATTGGTAGTTATTTTTTTTAGTTGGTAAATAATATTTGCAATTGGTAGTTGTTTGTAATTGGTAGTTAATGTTTGTAGTTGGTAGTTAGTGTTTGTAATTGGTAATTAATGTATTTAATGTGTAAATAATTTATTTATTTGGTAAATATTTTATTTAATTGGTAATTAATGTTTGTAATTGGTAGTTAATATTTGTAATTGGTAGTTATTGTTTGTAATTGGTAATTAATGTATTTAATATGTAATTCATTTTTGTAATTGGTAATTAATTTATTTAATTGGTAATTAAAATATTTTTTAAAGGAAAATATTTATAAATAATTTGTAATTAATGTGTTATAAAAAGTATTTTTTGAGATGCAAATAATATTATTGTTTAATGTTTTTTAATTGTTAAATAATTATTAATAATATTTGTTTTTTTACATTATTTTATTGCTTAATATTTATTATTTGTCAACTATTATTTATTAATTGATATTTATTGTTAATTTATTGTTCATTATTTATTCAAATCTACTTTTTTCTTTAATATTAATGTGTATTTTTAAATGATGTTTAGTTATTTTAAAAATCAAACCTTAATAAATTTAAATAAAAAAATGATTTTTAAGTATGCTTTATTTAATTTGTATGGTATCCAACGCTTTCTCTACTGTTGCACTCTCTGGAGTTGGAATAGTAATTTTTACCCCTACGCTATCCAACGCTTTCCCTACTGTTACACTCTCTGGAGTTGGAATAGTAATTTTTACCCCTACGCTATCCAACGCTTTCCCTACTTTTGCCCTCTCTGGAGTGGGAATAGTAATTTTTACCCCTACGCTATCCAGCGCTTTCTTTACTGTTTCACTCTCTGGAGTAGGAATTGTAATTTTTACCCCTACACTATCAAACGCTTTCCCTAATGATTCACTCTCTGGAGTGGGAATAGTCATTTTTACCCCTACGCTATCCAACGCTTTCCCTACTGTTGCACTCTCTGGAGTGGCAATAGTAATTTTTACCCCTACGCTATCCAACGCTTTCCCTACCGTTGCACTCTCTGGAGTTGGAATAGTAATTTTTACCCCTACGCTATCCAGCGCTTTCCCTACTGATTCACTATCTGGAGTTTGAATAGTAATTTTTACCCCTACGCTATCCAACGCCTTCCCTACTGTTGCACTCACTGGAGTTGGAATAGTAATTTTTACCCCTACGCTATCCAATGCTTTCCCTACTGTTGCATTCTCTGGAGTGGGAATAGTAATTTTTAATCCTACGCAATTCAGCGCTTTCTCTACTGTTTCACTCTCTGGAGTGGTAATAGTTATTTTTATCTCTATGCTATACAATGTTTTCCCTAATTTTGCATTTTCCGGAGTGGGAATAGTAATTTTACATTCGACGCTATCCAATGTTTTTAATACTGTAGATTTTTTTGGACTTTAAATAGTAGTTTTGTTTATTATTTAGAATGAATTTAGATAAAGTATTATGTTATTAATTTTAAAAATATTGAAAGTATATTTAATTTTTTTAATTTATTAAAAATAATTATGTACTTTTTTATGTAATTGTTTTATTTGTGGAGATCTATTTGTAATTTATAGTATTTTTAAATATTTTGTAAGTAATTATTAAAAAAAATATTAAGTAAATATATAATATCTATTTTACATATGTGTTTAATTAATGTTATATTATTATATATATATTATTTATTCATTTTAAGCATTACTAAATATTTTAAACAATGTTTATTTTATTTATTTTATATATATATTATTTATTCATTTTAAGCATTACTAAATATTTTAAACAATGTTTATTTTATTTATAAGTATTATTTACTTATCTTTACACATTATATTTTAACAGATATAAAACGATATTTTAATTCCGATATTTTTAACATCGATATTTTTGTATCGATATTTTTGTACTTACCATGTTGTAGATAGGATGTCGATATACTTGCCTTCGATATTCCAGCCTCAATGTTTCTGTAGGTCGATATTTTGTCTTTCGATATAGTGTCATAGATCCATACGGAGGGTGTTAGACCTGACAGCCTTAGAGTGGTCTTACCCCAACTTTTTGCCTTCCTCCCCTCATTCTCTGATCTTGTTTTTGCTAGTTTTAGGACTATGCACACTTTACCACTGAGACCAGTGGTAAAGTGCTTGTTCTTTCTCCCCTGCACATGGTAATATTGGCTTAGCTACATTTGGCATATTATAAGTCCCTAGCAAAGTGCACTATATATGTGCACAGGGCCTGTAAATTAAATGATAGTAGGGGGCCTCTGCAGGAAGCTGGGTTTCTGTTGCAGTAATCCACCTCTTTTGCGGCAGAATACTGATGCACTTCGACTTGATGTGCCCTGGGGCCCTGCCAATCAGGTTCCCAGGGCCTGTGTTCTTTCCCCAAAACTGTACCTTGTACCCCCAATTGGACCGCTGTATTCACATGCAAGTCCCTTGTAAAAGGTACCATGAGTACCAAGGGCACTGTGGCCAGGGAAAGGCCCTAAGGCCTGCAGCACTTTTTGCCACCCTTAGAGTCCCTGTATCTTTACACACATAAACTGCCATTGCAGGCTGAGTGTTTTGGTGCAGAACAAAGTGAAGAGTCGACATGGCACTGTGTGCCATGCCCACAACCCATTGCCCTGGCATAGGCCAGCCACCCATCTAGCTGGGAACACTATACCCATGGTGAGGGTACAGGTGCATGAGCCATGTACCACTAGAGAGTCTAATTCAATTATCAGACATTGTAAGTATAGTAATGCCACTAAGAGTATATGGTGCAGAGAGTTTGTCATTATAAACTTCACAGCACCATAATGACTTTACTGACAACTGGGAAGATTGATATCAAATTTCTCAGCACATTAAACCTACACTGATGCCAGTGTGGGATTTGATGAAAAATGCACTCAGAGGGCATCTTAGAGATGCCCCCTGAAAAACGACCAGCCTCTGGTGGGTTCCCTGACTGGTACACACCAGCCCGCCATGCCACCACAAGACATGTTTCTGGACCTCTAGGGTGGGAGCCTTTGCTCCCTGAGCCCAGAAACAAAGCCTTTCCTGGGCTGAGGTGTTCACACCTCCCCCGGGCCAGGAAGAGCCATCTGTGGAAGGGAAGCTTCAAAGGCCGTGCAGTCTTTGTAATGCGACCCCCACCCTCCAAATATCAGGAGCAGGCCCTCTTACTATCTCCTGTGATTTTCGGCGGGAAGACGGGCAGAAAAATTTGCCAGGCCAAAAGGTGTGCCCACCTCTGCTAACCCCACCCCTCAGGTGGCGGCTGCAAGGTAAAGCCCACTCTTCAGTGCCCGCCATCTTGCAGATGGCAAGCATTCCCCAATCAGGATGAGGGATTGTGCTCACTCTCCCAAGTGGGGTGAGTACACCAAGGGTGTAGTCACCTTAAGGTCAGCTGACCTCAAGACCCCTAAAATGCCCCCTAAATACAGTATTTAGGGGGCATCCATGAACCATGAAGTCAGACAAGAAACCGGAAGAGTAAAAGAAGGAGGACAGCCACTGACTTAGCCCCCGCCCTTCTGGCATGTCCCCACCTTGAACGTGCAGAAACAAAACTCCATTGTGTTCTGCAGCCAGCAGCCTCAAGAACCTGCCCTGTCTTCCAAAGAAAAGACTCTATCTTCCGTGAACTCCGGATTTGTTCACCAACAGACTCCAGGTCCGACTGAGTCTGTACCACTCTGCACCCGATGCCCACGGTCTGAGTTTGAGTGGCCCAACAGCAAGAGGACATCTCCCCAGCGATCCTGACCCAAGATCCGGGAACCCCTGACCTGTCTCAAGCCTCCAGCCAACACTTGCAGCCTCAAACCGGAAGGCCCTCCAACCACGACCAGGAGCTGGTAAGAAGATCCAACCCTAAAAGGTACCCCTGCACCCGATGCCCCATGGCTTTGGGTGACCCAATCAACTGTGCCTAACCAACCCTCAGCATCCCAACTTACCTCTCCAAATGATGGTCGCACCCAGAAGACCTTTGTCCTCGAGCCTGCAGTGTGTTTGCAAACCAGAAACTCCCCACTGAAAGCTACAGGGCACCCAACGCCAAAACAGCACTCTGCACCAGGCCTCCCAGTACCGCTGAGGGTACACCTTTTGTGCTGGCTTGAACCCTAATTTTCCCTGAGCTTAAGTCCAGGAGCTTTGCTCCCACAACCCAGTGGCCTGCTCGTCAGCAGCCACAAACCAGAGGCCCCATATCACCAATTGGATAACATTGGGCCTCAGCACTCTGCACACAGCTGCCCTAGTGCCACTCTGGGTGTAACAAGAATGCAACCTCGACCCTAGGGGACACCTTGAGTCTACTCCCACAATACCAACTCCCACAACCGAATACTTACCTTTGAACCGATAACCCTATTTTCCTCCACAGGATAACATTGACTTTTTCTGTGAAATGTTTTTAAGTGTGGAGTTGGAAAATCTAAGAAACCCTTTAAAACTGTATCTAAATAACAAAAACGCTTTTACTTACCTGTTTACAGGAAATGTACCAGTGCGGTATCCAGGTATACTGCACTGTGTAAGAAAAGTAATCTGTAAAGTAATATACTTGACATTCTACTAAAAAGTCAATACAATGTATATGTACAGTACATCAAAAGCATTGTATTGCTAGTATCTCTACTGTAATCAAATCAAAGGGCATATATAATTGCAATTCTACCTGTTTATAAACTGCATTACTACTGTAAAGTATGCATTGCTTACCTGTGCCAGGCTTGCTTGGTTCTAGAAAATAAAATAACTAAAAGAATATTTTTATACAAAACCAATTGGTAAGAAGTTCAGTCTTTGAGTGTGTGATATCATTTGCTGTTTGAGTGTGTACAACAAATTCTTAACAGTGCCCTCTGATACAGCCCTACTGCTCAACCACAATACAACAAATGGAGAGTAAGGTGCTATCTACATTTACATCTGCCTACCGTTGGACTTTGCACCCTATACCTCACTTTGGTATAGTATATACAGAGCCAGCTTCCTACAGCCTCTAGAACTCATTGTGCAATCCACTTAAGTAGCCTTCTAACCATGCCATTTCAGAGCCTGTATGTGTAGTTTTACACTGCTAATTCGCATGGCAAGATAAATCTCTTGCCAGACCTAAACCTTCCCTTTTAATACATTTAAGTTACCACTGAGGTTGGCCCTGTATGACCCACAGGACATGTTGCAATGTATTTAAAAGGTAGGACATGTACTTTTAGGTTTTGGGTGGAAAACACCCACTTTCGTATTTCAAAACCTCAAGGTCTATCCCTTAGGATAATATTAGGATAACCTTATTACGTCTTTTAAGTGTTCCCAACTGTGAATAAATTGACTTTTTAAGTTTGGTGTCACAAGACTCAGAATTTAAAATCATAACTAATGGTGAAGTTGTATTTTAAATGACAGTTTGGCAAATGCTACCTTTAGAAAGTTGGCCTTTACTTACTTTAACCATTTGATGCCTGCTGCCTGTCTCTATTCTGCATGGGTTGGGTGACCGCTGGACTTTGTGCATTCCTTCTAGACAGCCACGCATAAAGGGAGCTTAGGCGGTCTTGATGGGCCTTCCTGGGAGATTGGAGGGAAGAACTGGAGGCACAGCCTCACACACACACCTGAATAGGCTGGGTACTGTCTACACACAAAGGGCTGCATACTCCACTGTAGGGAGCCTGAAGCCAAGGAAGGAAGGGAGGACTTCTATGCACTACAAAGCTTTCTTTGAAGTCTCCCACACTTCAAAGGAACAACTGGTTATAATTACTAGACCTCTGATGCCATGAATTTATTACACTTCTGGACCTGTGACCACTCTGTCGCCAGGAAGAAGAATTGCTGTGCTTCTGAAAGAACTGCCAATCTGCTGGACTGCTGCTTTGCTGGACTCTTGCCCTGCTGTGTTCTTGCATCACTGAGCTGCCCTGCTGCATGCTGTTTTCCTGCCTGAGTGAGAAGGCCTGGACGTGCGTCACTTGGACCCTAAGTGATTCCAAGGGATTGCTCGCTTGCCTCCTGTTCTCAGGGGCATCAAAGACTTCAACTCATGCTGCTATTGCACCTGGACTTTGCTTGCTGCAAGTCTTGTCCTGCCAAGGGATGCCAACCCAGTCCTGGGCCCTTAGAATTGGGTATAAATTGCTCCTTCAACCAGAACCCACATATACTCATCAGAACTGGCACATCTTCGCCTTTAAGTGAGTCAGAACCAGAGTATCCTCATCATTGCTTGGAGTAGACCCGGTGCATCCCCTTCGGAACCAGCACATCGTCTTCACATTGACGCATCGTCTAACGCGGGAGCAGCAGCCATGCATCACATTCGGAACCTGTACCTCATACTCAAAACCAATGCATTTCGGAAGTTGCATGGAGAAAATCATTGCATCTCGTCCTCTGAGTGGCTCCACACTGGCGTATCATTTGGCTGTACCTTGCATCCTTGTCGAATATGACGCATCCCTGATCAAGGTACTTTCGTTCCGGGGGTCCAAGTGTGTTCCTGTATACAGCCCCTACTCCATCGCGGTTGGCATGAGCTTTTAACTTTGCCCTGGTCCAGTATGGCCAGCTATTCCATTTTTGCACTATTTTACATTTATTCTTTAAAAATACATATCTCGACTTCTACTTGATGGATTTTTATCGTTTTGGTTTTGTTTTAATTTTTTTCATTATTCCTAATTTTCTAACTTGGTTTGGAGCCTTTTTGTGGTGTTTTCACTGTGTTACTGTTTGAAGTGTTGCACAAATATTTTATACATTGCCTCTTAAGTTAAGCCTGACTGCTCTGTGTCAAGCTACCAAAGGGTGAGCACAGGATAATTTAGGATGTGTTGTGACTTTGACCTGACAAGGATTGTGGTTCCTGCTTGGGCAGGGTGCATGCTGTTAGCCCGAAACCGGTCCTAGGATGCTAGCTGTTAGCCCAAAACCGGTCCCAGGATGCTTGTTTCCGGTCCAGGGAAGACATGGCTTGGCAGTTCGGGCTGAACTGTTCCCATGAGGCACGGGGTCAAGACTGATTTGCATATAGCTGTGTCTGAACTGGGGTGCCGAAGTGAGATAAAGAACAATGATGGTTTCAACCCAGATCTGTGACTGGGGGCGAGTGTCTGAAAAGTTTCAGCGCTCCATCCATCCTCTCCTTGTGTTTGCTTTGCATACCTCTGCCAACCAGAAACTGAATTTATCACAGAGGATGTGGTGCAACAGCCAGAGATGCCAACTTTGGATGATGGGTACCAGGCTTGAGTCTCGGCGTCAGCTCTACGTCCTGTGATTCTGGGCAAATCACTTAATCTCCACCTGCCTACCAAAAATGAACGAGTCCTTGTGTAATTTAACTTGTGCTCATGTAAAGCGCTCCAATACGATTGGGTCGAGGATGTGCTATATAAAACTGCAATAAAAACAAACACCATCTTCCAAAAGAACAGATTTAGTGCCATCTTCCTGGGAAAGCAGATGACCATAATCAAATACGAAAAGGGCTGAGCCTACAGCATATAAGCACTGAGAATCGATAAGACAGGACATACCAGTGATGTACTTCCCTATAGAAGACACTTTACATGCCCTGCAGAAATAATAGAGCAATGCCAAAGGTGCCCATACTCGAGTTTATGGACAACAGGACCTGACTTTAGTTGTATGAAGCAATGTTGTTCCACGTTCATGCCATCTTTTACACTTTCTATGGTATCTACCCAATATTCAATCATAATATGTCTTTACAATGTTGTACAGACCTCAGATTTAAATCTCTCATGGTTTGCCCCATATATAACAAAATGTAGAGACAGATGACAATGTAGATGACATTTAGGGCCCGATTCACAGAACTAACTTAAGACAAAATCCTAAAAGTGCTACTTTGGTATTCACAGAAGGCATTTAGTAGTAGTAAAGTTAGGATTTTGTCTTAAGTTTGACTTAAGACAAACTTAAGACAGACTTAAGACAAACTTAAGACAATTTTTAGACAGACTTAAGACAGACTTAGGTTAGGATTTTGTCTTAAGTTTGTCTTAAGTCTGTCTTAAGTTTGTCTAAAGATTGTATTAAGCCTGTCTTAAGTTTGTCTTAAGTTTGTCTTAAGCCTGTCTTAAGTCTGTCTTAATTTTGCTTTAAGTTTGTCTTAAGTCAAACTTAAGCCAAAATCCTAACTTTACTACTACTAAATGCCTTCTGTGAATACCAAAAGTAGTACGTTCAGGATTTTGCCTTAAGTTAGTTCTGTGAATCGGCCCCTTGGTGTCCCATAAATGGTAAAGGCTCTGTGTCAGTACTTCTCCCTTTATGGGAAAACACCTCACATTTTACCGTCAGGTTTCATGCTGCCTACTTACCACATTTACAATGCCCATTCACAGTCTTTCTCTCCCAAAGTCAACTCTGTGTCTTTCTATTCCAACTCTTACTCGTGTCCGCCAAATGAAAATGGCAGATTAGTTTTTAGGTTGAGCATTCGAGACCTCTTGTACTTTAGCACATACTTATATTTATATCTATACCTCTTTGTGGGCTTCCAGCCTGCCCACTGCGTTCTTTTGCTTGTTTCAGTGTCCAATAAAAATCCTTGCTTTGCTAAAGGTCAATCCTTCTTCTTGTCTCTACTTTTTTGTCTTTCATTTCCTCCCATGTGGAGCATTGACCTAGTACGCTTTTGGGGGACTATTTTTTTATAAACCATTTGCCTGTGTTCAGCTTCGGTGCACATTCATCCCTCCCATCTCCTTCATTTTCACACTTTGCACAATTGTTTCTGTTTGTTTCACTTGATTAGAGCTGCGCCGCTTTACAGATGCTGCGCTTCAATTTCGATCAAGGACCCGCATCAGGAGGCCATGTAAAGAAAGCAACATTGGGAAATGTAGTAACCTCCCAAGGCAAGGGTGTGCTTATCACTGAGCACCAGTATGCCAGTATGCCAAGAAGATATATCCCTCAGGTGTGCCCGTGACTAGGTTTTTTCATAACAGGACGGAAAACAGTAGAAACTAGATGAAACAGGGCCTCTGCTTGAATTGACGCGGCCGCGTACACAAAGCATCTGATTTCTTCAGGAACTAGTGCTTGCTTTGCCACCAAAGCCCTTGTATCTAAAGGCAGCGAGACACAACAGCATGTGCATCACTGAGCTTTTGACTGATCGCCACTAAACACAGCTCACGAGGGCAAGACGGGTCACTGAGGTTACTGCCACGGTTGGAGGAGGCGTGCTCCCAAACAGTTACAGCTTAATTGATAGTAATACCATATATGCATATATACTTTTACACATCTATTATTTCATCCTTACATCATGCATCTGTTCACTCATATATATAGTTTCAGACGACCAGTTCTACAATTTTTTTTAAATAACTACTTCTCAATACAGTGCTATAATGTGTCTATTAGTGTCAAAGCTTCCTTGTTAAAGAAATACACGTTTTTAAGTTTAAAAGACTTTCTCATATTTTCTTTACATACGACAAAAGCTCACCCTTGTTTACTTTCTCCCCACCACCACCAGTTTCTCCCCCCCAACTTGTCCCATCCTGTTTTTATTCCCCCACCCACTCGATCCTGTTTCTTGTCTAAATTGTGAGAAATATGATTGAGGACACTGCAACGTTTTACATCGGTTGCTTATCAAGAGCCAAAGCGAGGAAGACGCTACAATCTGCCCAGGTTTCAGACCATTGTGACATCTTGTAGGGGAGCCTGAGCATTCTTCCTCATCAGCCCCATCTTGTTTTTTTTCTAAAGAGCGTGAGAACACTGCATTTGGTACAAATATAGGCATGAGAATGTATATTTATATATGTGTCACATTTTGTAGAATATACTGAGGATATGTCATGGAGGACCTGCGGACCATATTATGCCTGTCAAACTGGAGGGGGATATAACCAGTAGGAATTAGGGAAGAAGAAAGGAAAAGGAAGTAGGAGGACCTCTCAGCAGAAAGAGGAGAAATACGATAAAATGAGGAAACTGTGTAGAGACAATACGCAGAGCTCGTCTGTGCTAGTACACAACCAGGAATGGCTCCTTCGCTATGGCTGAGGAGCATCGCCCCACTGCTTTCTCACAGTGCAAAAAGCCAAAACATAACATGGTAATAATTTCAAGTTATTACCATTTTGTGTTTATTTGAGGGTGGGCCGGTGGGTGATTGGGGCTGCTCTCCTTTTCAACCAGGGCAGAAGGGGAGTGGTTTGCCCACTACTGAGTGCACAGACTGTTTGGTCTGCCCTCTTGGGCTGTCCACACCAGTCATGCCTACTCTGCCCTTCTCCATGTAGGCTGCAATGCAGCCTGCATGAAGAATATGCCCACCCCACTAGCCCCTGGCTGGGCGCCGGCCTGAACAATCACCATGCTGCATTACAGCATTGTGATTGGCTTAGGGGAGGGAGCCTAGCTGCCTGCTTCCTGTTCCTGTCTGAGACAGAAGAGCAGAAGAGCAGGAGGAGAGAAGATGCAGTACCCGCGGCAGAGGTTTTAAACATTTTTTTTATTATGACCCACCTGAACCTCCCTCCCCACACTAACCTCCCACAACTGCCCCCGCACCTACCCTCCACCCGCAAGCCATGTCAGCCGCTACTGGTCAGGTTGATAAGTTGACCAGTCTAAATAGAGCCAGCTGATGCTTCAGGTCCATCACATTCAATGTGAGCCTGTACATTTAAGTAAACCTCCTAGGAGGACCAGATGTCCTTGGGCCAGGCTTGCACCAACATCAATTTCCAATATGCTGACACTTGTTCCTGGCAATAATCTGCATCATGCAGCCAATCATTCCAATTGGGGTTGGGTCGTCTACCCCAGCACATTGCAATCTGACTCTTCGCTAGCAGCAGTATCATCACCGTTATTCTATGCACCTCTGATGTAACCTCCCAGGCCCAGCAAAGCAGGGTAACACATGTGGAGTGCACAATCACACATTCAACGAACACATTCAATCATGACAAATACCTCCAACCAGAAACTCCTTATGCCTGGGCAGTCCCATGCAAGGTGGTGGAAGTCGCTTGAACTTGACAAGCAGTGAGCATTTTCAAGTTGGCCCATTTTAAATAATCACACGAAGTGTAGTATATGCAATGTATCCATTTAAAATGCACAAAGCGCAGTCTGTAATTGGGAGAGAACCCAAGACTGAGTGCAGCAGTATCTCCACTGATCATCAGCAAAGGTAAGAGCCAGATCTTTTGTCAACTCCTGTCTAGCACAGGGACATATATATCAGCAGGGCAAGACTGGGAACTCAAAGTATCCTGGCAAATTTTGCCAGTCCAGCCCCCGCCGGGCGCGTAGCGAGCAAGCGCAGCATGCGAGCCTGACCATTACTCGGGGGGCTTGGGGGGTTCCCCCCTAAGAAAAAATTGGAAAAAGACAGGCCAAAATGGTGAATTTTACAGCACATTTTCAATTACATATTCAATTTATCAACTTTCAAAGCACAGTAAATAGCACCACCAACCATCAACCATTTAGCTCAACCGTGAACATGAAGCATAGTGTAATGAAGTAAATCACCAGGACACTGGGTAACCTCAGGAAGTAGGTTTATTGAACACAGCTGTTGAAGGACCCAAGAAACTGTGTAACATAGAATGTCCAAACTGGTGACACATACACATTCCAGATCCAGATGGCATGGAAGGTTATGTCATCAACTCAGATGTCATCAACCCAGATCCCCACAACATCTCCCTTCTTTACATAAATTGAAATAAACAAACACAATGAACAAGATGAAGAAATTGATAAAAAATAAATATTGCAAAATACCAGCTCATGTGAATAACCAAATACAAATAATGCAACATATCAAATCATGTAAATAACACAAAAAAATAATACATCAATTTCGAAACCTCATAGGTTTGACATTATTCCTCCGACCAGTTCTGCGTACAGATAAAGGATAAGAATTAGACTTGTCTTCATTAGATTGAACATCAGAAGAAACAACAGTAGGAGGAACAGAATGAAAAGATGTCTTAGGTGGAGCATTTAAGCTAAGGGAAGAAGAAGAAGAACAATTCACTTTGGCCACTCTCCCCTTGTTCCACCATTCATTTCGACTGGTTTTTGTCACAACCTCAATCCTAACTGGAGATTTTAACTTAGACAACCCTTTCAAAACGTGATTAGGATCCTTAATGCGTACCCAGCCACCCACCTCAAATTTCTCTTGTTCAGGTTTCAACCTATGAGTAGCATCATAACATTTTTTCATTTTCTTTTGATATTCTTCTACTTTAGGTCTTATAACACTATCAATTTTTAACATTCTTTCACTTTTCTTTTGAAATTCCCTCAACCAAGCAGGACAAAGTCTTGAAGCAGGAGGACGTCCTCCTAAAAGTTCAAATGGAGAAACCCCAGAGACAGCATTAGGAGTGCACCTGTAGGACCACAACATTTCTTCAACAGCTCTGGCAATATCAAATTTATTTTGGATTCCCCATTGAATGCATTCCACCAATGTGCGATTAATTTTCTCCACCAAGCCATTGGCCTGTGGGTGATAAAGTGCTACACATCTATGTTTGATAGCATTATTTCCCAAAAAACTCTGCATTTCTTTAGATATAAATTGGACTCCATTGTCGGAAACAATTTCTCTAGGAAATCCTTCCCTAATAAATAGATTTTTCAAGAATGTAACTACGATAAGTGTATTGGGTTCCTCCACAAACTTCACTTCCCACCATTTGCTATAGTAATCCACCACTTCAATTGCAAATTTCATTTTTCTAGGCAGAGTACCAAATGGACCTATGAAATCAATAGCCAATTTTGACCAAACAGTACTTGGTAGATCGACAGGTTGCAATGGAGTTCCCTCTGTTTTTAAGCTTTTATCACTTGTTGTACAAATAACACAATTTCGGACACAGGCGATGATTTCAGAGTCCATTTTAGGCCACCAGTAATTGTCTCTTATTTTCCTCTTGGTTATGGTCTGACCTAAATGGCCCTCATGTCCGTACACAATGATCCTATCTCTTAAAGAAACAGGAGGGATAAATTTGTCTCCACGCACTAATATTCCCTTATCCTCAATAGACAATTCATCTGCCACCTTGAAATAAGGTTGTACATTTTGGGGAAGTGTCCTCTCTTTAGGCCAACCTGACATAGCATATTCCCTCACACTTTCCAATTCACTGTCTTTTAAAGATTCAGAAAACCACTCCTTCTCAATGAAAGTGGTATCATGGCAAATGTCAATACTCGCAATCAAACAGTCTTCGTCATAGTCATCATAATATTCTTGATTTTCAGTGTGATTAATTGGAGAGCGTGATAAGTAATCGGCCCTTATGTTCCTACCATCAGGTATGTATTCAATGGTGAAGTTGTACTGTAGCAACTTCGAACTCAACCGAGCTATTCTTGGGGTGTGATCTTTTATAGCAATTCCACTTAATATACTGACCAACGGCTTATGGTCAGTTTTAAGTACAAACTTCCTCCCCCAAATAAAACACTTGAATCTTTCCAAAGCCCAGCAACAACTTAATAGTTCCTTTTCAATTACTGAAATTTTTTTCTCATTGGGCTTCAATGATCTAGAAGCAAAACCATTAGTTGCTTCTTTCCCTTCTTTCAATTGTGTAATAGTGGCACCAAGACCCTCATTACTTGCGTCCACAGTGATTATACATTCTTCAGATGGTTCAAAGGGGGCAAGAACACCAGCAGATACTATCTCATTTTTTAAACTATCAAACTCTTTTTGGCACTTTTCATCCCACACAAATATTTTGTTCTTTTTTAACAATTCCATAAGAGTCGCTGTCTTTGTTGAAACATTTTTGATGAATTTAGAGTAAAACTCACAAAGACCTAAAAATGAGGCCACATTTTCTTTTGTTTTAGGTGTTGGAGCTTTACCAATGGCATCAATCAAACCTGGTCTAGGTTCAACACCTTGTTTAGAAATTACATGTCCCAAATACTCTATGGAATCCTTCGCAAACTCACACTTTTTGCGATTTGCCACAACACCATACTTTTCCAATCTTTCTAGAACTTTCATCATACTTTTGTCATGACTTGACTCATTTTCTCCTGCAACTAAAATATCGTCTTGATACGTTACCACTCCATCAATTCCTTCCAAAACATTTTCTAGTACCCTTTGGAACACGGATGCGGCTGATGATAAGCTAAAAGGCATCCTTTTAAATTGATAAGACCCCATTGGAGAGACAAACGCAGTGAGGTGTCTCGAGGATTCCTCAAGCACGACCTGATGGTAGGCTGATGCTAGATCGATCTTCGAGAAAATACTTGAACCAGAAAATGTACTGATGATGTCATCTATTCTAGGTAACGGGTGTGAATCAACCCAGATTACCTTCTTTAAACTTCTCAAGTCAATGCAGACTCTCAACCTGCCATTTTTGTTTCTCGCGATAACCAATGGACTTAACCATAAGGACTATTCTATTGGTTCAATCACCCTATCATCACACATCTTCTTAAGAATGTCTCCTAAATCTTTACATACACTGAAGGGTACACTCCTAAGCTTGTGTTTCATTGGGACCACCCTATTCTGAACTTTTATTTTATGTTTAAAACCTTTTATTTTCCCAAGTTTGTCTTCAAACACCTCCGGAATTTTTTTAAACCATTTACCTTCAATACTCTTATTGTCAATGGTCTCATTAAGTTCTTTCCTACACTTGTCACTGTTCTCTTGTTTTCTTGTGCTGTCTCCATCATCAGACTCATCAGTCACTAAGGATACTTGTACTTTTCTTCCTGGTCTAAGTGTCATGCCGAACAAGCCCTGGTGATACCATCCCAGTATGTTTAATCCCTTCTTTACAACATAGACCTTCCCAAAAATCGTGCGCCCATTAAACTTGAGCTCGCATTCAAAATAACCTGACAATTCAATTTTTCTCGAATCATAAGTAACTAGATTCCTGTCTGGTGGAAATAAACTCCATTTCCCCCAAACCTCGTCAAACAATTCCTCTGTTATCATGGTCATTCTTGCTCCGGAATCTATAAGTAGTCTCAAGTCTTTTCCATCTGTTTCTATAATATCATAAGGGTCTATACAATCTGACTCATCATCTTGGACAACCACTATCATGTCTTTAATACTCCTATAACAAGATCTCTCATCCTCTGAGTTGTCACTTTGGTCATCCTCCAATACAGAGTTTATTTTATCTCTTGGTGTTTGGCACGCTTTGGCGAAGTGTCCAATTTTATTGCACACTTTACATTTTACACTCTTAGCAGGACATGGTCTACCATTTACACTGTGTCTTTCATTTTCACATCTAAAACAAATGTTTTTCTGAGCGAAAAAATTATTTTTGTTAGGTGGGTAACTATTTCTATTATCTTTCTGTTTGTTAAACTTCTTTGGATTGTACTTATCTTTTGATTTCACATTCTCATTCACAACGGACACACTACTATTTTCTTTTTTGACAAGTTCTTTCTGTGCCTTACGCGAAACTTCAATTCCCTTTACAATATCAATTGTTTCAGATAGACTATGATTTTTTAGAGTCAGTAGTTTTTCTTGAACCTTACCATCATAACACCGTACCACAATTTGATCACGGATTAATTGGTCCGTGAAATTTTCAAATTCACATTCTGCCGCTAACATGCGAAAAGAGGCAACATAAGTAACAATAGATTCATCCTGTAACTGTTGTCTTGTGAAAAATGTATGCCTGTTGACAATTAAACTAGGTTCAACATCGAATTGTTTATCAAGTTTTTTTACAGCCAACTCAAATTTATCTAGCTCTTCCTAATCTTGTGGAGTTATATAGGGTGGTAGATGTTCATATATGGATTGCCCCTCAAACCCTAGATTATGTTCTAAAAGAAACCTTATACGCTCTGGACGGTATCTATTACCTCCAATTGCTCCTAAATATTTGCTAAAAGCCCTATACCAATTTCTCCATGGGACTGGAGGTTCACCTGGGGTTTGTAAAAAGGGAGGAGGAGCACTGACATTCTGCATAGTTGCCATAACTTGAATTATAAAATACAATAATTAAGCTTAATTCACACACAAAAATATGTACATATAAATGTTAGACTAATGATGTTAACAGCGATAAATGTGAATCCTGTAAATAAAACAATTGAATTAAGGTTAAGCAAAACAAAATTCTTCTCTTTTTTTTTATATGTGTGTGCATATCACAGATATGCTGGATGCTGGGACTGAAACTGTCATTCTAGTTGTTTTATCCTTCCATTAATTAATGCTTGACTTCCTGTTGCATAGAGTTCAATGTCATCAACCCAGATCACCACACATAGGTTGTCCTTAAAGGCACTCATGTGACAATTTACTTCGGTGAAACCTTGTAGTACACTTTATGACAGGCATGTGCTTTACATGTGCATTGCATGTGCGTAACCTTTTGAATCTCGAAAGAACCTGAAGGTGACTAAGGAGAGTGATCCCATTTAAATGAATGGATGGATGGATGGCTGAATGAATGGATGGATGGATGGATGGATGGATGGATGGATGGATGGATGGATGGATGGATGGATGGATGGATGGATGAGCTTTGATGATGTCTGCAAAGGACTTTGTAAGAGTTTGGCCCAACAGCTTTATCACTGTATAACACTAGGATTCCTCCCAAGGGTCCCCTCTCGGCTCAAAGGCAAGATAAATCTCTTGCCAGGCCCAAACCTTCCCTTTTAATACATTTAAGTTACCACTGAGGTAGGCCCTGTATGACCTACAGGACATGTTGCAATGTATTTAAAAGGTAGGACATGTACTTTTAAGTTTTGGGTGGAAAACACCCACTTTCGTATTTCAAAACGTCAAGGTCTATCCTTTAGGATAATATTAGGATAACCTTATTACGTCTTTTAAGTGTTCCCAATTGTGAAGAAATTGACTTTTTAAATTTGGTGTCACAAGACTCAGAATTTAAAAGCACAACTCATGGTGAAGTTGCATTTTAAATGACAGTTTGGCAAATGCCACTTTTAGAAAGTTGGCCTTTACTTACTTTAACCATTTGATGCCTGCTGCCTGTCTCTATTCTGCATGGGTTGGGTGACCGCTGGGCTTTGTGCATTCCTTCCAGATAGCCACACATAAAGGGAGCTTAGGCGGTCTTGATGGGCCTTCCTGGGAGATTAGCAGGAAGAACTGGGGGCACAGTCTCACACTCACACCTGAATAGGCTGGGTACTGTCTACACACAAAGGGCTGCATACTCCACTGTAGGGAGTCTGGAGCCAAGGAAGGAAGGAAGGACTTCTGTGCACTTCAAAGCTTTCTTTGAAGTCTCCCACACTTCAAAGGAACAACTGGGTATAATTACTAGACCTCTGACGCCATGAAGGTATTACACTTCTGGACCTGTGACCACTCTGTCGCCAGGAAGAAGAACTGCGGTGCTTCTGAAAGAACTGCCACTCTGCTGGACTGCTGCTTTGCTGGACTCTTGCCTTGCTGTGTTCTTGCATAACTGAGCTGCCCTGCTGTCTGCTGCTTTCCTGCCTGAGTGAGAAGGCCTGGACGTGCGTCACTTGGACCCTAAGTGATTCCAAGGGATTGCTCGCTTGCCTCCTGTTCTTAGGGGCATCAAAGACTTCAACTCATGCTGCTATTGCACCTGGACTTTGCTTGCTGCAAGTCTTGTCCTGCCAAGTGATGCCAACCCAGTCCTGGACCCTTAGAATTGGGTATAAATTGCTCCTTCAACCAGAACCCACATATACTCATCAGAACAGGCACATCTTCGCCTATAAGTGAGTCAGAACCAGCGTATACTCATCATTGCTTGGAGTGGACCCGGTGATTCCCCTTTGGAACCAGCACATCGTCTTCACATTGACGCATCTTCTACTGTGGGAGCAGCAGCCACGCATCACATTCTGAACCTGTACCTTATACTCAAAATCAATGCATTTCTGAAGTTGCATGGAGAAAATCCTTGCATCTCGTCCTCTGAGTGGCTCCACACTGGCGATCATTTGGCTGCACCTTGCATCCCTGTCGAAGATGACGCATCCCTGATCAAGGTACTTTCGTTCCGGAGGTCCAAGTGCGTCCCTGTACACAGCCCCTACTCCATCGCGGTTGGCATGAGCTTTTAACTTTGCCCTGGTCCAGTATGACCAGCTATTCCATTTTTGCACTTATTGCTTTTAAGTACTATTTTACATTTATTCTTTAAAAATACATATCTCGACTTCTACTTCTTGGATTTTTATCGTTTTGGTTTTGTTTTATTTTTTTTAATTATTCTCTAATTTTCTAACTTGGTGTGGAGCTTTTTTGTGGTGTTTTCACTGTGTTACTGTTTGAAGTGTCGCAAAAATATTTTATACATTGCCTCTTAAGTTAAGCCTGACTGCTCTGTGTCAAGCTACTGAAGGGTGAGCAGAGGATAATTTAGGATGTGTTGTGACTTTGACCTAACAAGGATTATGGTTCCTGCTTAGGCAGGGTGCATGCTGTTAGCTCGAAACCGGTCTTAGGATGCTAGCTGTTAGCCCAAAACCGGTCCCAGGATGCTTGTTTCCAGTCCAGGGAAGACATGGCTGTCTCGGGCTGAACTGTTCTCATGAGGCACGGGGTCAAGATTGATTTGCATATAGCTGTGTCTGAACTGGGGTGGCGAAGTGAGCTAAAGAACAATGATGGTTTCAACCCAGATCTGTGACTGGGGGCGAGTGTCTGAAAAGTTTCAGCGCTCCATCCAGCCTCTCCTTGTGTTTGCTTTGAATACCTCTGCCAACCAGAAACTGAATTTCTAACAGAGGATGTGGCACAATAGCCAGAGATGCCAACTTTGGATGAGGGGTACCAGGTTTGAGTCTCGGCATCAGCTCTACGTCCTGTGATTCTGGGCAAATCACTTAATCTCCACCTGCCTACCAAAAATGAATGAGTCCTTGTGTAATTTAACTGGTGCTCATTCAAAGCGCTCCAATACGATTGGGTCGAGGATGTGCTATATAAAACTGCAATAAAAACAAACATCATCTTCCAAAAGAACAGATTTAGTGCCATCTTCCTGAGAAAGCAGATGACCATAATCATAATCAAAGACGAAAAGGGCTGAGCCTACAGCATATAAGCACTGAGAATCGATAAGACAGGACATACCAGTGATGCACTTCACTATAGAAGACACTTTACATGCCCTGCAGAAATAATAGAGCAATGCCAAAGGTGCCCATACTTGAGTTTATGGACAACAGGACCTGACTTTAGTTGTATGAAGCAATGTTGTTGCTCGTTCATGCCATCTTTGACACTTTCTATGGTATCTACCCAATATTCAATCATAATATGTCTTTACAATGTGGTACAGACCTCAAATTTAAATCTCTCATGGTTTGCCCCATTTATAACAAAATGCAGAGACAGATGACAATGTAGATGACATTTAGGGCCCGATTCACAGAACTAACTTAAAACAAAATCCTAAACGTGCTAGTTTTGCTATTCACAGAAGTCATTTAGTAGTAGTAAAGTTAGGATTTTGTCTTAAGTTTGACTTAAGACAAACTTAAGACAGACTTAAGACGAACTAGGACCCACGAGCCAGGATTGATGGCGTGTCCTGGATCTTCAGATGCTTGTGGCAATGTATCGTGAACCTGTTGGTGTAAGACACGCAATTTAGCCGTCAAATCGTACAGATAGTCAATCAGCACAGGATGTTCAATCTCGCTAAACTTTGTCGGCCTCGGCACTCCCCATATATTTGCCGGGCGACCAAACACTATCTCATAAGGACTAAGTCCAACTCGAGAATGTACTGTCGTCCTGGTTGACAAAAGTGCCAATGGCAAAGCATCGGGCCATTGGAGACCAGAGCTCGCCTGAATCTTGGCTAGTTTCAGCTTTAAGGTGCCATCGTAGCATTCAACTAAACCAGCTGATTGGGGGTGATTTGCAGCGTGAAATTTCTGCCTGATGCCTAAACCTTCACATACCCTCTTCATGATTTGACCCACAAATTCTCTCCCGTTATCACTCCACACCATTCTTGGCAAACCATACCTAGGGAAAAATTCCTTAATTAGGGCTTTAGCCGTGGACAAGGCAGTATTATCTTTCAGGGGATATGCTTCTACCCATCTCGAAAAGGCACACACAACCACAAGGACATATTTCAAGTTATTACATTTCTCCATATGGATGAAATCTAATTGCAAAACCTCAAACGGATACGTCGGAGGCGCAAAGTGACCAGCTGGAGTTGGAGTTCCCTTGCCAAGATTATACATCAGGCAAACCATACAATTCTTGACCAGATTCTCTGCACACTTAGGAATTTCAGCATTCTGCCATACTGGAGCCAACAACTTACAAATCCCTTTCACACTAATGTGAGCCATTCCATGCGCCATTGTAACCACTGCAAGCACATACGCATCAGGTAACAACCATCGCTGATGCTCTGACAACTCAATCCAACAACCCGTTGAATCCAATTTTCCCGTACTCTCTCTCTCCATACATTCAATTCTTTCTCTGTAGCTTCAGCCTGAATTGACTTCACACTCTCTATCGTATTTTCACACATTCCTCTATCCGGAACACATCTTGCTGGACCCGCAACATACATTCGACTCATCACATCTTTCGCCACATCTTTCGCAACTTCATCTGCAAATGCATTACCACGACCAACGTCATCGGTAACCTTATTATGTGCACTGCATTTCACGATCGCAACTTGCATCGGTAACGTAAGCGACTCAAGAAGTTCATTCACCAACTGACCATGCTGAATTTTCGTATCATGAGACGTGAGGAACCCACGTTCCTTCCACAGGCGACCAAAACTATGAGCCACACCAAACGCATACTGGCTATCGGTATACACAGTTACTCTCTTTCCTTTCGACAACACACACACTCTTGTCAGTGCAATCAACTCTGCTGCTTGAGCTGAATTTTGTGGGATACGTGCAGCTTCAACAATCATATGCAAAGTTGTAACCACATATGCTGCAGTCGTATCACCATTCGGAAGCTTGAAACACGAACCATCCACCCATAAGGTACCATCACACTTTGCAAGAGGAGTGTCCTTTAGATCTATTCTACCCTTCGTTTCCTCCTCTGTCCTAAGAAAGCAATCATGCTGTTCCTGAACATCTGTCTCTACAGAAATCGGCAACAACATAGCTGGATTCAACGTGTTGCATCGCTTTATATGCACATGACTTGCCAAAAGTGTCAACTCGTAACCTGACAATCAAGCACTGGTCACGTGCTGTGTCTTGGTCCTATTTAACAAGGTATCCACTGCATGTGGAACCATCACAATCAACGTATTATCCATCACCAAACCAGCAGACTGTTGAATAGAAACAGCTACTGCCGCTGTAGCTCTCAAACAACTCGGCAACGCTCTAGCTAACGGATCCAAAGTCGATGAGAAATACGCACATGAACGTTGTTTATCGCCGAACAACTGTGTCAGGACTGACAATGCACATCCTTCTCTCTCTTGTGGACATAGAGTGTAAAAGGCTTACTGTAGTTGGGAGTACCGTACACAGGAGCCGAACACAACGCATCACGTAATTCAGAAAAACTCTTCTAGCATTCGTCAGTCCAAGGAAGAGGATTCGGAGTATCTCTAACAGTAAGTGCTAACAAAGGTTTCGAAAGAAGCGAAAAATTTGGAATCCTTGCCTACAGTACGAAGTAATACCCAAGAAAGCACGCACTTCTCTCTGTGTAGTTGGCACATTCATTTTTGCAATCGCTTGAATTCGTTCTGGGGTCAATCTTCTTCCCTCCTTCGATAAGAGATGACCTAAGTAGGTCACTTCTTGTCGACAATACTGCAACTTCGAAAGTGACACTTTATGATGGAGGTCAGACAAATGTCGCAACAAGAAAGAGTAGCTTCTTTACAGATCTCCTCATCATCAGCAGCAACTAACAAATCGTCGACATACTGAATAAGAGCAGCACCATCAGGTAAGACAATCGTATCAAGCTGTGTTTTCAAAGCCTGACTATAGATGGATGGACTTTCACAATAGCCTTGAGGAGCGCACTTAAACCGGAAACTTCGGCCTACTAAAGAGAAGCCAAACATATCTCTACTCTCCTCGGCAATCGGGATGCTGAAGAAAGCATTCTTCAGATCAATCACCAAAAACCAGGTAGCAGAAGCAGGAATCATAGTCAGTAAAGCAGTAATATCTGGAATAACAAGAAATTGCGGTACAACGATCTTGTTCACTTCGCGAAGATCGATCACAAACCTATACACAGGGGGTTGCGAAGAATCAGTATGTTTCAAAACAGGCAAAACCGGACTATTGCACACATTACCTCTCGTTTCCTCAATCACACCCTTCTCAATTAGATCATAAATTATCGCTAAAAGTGTTCTTTCACCATCACTGGAAATCCGATATTGAGGAATATGTGGCAATCTAACATTCGCTTTCAACGTCACAACATATGGTGGAATCTCCAAAAGACCCACATAATTAGGACCAGTAGCCCAAAGAGTATCAGGGAGAGAGCGCAATTCCAATGGAAGTCGATCTTTGACACAACTCCCTCTCTTTGTCTATGGCGGTCCTAGCAATCATTACCGTCCACATTCTCACCCTCAACATAGTAGTCGTCAGCATAATACTGAGTCGTCCTACCAGACGCAACATTCTGTTGATCAAAACAGTTCATAGAATTCTGTGGAGGAAAGGATCGTGTATTCTGGGGGAACACACCACGTCCTCTACCTCTAGGAGCTTGCTGGACACCTCGACCTCTCACACCAAAAGTACCATTCGTACGCTGTAACAGAACCGGACTATTATTCTTAAAGTGACCCTCTTCTTTACAATTCGCACACTGATTAGGGCCTACAAGAAAACACTGGTGAGAAGGCTCGGACTTTTGTGAACCTCTCTGAAACTGCTGAGGTTGCTGATATTCACGCTGATTATTACGAGGCGGATATGCTTGCTGCAAAAGAACCTTCGTCTTCAAATCTTTAGTCTTTCTGTCTGCTTTCTCTTTCTCATCCTTATCCCTGTTCTCATAATATTGTGCAGTAGCCAATATCTGCGCAGACAAAGAAACAGCCCATGAACTCTCAGAATCCTTCAACTTAGTACACAACTAGTTATGCACAAACTTATCAACAAACAACCGTTGGCCACCTTCCGTACTCATATCTTGACCACTATGGTCAATAAACGTCTCTTCAAACCTAGTGAAGAAATCAGACACACTTTCGTCTTTCTTCTGCTTGCATGCAGACAACGTATCCCAATTCACTCGCATAGCTGGCATCAAAGTCTTCATATAATTAATGATCCTACTGGGGAGTTCAGCAACTAAAGCTTCAGGTTTAGCTCCTCCACCTTGAAGACCATCTGCAGCTGTAATGTTAGTCCAAGTATCACCTAACTCTTGCGCATGATCTACATGACGAATCATTCCCCACTACGGTTGAGGAACCACATTCCCAAACAACATATCTATATCGGCTAGGTTCATAATACATGCGTCTGCTGTCTGTGATAACTCCTTCTAATACCCTGCAGGATTCTTTCGGGGGTCAGGTAAAGTCTGCTTAAGGGCCAAAACTTCAGCTCGCTTCCACTGAACATGTACTCAAACACAGGGAAAATGAGCAGGTACAGCTTGAATACCATTAACGGCATCGGCCTGAACTGCATCTTTCCATACCGGAGGAACCTCTCTCATGGGATACTGTTGCGCTTGTCTCCTAACAGAAGAATCAGGATCAAACAACGACTGAGAAGGTCGCACATTCCTAAACAAAAGCAACATTGCAACTGCTTTTTCGACTTCGAGACCCACTATCGTTCCTTTCGCAAACTCAGACTGTACACGGAACAACTCAGACGGAGTGTGTCTCAACTCACCATCTTCCCATTCCTCACGGAGGAAAGTACACAGCATGTCGAAGACATACCTCTGCTTTGGTGCTTCCCATTGACAGAAGACATCCATAACCGACTCTAAATCATATCTCGAAGAATAGGTAACCCACTTACGAGCCATATGATCCAATACTGCCCGCTCTTCGGGACCAGGCATCTGGCTACACAACTGTTTACGCGCAGAAGCAGGGGTCATACTCAATGACCCAAAGAAAGGAGAAAAAAGACCAGTAACAGTATCAGTCATTCTCTGTCGAACAGAAGGAGAAGCTGCCATAAGAACAGGAGGCAAAGCAGGGTGAAACAAAGTATACGTAGAAGTAGTAGCAGAAAAGGTATCAGAGGAAGTAGGAAATACAGGAGACAAAGTCGTAGGAATTGGAGACGGAACTGAAAGCAAAGTCGGCGGCCCTTAAGAAGGCTGCACCAAAGGAGTAGGAGCCAACTGAAGAGGAGCTGGCAGTTGAACAACAACAGGAGGCAAAGCAACTGGAGGTTGCTGAACTAAAGGTTACGGAGGTCCTGTAGCACTCTGCACATAAGGGGGTGGAGAACTCAACAAATGTGACATCAAAGGATCCTTTTCAGGGTCCTTCGTTGCACCCTGTTTGAGAGGTGACAAAGCTGGATAACATTTATCAACGGCCATTTTCCGTTGCCTATGCAACTGCTCACTCGCTTGTTCTTCTTCATTATCTTTAAACTGTATAGCAGCCTGCATTATCGATATACCCTTCATTCTTTTATTTCTCTTCGCTAGTTTAATTTCTCTCTATTTGGCTTCCTTTCGCGCAGAGGCGGAAAGAGTCAAACATCGCCGGCTGGGCTTTCTTCTTAAATAGTTTAACTTCCAGATTATCTAAAATCTCTGTGTCATAGCTACCATATTGCGGCCATTTTAGGACACCGTCTTTCCTCATGTATCGGACCCATACTTCATTGTACGTAATGGGGCCCACACCATGCTTAGAATAGAGCTCATAAGTCGGAGTTGAAACCGGAGGTATCGGACACGAGTCCTCCAATCGGGAATCCCTGTTACAACCACAACAAAATATCATTCCAAGTTTGCTAAGACCAGGCATCTTCGCTCACTAATCTAGCTTCAAACTTCAAGGGATTACCAAACTCGATATTCTCGCAAATATACGAGTCCCTCGGCTTTGGCACTTGCAAGTTCCAAATCAAAGATCCCGAAGGATACCCAAAAGCTAAGGACTGGGAGACCCTCCACTTATACTTAACTGAGGTATCGATCACGTCACCAGAAGACCCGTCTATCGTCTCGCTCTACAAATCGTGTCAAAGGGTCCAAGACAGGGCGACAGTCAGGGCAGCAGTCCTTCGTAGCCGTCGGAAAGCGGGAAGCCTCGCAGCAAAAACCTTCAGTCCACGTTCGACATGCCGGGGTTGATGAAGTGGGGGCACTCCTCCAGGATTTCCTCACAAAGCTCCTCATGATCTTCAGGCTTGGACCGGTACCACTGAAGTCGCCCCACGTGGGCGCCAACTGAAGAACCGGCTTTTAGAACCCAGCGGCGCCAGGGGCACGCCCAATGTCTTCGGGTTCACCTGCCTTAGAATACAGAGACATCGGGATACTTCTCAGTGACGTCAAAGATCAAATTTATTGGCTGCAACCAGGAACAGAAGTCTACGAAGTACGACACAAGTAGGTTCGCTAGAGACTGCTCAATTTTCGTATTGCGAGACATTGTCTTTTATGCTAAAAATCACATTCCTGACAAACACCCATTATTTACGAATTGTGCAATCATAGGTAACATTGCAAAAAGTATCGCATGACGACATACCCACTTTTTAGTTGTCCAGCCCACCATCAATTACATGGGAAAGCCCAACGTTCTTGCTCGGACATGCCGGACAAACCCATAATAAAAGACCACAACCCAAACTATAAACAGGCCATAAAAGAAGGAAAAGAAACAGATGTGAAGCAAGATAGAAGGGTGTGTGCGTGTACAATGAACTCAACAATGTCCTGCTTTTTGATCTCTATCTCGACCAGCTACCGTACATGGAACTGGCTCAGCAAGGTTAGCTTCAGGCAATGAGGTCAGTTCGCTCAGGACATGTAGAAGTCAGCTAAAGGTGTACGTGTCCCAAAGACTCATTCGGCCGTAGTCATCGGCCTATGTGAGGGCAACCACAAAATGGCTGCCGTACACAAAATGGAACCCGAGGGTTCGGAACGAAATCCCTGAATACATAGTGAATCCATCAATCGAACATGACAAAAACACTCGTACTTGCCGCACTCGCCATTTACGGTTCGCTACTACCAAATTCGTAATGATACCATGACATTCATGAAACGGGTTCAGAATCACGGAACTTCAGGGTGATTGGGGCTGCTCTACTTTCCAACTAGGGCAGAAAGGGAGTGGTTTGCCCACTACTGAGTGCACAGACTGTTTGGTCTTCCCTCTTGGGCTGTCCACACCAGTCATGCCTACTCTGCCCTTCTCCATGTAGGCTGCAATGCAGCCTGCATGAAGAATATGCCCACCCCACTAGCCCCTGGCTGGGCGCCGACCCTACCAATCACCATGCTGCATTACAGCATTGTAATTGGCTTAGGGGAGGGAGCCTAGCTGCCTGCTTCCTGTTCCTGTCAGAGACAGGAGAGCAGAAGAGCAGGAGGAGAGAAGATGCAGTACCCGGGGCAGAGGTTTAAAACATTTTTTTTAATATGACCCACCTGATCCTCCCTCCCCATACTAACCTCCCGCAACTACCCGCAAACCATGCCAGCCGCTACTGGTCAGGTTGATAAGCTGACCAGTCTAAATGGAGCCAGCTGATGCTTCAGGTCCATTGCTTTCAATGTGAGCCTGTACATTTAAGTAAACATCCTAGGAGGACCAGATGTCCTTGGGTCAGGCTTGCACCGACATCAATTTCCAATATGATGACACGTGTTCCTGGCAATAATCTGCATCATGCAGCAATCATTCCAATTGGTGTTGGGTCGTCTACCTCAGCACATTGCAATCTGACTCTTCGCTAGCAGCAGTATCATCACCGTTATTCTATGCACCTCTGATGTAACCTCCCAGACCCAGCAAAGCAGGGTCACACATGTTGAGTGCACAATCACTCATTCAACGAACACATTCAATCATGAGAAATACCTCCGACCAGAAATCCTTATGCCTGGGCAGTCCCATGCAAGGTGGTGTAAGTCGCTTAAACTTGAAAAGCAGTGAGCATTTTCAAGTTGGCCCATTTTAAATAATCACACTGTGTAGTATATGCAATGTTTGCATTTAAAATTCACTAAGCGCAGTCTGTAATTGGGAGAGAACCCAAGACTGAGTGCAGCAGTATCTCCACTGATCATCAGCAAAGGTAAAAGCCAGATCTTTTGTCAACTCCTGTCTAGCACGGGGACATATATCTGCAGGGCCGGACTGGGAACTCAAAGCAGCCTGGCAAATTGTGCCAGTCCAGCCCCCGTGCGAAAATTTGGAAAAAGACAGGCCAAAATGGTGAATTTTACAGCAACATTTTTAATTACACATTCAATTTATCAACTTTCAAAGCACAGTAAATAGCACCACCAACCATCAACTATTTAGCTCAACCGTGAACATGAAGCATTGGTTGTCCTCAAAGGCACTCATGTGACAATTTACTTGGGTGACACCTTGTAGTACACTTTATGACAGGCATGTGCTTTACATGTGAATTGCATGTGCACAACCTTTTGAATCTCGAAAGAACCTGAAGGTGACTACGGAGAGTGATCCCATTTAAATGAATGGATGGATGGATGGCTGAATGAATGGATGGATGGATGGATGGATAGATAGATGGATGGATGGATGGATGGATGGATGGATGGATGGATGGATGGATGGATGGATGGATGGATGAGCTTTGATGATGTCTGCGAAAGACTTTGTAAGAGTTTGGCCAGACAGCTTTATCACTGTATAACACTAGGGTTCTTTCCCAAGGGTCCCCTCTCGCCTCAAAGGCCACCTCCTATTAAATAATAAAAATAGGTTCCCTCTTGGTTGCCTAAATCAGTATGTTCCCTGATGAGAATGTTCCCCCAGCAGCAGGATGGCACACAAGTGAGAGAAGTTATGGCTTAAGCTGCATAGCACTTATATTGCACAATCTACTTGGAGGTTCCTGTGTAGCAAATTAACTTCCTGTCTGCTCAAAATGCAGATGTACAGGATTACTATCATGCCTGGCATTAGGTAGTGACACTCTCCCTCGTCAAGAGGGGGAGGATCCTTGTACAGCTTTGCTAGGCTGATAAGCTCATTGTTTGCAGCAAAGTGAGAGCTTCAGCCCATCTTTTGCCAGGTGCCTGTGCACTAGTGCATGTAAAGCACCACACTGCCTGACCCTGACACGATGAGTGTGTGTCTGCTGGCCTTTTCTCAGCCTGGCTTACACTCATCGTACGTTGAGAAGAGGGGAGGGGCAGAGCCCAGGTGCCCTTCCTGATGTGCTGCTACTGCTACCGGTGAATGGGAAACAACACTGCTTCTAGGAAGAGAATGAAGTCTGACAAGCCACTTACCTTGATTATGCCTTTTCTCCCTTCTCTTTCAGTGACTTATTTATCAAAGGCCCTTGTGGATTTTATTGTCATACAAGCACCATTAAAATGGAAGAATATAATGTCTGAGCAGCACAGTTAAGGAAGCTATCTCCAGCAGGACTATTGTAGGCCCATTGAGAAGACTTTTGGTGTAAAGTCAGCCAAATTCTGGAAATGTCTGTACATTCAACAAAAGGCCATGTTTAACACATTAAATGTGTCAAGCATTGAAACGTTTGGAAAAACAAGTACATTGCAGGTGCTTTCTGGAAAGCACAGGGAGAGAAATGGCATGGAAAAACTCTGGCCTTTACATCAAAAGATTATCATTAATGATACTGATTACAAATATTTCCCACATTACAAATTAAATGATCTCTAAGCTCTAAAATAGGCTTATTCAAATTGCCTAATGTATGGTACCAAATATCTTAAACTAAAATTGGGATATAAAGCCTGACCTGCATGTGTGGAAAAAGGTAGGGCTAGGACCTTTCTCAAGATTTGCCCGGCGCTAACCGCCCTTGTACCATTCAAATTTACCAAGCAATGAGGCAGGCGCCGGAGACCAGAAGGCAGGAAACAGAAGTTTTATTCCGACGGAGCAGAACACATCAGATCAGACAACAAGGTATCGTCTCGAGGTGCTCTAACAGCCTCTCGGAGGCCTGGCCTCTTATACACAGGTTTATGGCATGTGACCTTTCTTTATTACAATCAGAACATTGTGACATAAAGGAAAAGAAATCCCTGTAATCCTCGTGTCAATCCCACCCCCCATATATCCCCACAATAGAGGTCCTCAACCTGCTGAAAAGAGGAGGGGGTCATCACGCAGCTGAGTGTTCCGTCGAGTCTTAGGATGTGTGCGCCTGATCATATCACAGGGGGTGGGGAGGCCTGGATCAATAGAGGGTCCTTTGAAGGAGGGCGACCTCATACAATAAGGGGCAGTAAATGATATCTTCCGGCTTAGGCGATGGCCTCGGACCTGTGTGGACAGCTGGACACGGGGGAAGGGGTCATCAAAGGAGTGGTATTCATGCCGCGTGGACAATCGAGCTGAGGGAAGGTTTATCAACAGAGGGGCATTCATAGGAAGAGAGGAGGTGCTGGTCAGGCGCTGGTGTGACTCCCAAGGACAGGGTCATGCAGAAGGGTTATGCTCATAAGGAGGAGGGAGGGGGAGCCAGGGTGCGCGGAGGATGCTTGCTGGGTCAGAGGGGCGCGCTGGCGATCGATCGTGGACAGGGAGACCATGATACCTAAAATGGCTGCCGTGCACGTCGTACGTGGATGACAAGCTGGCGCAGATGATGTTTAGATTGCAAACTAAAATTCCACAGTCCTCCCTTTTAACATGTCTCGCCAACTTGTCAGTTTGGATTTATCCCCATAAGGCCACGTATTTCTACTTCATAGAGGGGGCTCATGTGCTCATTTCGGAAGTCCAAAGTCTTTGGGCACATACAGTTAGAAACAAGGCCGCACAAAGGTGGCAGACATTGGATACCTAGGCAACACCCACATAATATCACAACAGGTATCAGCACGAAGGAAAACAACTTCCAACCCCAGTTCTTCAAAGCGTCCCAAAACCAGCTCCCAAGCGACCATCCTTCCTGTTCTTGGTGAACCTCTGAGGAAAGTCTGTGGAGGTGTTCAATGGCTTTGTAGACTGAAGGCGAGTTGTCTGGCACGTAGGTGCAGCAGCTGGATCCGATGATGCGGCATGCTCCTCCTCGGTCGGCTAGGACCACGTCTAGGACAAGACGATTTTGAAGGGTCACAAGGCGGACCGCCTGAAGTTCCGCAGTGTTGTTGGCGAGGATGCCAGCCGTGATGTTGATCGTTGTTTCTACTGCCTGGGTCAGGTGTCGGATAGCACGGCTGTTTGCCATTGGGCCCCACAGAGGAACAAGTCCCTTTGCTGCATCCAGGAACTGTGCTCCGGTGGAGTCGGCTTGTCCAAGGTCGTCTGCACGCCTCTGCCGGTGATGGTTGGCAGGGGCTACATATGTGGGTGGAAGAACGAAGGCAATGTAACAGATACCCTTCCAACCCTTCGGGAGCCAGGTGTAAGCTTTGGTGCCACACACAAAGTACATGTTCGGAGAAGCAACAAAGGAAGGGGGGTCAGCTGAGTCCAATGTTCTGGTGATTCGGCAGGCGCTGTGACCCACCAGCTGCGTTCCATGGCCTTCGAGACACACGAGACCTGTGACATTGATAACAGACAGGGCCACAGTCAGAGTGGCGGTAGTTTGTTTTTGCAGATGAGTGAAGGTGGTTCTGGCTGGATTGTGGAGCACCTGTACTTCGACTCGTTCTTTGGCTGGAATGTCTTTGAGGAAGGTGGCGCCTGCGAGCGCAGGACACAGGGCAGCAGGGGTCTTTCCTGTTTTGTTCAGCCAGAACCCAGAGTAGAAGTGTGACACTGTCCGGCTGGAGGTGGCGTTGTCCTTGTGGCTCTCTTGCATGAGGATCAACCAGGCGAGGCAAGAGCCGTGAACTGAGAAGGGTGAAGGGATGAAGGGGATGGAGTGTCCTGTGGCATGCGGGAGCAACCCGCAGATCCAGCAGTTCGTAGCATTTGCAGCAAGGTTGTGTTGGTGCAACAGTTGCACGAAGGAATTGTTCCAGAATTCCTTGCGCCTTTCTCGGAGCTGAGGCGACAGAGAGATTAGGTGATGCTCTTTCAGGGGAGTTGGTTGTGCAGTAGGTAGCAATGCCTCATGAGCCGGTGTGCTTTCCTCCAGAATCCAGAAGGAGGTCATGAGGAAGAAGCAGAAGAGGAAGACGATGAAGAGTGCGATTGTCTTTGATTTGTGCAAGTTGTCAGTCTTTGGATTTCTATACTGGGTATTTCCTGTTGCTTCCATCATCTTCTTATCTGGCGCTTCCATCATCTTCTTATCTGGCGCTTCCATCACCTTCAAGGGGCTCGGTAGTGGGCAGAACCACAGACTTCGTTTAACTTCTCTCCCGGTAACCCTTAATTGTGCTTAGGTCACCGTTCTGAGATTCAACTTAGTCCGTGGCCTACTTAGCCGAAACTCCCTCCTTTCGACGCAGGAAATACCCTTCTCTGGATGGCACAGTGGGATCAGAGAATTTTGCAAGTTCGAGTGCCTCAGTATCGGGATAACAGTCCAATATCGGTCGGTCTTTGCTCAGGAGCTCTTCTTGGGCGCTGACGTTTTCTGTCGTGGCCAGGTTCGCAGAGACCTTCCGGCAATGATGTGCATGCAGCCAGTGCTTCTTCCCCTCCACTCGGAGTGCCGTTCGGGTGGTGATCAGCACTTGCCAGGGGCCCGTCCACCGAGGTTCCAGACTCTTGGTTCGCTGGAAATTTCGTATCAACACGAAATCTCCCGGTTGGATGTCATGGCCGGGGCCCCTGGAAGCATTGGGGATGGCCTGCTGCACCTGTTGATGAATGACAGACAACGTTTTAGTTAACTTGCACAAATAATCAGATAGTAGGACGTCTGGGACGTCATGAATGGAGGTCGGTTTGGGAGCAGTCCAGAGATTCATCGGTCGCCCAAACACGACCTCGTAGGGGGTCAAATGGTGCTTGGTGGGAGTGGAGCGCATCGATAACAAAGCCAGTGGGAGGGCATCCGGCCAGTTAAGTCCAGTGGTGGCCACTATTTTTGCCAGTTTCAGCTTCAGTGTGGCATTATGGCGTTCCACTAGACCGGCGGATTGGGGGTGGAAGACCGCATGAAACCGTTGCTTCACCCCCAACCCCTTTAGGATTAGTTGGATAACCTCAGCTATGAAGTGGGGGCCATTGTCGCTCCATAAAATTCGACAAAGGCCATAGCGAGGGAAGAATTCCTTCAGTAGTACTTTGGCAGTAGTCATGGCAGTGTTGTCACGAGTTGGATAGGCTTCTACCCATTTGCTGAAGGCACACACGATGACTAGTACATACTTCAGGCTTTGGCATCTCTCTAGTTGGATGTAGTCCATCTGAAGGACCTCAAAGGGGTGATTGGGGGTCCCAAACCCTCCCCGGGGTACTACAGTTCCTTTCCCGGGGTTGTGTTGCAGACAGATAAGGCACTGCTGAACTAGGCGTCTGGCGGAGTCAGGGATTTTGTCGTTGTGCCAGACTTTGGAAATGAGTTCGATCATGGGTGCAGATCCTATGTGTGCGGGGGAATGTGCCATCGTCAGTATGGGGATCAGATATGAGTCGGGCAGCAACCATTTGTTTGCATCCTTCGTTCGCCAGCAGCCCTCTTCGTCCTTCAAACCCACCCCTGTCCACTTAGTCAGTTCGTGAGGGGTGCTGGCCGACTGTATGTCTCTGATCATTACCCTTGTGTCACTCCATGTTTCTGCTTGTGACCTGGTCACATACATGCGTGTCACCGTCCTATTCTCAGCAGTGGTTCGTGCAGTAACGTCGGCTAATGCATTCCCTTGTCCGACTAAGTCTGTCACCCTTTTGTGTGCCTGACATTTGATCACCGCTAATCTTTTGGGGAGGAGAACTACTTCGATCAGAGCGGAAACTAGGTCTCCGTGGAGGATTGGGGTGCCGTGGGACGTCAGGAATCCCCTCTCCCTCCACAGGAGCCCAAAATGGTGGACCACTCCGAAGGCATACTGGCTGTCCGTATATACGTTCGCGGTGGTCCCTGCGGCTATGATGCATGCTCGGGTGAGGGCTATCAGCTCTGCTGCCTGGGCAGATCGTTGTGTGATGCAGGCTGTCTCGACTACTGTTCGGGCTGTCGTTACTGCATAGGCAGCTGAAGTGGTGCCATCTGGGAGTTTGATGCATGAGCCGTCTACCCATAGCTCTCCATCGGGGTCAGTAAAAGCAGTGTCTCGGAGGTCAACCCTACTTCTAGTCTGTTCGTCCGTGAGGGTCACACAGTCGTGGATGGGAGGAATGTCGGGGTCATTTTCAGGCAGGGGTAACAATGTGGCAGGATTCAAAGTCGTGCATCTCTTTAGTGTGATGTGGGGTGCAAGCAGAGTCAACTCGTACCCTGTCAGTCGTGCGCTAGTCAGGTGTTGGGTCTTTGTCTGGTTCAAAAGGGTGTCAACTGCATGGGGTACTAACACAGTGAGGGAGTTTGAAAGTACAATTCCTTCGCTCTGGCGGATAGAGACAGCAGCGGCAGCTACCGCTCGAAGGCAGGCAGGTAAGGCTCTGGCTACAGGATCAAGAGTGGCGGAGAAGTAGGCACAAGGGCGCTGCTTAGGACCAATTGATTGAGTTAGGACAGACAATGCACACCCCTCCCTTTCGTGGGTGAAGAGGGAGAAGGGTTTGGAGTAGTCCGGCGTTCCGAGGACGGGTGCTGAGCAGAGTGCATCCCGTAATTCCTTAAAGGAGGCTTGACACTCAGTGGTCCAAGGAAGCGGGGAGGGGACATCTTTGGTCAGCAGGGCAAGTAATGGTTTCACAATGAGGCTGTAATTAGGCAACCACTGTCTGCAAAAAGAGGTTAGGCCAACCAAAGAGCGGACCTGCTTTTGTGTTTTTGGGATGGGGGTGTCTAGGATGGTTTGGATTCGGTCGGGTGTAAGTTTCCTCCCTTCTTTGGACAGGAGATGGCCTAGGTAAGTCACTTGTGGCTGGCAGAACTGTAACTTCTTTTTGGAGACTTTATGGCCATTTTCTGCAAGAAAGTGTAGGAGTTGGACAGTGGCTGTCGCGGCAAGCGGGGTGGTGTCGGCCGCCAAAAGGATATCGTCAACATATTGGATCAACACCACTCCATCTGGTAGCTGGAAGGCATCTAGCTGCCTTTTGAGGGCCTGGCTGTAAATGCTGGGACTTTCAGTGTACCCCTGGGGAGCTCTACAAAATCGGTACGAGCGGGATTTTAAAGTGAAGCCGAAGAGATAACGGCTGTCTGGATGGATGGGGATAGAGAAAAACGCGTTCTTAAGGTCGATAACAGTGAAGGTGGTGGCAGTGGACGGGATGAGGGTCAAAATGGTGGTGATATCGGAGACTACAGGATATTGGGGTACAACCACTTTGTTAATCTCTCGTAAGTCGATGATGAAGCGGTACGCTTTCTCATCTCCTTCACCTTGCTTCTTAACAATAGGTAGGATTGGGCTGTTGCAGACGTTGCTAACCACCTCTTCAACCACTCCTGCATCTACCAGAGACTGAATGATCGCTACCAGTGCCTTCTCACCCTCTGGCGATATCCGATATTGCGGAAGTTTCGGGAGCATAGCGTCCTGTCGTACAGTTATGTGAATAGGATCAATCATCATTCGCCCCACATCAGAGTCATTTTTGGCCCATAGGTACGGAGGCAGGGTGTCAAGCAAGGACATGTCAGCGTCAGTTATGGAGCACATGTGTCGTGGGGGACGGGATCTGGGCAAGTCTGGGTTGTCGTACAGGATGACTCGTATTCCATCTGGGGAACACCTAATGGTAGCTCGAAAATGTTTCAGTAAGTCAATGCCCATAATGACGTCAGGGGAGTTGGAGGAGAGCAGAAATGTTGCGTCGGTAGTGTTGTTTTCTAGGTCAAAGGTAATAGGTACGGACAGGGGGTTAGTGGAGGGCGTTCCATCGAAACCTATCGACGTTATGTGTGAGCCAGACAAGGGTGCCCTTGGAATCAGTCGTTTTGATAACACACTACGTGTCGCCCCAGTGTCTACCAAGAATGGAGACTCTGTACCCAGGACCTTAGCGGTGACATAAGGACCTTGCTGGTCAACACAGAGCTCGACTGGATCCCTCCCTTGCCCCTGGCAGTCCTATGCAAAGTCGGGGGCATTTTCACCTTCGGACAGCTGATATTGGTTCTGTCGGGGACGGTCAAATGTGTTCAGTCTCCCTGATCTGTCATTGCTGGTGTCGTTGGTGCTCCCTCGTCCTTGTACTCTATTTCTCGGACCACCTGCCACATCCCTGGAGTCCCTATTTCTATTTACTTCTAGCAAAACCGGACACTGGGATTTCCAATGGCCGAACCCTTTGCAGAAGGCGCATTGGTCATTGCTAATATCTCTACGTCCAGTGTGAGGTGTTGGGGTGTGATCTTTAGGAGGTAGATCTCTGGGGGTGGTTGATTGGTAGTTCCCCCTTTGGTGTTCCCGTCCTACCGCTATACCCTGTATCTGGGCTATCATTACCCTTTCCTTTAAATCTTTCTTCTTTTTCTCGGACGCCCTATCATTCTCATTCTTTTGGTGCTCGTAATACTGAGCCATCTGAAGGATAGCTGCGGGTTTGGAGGCCCCCCAACTACTCTCACTCGTCTGCAGTTTTTGGGAGACTTCTTGTGTTAGGCCCTTTACATAATTTTGTACAAACAGGTGCTGTCCGGTTGCGGTGGTCATGTCTTGGCCACTGTAGTCGGAGAACACTGTCTCGAATCGGGAGAAGTATTCTGACACATCTTCCTGGGGTTTCTGTCGGCAGGCCGTGACTATCGACCAGTCTACCTTTCTTTCTGGAATCAGTGTCTTTAATTTCTGGACTAGTTTGTCTGGGAGTTCCAGTATGTCTTTTACTGGTTTCCTCCCCGGCTCTCGCTGTCTATCTAGTTTACCGAGTTGGTCCCAGGTATGTCCAAACAGGTCCGTGTGGTCAGCCTTCCGGATTTGCTTCCACACGTCAGCTGGCAGACATAACCCAAAGAACAAGTCAATGTCTGCTAAAGTCATTATTGTCGAACCCAAGGCGGTGCCTAATTCGGTATAAAATGCCGTCGGGTTCTTTCTTAAATCGGGCAGGGTTTGTTTGAAGGTTAGGATATCTTGTCGGTCCCATGGTTGGTAAACCCAATTGTACACAACCCTTCCCTTTGCATTTTCATTATTAATATCATCGCTCGTTCCCTGGCCCCGTGGCGGGATCCAGTAAGGGGCCGCTTCTCTGATAGGCATCATAGTATTGGCTACTTCTACCGAGGTCGTTTCAGGGACTGTAGCCTTGGCTTCTGGTTTTTGTTCCGTGAGGTGGCGGAAGACCTCAAGCATCTGCATGAAGAGCTCCGTCGCCTCACGTTCAGTCCCATCTCCAACATCAATTTTCCTATACAGTGTTGTTAGTTTAACAGGACCCTTACTTTGATACCTATCTTCATATGCGTTCAGGGTGTAGTAGCTGAATCGCAAGATGAAATGCCGTCTGTGGCTGTCGGCATGTGAATTATATACGCTCATTGTATAATCTTCGCTCTCCCTTCGTTCTACTAATGTCTTTGCTATTTTGTCGATCCCATCCCGCTCATCTTTGCTCAACCTATTTAGTCTGGCTGGTGATTGTTTGCTAGCCTCGGGATCGTCTGATGAAGTTGTTAATGTAGCTGGTGCGGAGGCCCTGAGGGCCGGTGCACTAGCGCTAGGATCACTTTCACTCATACTTGGGGCTTGCAGGCTTTGTTGGCTGGGAGCATATGGAGGGGGCATGTAGATGATTGGGGGACCTAGTAGTAACTCATCGTTCGCCCGCTGTTTGGAGGGTAATTCAGGGTAGAGCGCAGAGGGGGTCCTAACAGGACATTGGCCTGTCGACCCTGATTCTTGGTTTTGTGTAGCTTCTTTTCTTTCTTTTATTTCCTCTTCTAGTTGCTTTGCGGCTAGGTGGGCTGCCTTTCGTAATTCTTTCCCTATTTTTGCTTCTTCTCTTTTCTTTCGCTGTTCCGTTTCTTTGCGCCACATGCCGATACTGTCGAGCATAGTGGGCGTGGTCTTATTCTTCTGGAGCGCTATTTCTAATGTTCTTATTTTATTTTCATTAAAGGAACCTATCAGTGGCCACTGACTTTCAGGGTTCTTTTTCGTATATTTATGCCATAGTTTAGTGTAAGCTATAGCGACTAGTCCATACTTAGTGAACATGTCCTTATTAGGGGTGCCCTCCAGTGGAGCTGGATGGTTCATCTCTAATAAGCGGTCCGGGCTAAACAGGCTACCAACCAGTGGGGAGAAGATAGGCATGACGGATTACAACGGGGACAAAAGTCTGCACTACCTATCTTATCACGGCGGGCAAAGACTAGACAGAATATTTCTATTCTCCGTTGTTTGCCGGCGGTGAATACCTCAAAACGAACCAATACCGAATAATCGGTCAATCAAAACAATTCAGTGGGGAGAATAAGTGGGCACGAAAAGTTATCGTTACCTACTCTTTCTCTCCCTGCAAAGAGAGACCTTGTTCTTCCCTGTTTGCAGAAAAAGAATCTCCAGACAATAATCCACGAACGGCAGTTCGGGAAACAGTGGGGGAGGAAGATAGGCACGACGGATTACAACGGGGACAAAAGTCTGCGTTACCTATCCTTCACTGTTTGCAAAGAGAGAGCCTGTTGTTTTCTCCGTTTGCAGACAGCGAATCTCCAGAGGTTTCAACAAAGCGTAATACTAGTATTATCCAAACAAAAACAATCTTTTCTCAATTCGTCGTGTTTACACGACCTTACCCGGACCGCATGGACGGTTTCCTGTCCTCTGGATCCAGCGCCCGATCGTCCTCTCTCCTTCGTGATGCCCGTGGCACTCCTGATGGTTCCCAGTCAGGACCGTAGATCACTCGAGAGAGGTCTGTTCAGAACTAGTGAAGGTCGGATGATCGGCTGTCAGACGAGGGTCTATCAGACACGAGCTCTTCCCGATCGTTGCAGTCGTTCACTCTGTCGTCGGGACCTCTCCCACTGGATCCACGTGTCGCTGATGGGCCCCACGCTTTGGGACGCCAATTGTGGAAAAAGGTAGGGCTAGGACCTTTCTCAAGATTTGCCCGGCGCTAACCGCCCTTGTACCATTCAAATTTACCAAGCAATGAGGCAGGCGCCGGAGACCAGAAGGCAGGAAACAGAAGTTTTATTCCGACGGAGCAGAACACATCAGATCAGACAACAAGGTATCGTCTCGAGGTGCTCTAACAGCCTCTCGGAGGCCTGGCCTCTTATACACAGGTTTATGGCATGTGACCTTTCTTTATTACAATCAGAACATTGTGACATAAAGGAAAAGAAATCCCTGTAATCCTCGTGTCAATCCCACCCCCCATATATCCCCACAATAGAGGTCCTCAACCTGCTGAAAAGAGGAGGGGGTCATCACGCAGCTGAGTGTTCCGTCGAGTCTTAGGATGTGTGCGCCTGATCATATCACAGGGGGTGGGGAGGCCTGGATCAATAGAGGGTCCTTTGAAGGAGGGCGACCTCATACAATAAGGGGCAGTAAATGATATCTTCCGGCTTAGGCGATGGCCTCGGACCTGTGTGGACAGCTGGACACGGGGGAAGGGGTCATCAAAGGAGTGGTATTCATGCCGCGTGGACAATCGAGCTGAGGGAAGGTTTATCAACAGAGGGGCATTCATAGGAAGAGAGGAGGTGCTGGTCAGGCGCTGGTGTGACTCCCAAGGACAGGGTCATGCAGAAGGGTTATGCTCATAAGGAGGAGGGAGGGGGAGCCAGGGTGCGCGGAGGATGCTTGCTGGGTCAGAGGGGCGCGCTGGCGATCGATCGTGGACAGGGAGACCATGATACCTAAAATGGCTGCCGTGCACGTCGTACGTGGATGACAAGCTGGCGCAGATGATGTTTAGATTGCAAACTAAAATTCCACACATGCAGATCTTAATTTGTGCTTGTGGTTACAGGTGATAGGCAACAGCACTCATATTTAGGGACTGAGTTAGATCAACTTGGCCAGGCTGCACCAGACGGTGCTGTCTGTAGTGCACCAGACCCCAAAGCAGACAGCTGCTTTTTGGCAGCACCGAGCGGAACAGTCTGGTAGTAAATAGTATGTCTGACATCCGCTACTCCAGCATCAGACTACTGACAGGCTCACGGACCAAAAATCGGCCCCAGCAACAAAACTGGCCCCCTGTGCAAAAACCGGCCCCCACCCCCTCCAGCTGACCGGGGATTGCCTGGTGCCTGGAATTACCAGTCCGGCCCTGTATATCAGGGAAGTCACCTGCATCTCAGTACAGAGTGTAGTCACCAATCCGTGCGATTTGGGGGACGAGAGCATTGTCTCAAGAACTTGGAATGTGGGGGGGCGTGCTGGGAAGGAATCATGCAGTGCTATTAGCGCAGCGTGAAGCTGGAAATACGTGAGTGTGTCAAACAAAGTAACATTGGGTCCTCGAAGTGCTTGTTGCGAGCAACTAAAGTGCCTTCCGGATAGAGCAAGCCCATGGTCGTAAACTGCAGGTTCCGCAGCCGAGACCTGGTGCCTGCATTGTGTGCCAGCTGTAAGGAGGAGTGTCCAATGATGGGCACTGAGGAAGCAAAGAGGGTACTACATCGAACTTGGCGTCTGAGATCATTCCAGGCCCATATTGTGCAAGCAACCATATCCACGCTCACTCAGGGGTGTCTGGCATCAGATAGAGTGCTATGTAGAGAAGACAGGGTGCTACATGGTCTCCTTCCAGTGCTGTGCATGCCATAAAGTGTGTGGGATAAAGCCAATAGTGCACAAAATACATCTACATAAGGCCAATACCAGAGGGAGAGGCAATGTGGCAGTATTATTATTTTCATGATTACAAGCCTACCTGTGAGGGTTAGTGACAGTTTACACCAGCTCTCCACTTGCTCTTTTAACCAAGAAATGAGTCAACCGTAATTATCCTTTCAGAAGTCATTTAAGTTCCTGCTAAGCCATATCCCCAGATATCTAACAGACTCAGTGGCTCATGTGAGTGGGTACTCTGAAGCCAATTTTGCAGTCCCATCCATTAAGGGAAATAAAATAAACTTAGACCAATTTATATTGATCCCCATCAGCCCCCAAATCAATTAAACCCGTGAATTAGTAGGCCTAAATTGTCCCGCCGCTACCTGACATATAAAGTCACATCATCTGCATACATTGATACAATAATCTTGCGCTGCATGAATCCCAGTTCTCTATATGTGTGGTGTTGTCTCAGTCTCACAACACTGGTGATGCACAAAAGAGCAGTACGACTCTTATAAACTAGTCTAATCAGAAGGATGAATTCGGGGCTGAGACCTAAATGTGCTAGCAGAATGAACAAGTAGAGCCATTAGAAGGTAAGCCTAGTGCAAACGGAAATGGCCCTGAATGCATCATGGACAGATCATATTTTTCTTTTGAAAACTGACCCTATTTTGCCATGTGTTTAGCTGTGGATTTTGGAGCCTCGCTCAGCCGGCACATGGAGAAACCTAGTCAATCTGTATCCAGGATGGGTTGAATAGCGAGTCTCTCACCAGGTTCTGATACCCAGAATCCCTTGCAAACCTTAAACTCTGTGAAAAAAAGAACATTTTCCTCACATTTCTGTAAAGGAACGTTCTCGACTCTGCTGGGAGCCACAAACTTCAACCCACCCAATATTCCTCCAAATCTTCCAATAAAAATTGTACCTCACTTGTGTGGGTAGGCCTAGTGCCCACCACAGGAAACGGTCTAAAAAGCAATGTGTGGACATCAATTTTTTTGGGTGAAAACTGACCTTTTTGCGCAATGTGTCTAGCTGTGGATTTTGGACCCTAGCACAGCCAGCACCTAGGGAAACCTAGCAAAACTGTACCTTTTATAAAACTAGACATCCAGGGCAATCCATCATGGGGTGACTTGTGCGGCTATCACCAGGTTATGTTACCCAGAATCCATTGCAAACCTCAAACTTTGTAAAACAAAACACATTTTCCTCACATTTCTGTGATGGAAAGTTCTGGAATCTGCGGGGAGCCATAAACTTCCACCCACCAACCATTTTCCCAAGAGTCCCTATAAAAATGCTACCTCACTTGTGTGGGTAGGCCTAGTGCCCATGACAAGAAATGGCCCAAAATGCAAAGGTGGCACATCAAGTTTTTCCAGTGAAAACTGGCCCTTTCTTCCCAATATGTCTAGCTGTGGATTTTGGACCCTCGTTCAGCTGGCACCTAGGGAAACCTAGAAAACCTTTTACATTTTTGAAAACTAGACACCCAGGTAAATTTAGGATAAGGTGACTTGTGTGGCTCTCACCAGGTTCTGTTACCCAGAAACCCTTGCAAACCTCAAACTTTAAAGAAAAAAACACATTATCCTCACTTTTCTGTGATAGAAATTTTTCGAATCTGCGGGTAGCCACAAACTTCCGCCCACCCAGCATTCCCCCAAGTCTATCAAATAAAAATGGTACCTCACTTGTGTGGATAGGTGACAGGAAACACCCCAAAAATACTGTTGAGACTTCAAAATTATTGATCACAAAACTACCTGATTTTGGAGGGGGTCACCTGTATTTTTGGCCCCGGATGTGTGACTTTTGTACAGGTGAGTGAGTGTTTATGTCAGTGGATGTATGAGTAAGTGAGTGGCTGTGTGAGTATCAGTCTGGGTGAGAGAGTGGGTTTGTAAGCGGCTATAATAGTGAATGAGACAGCGAATTAGTGACACTATGGGTGAGTGCGCAGGGGTGTCTGTGGTTGTAAATGGTGATTGAGAGACTGCATGACTGGCTGAATGGGAGACTAAGGAGGTACATATGTGTATGTATGGGTGAATGACAGGGGACATGCATAGATGTACAGGTACATAAACAGGTGTGAAAGTGGGTATATGGGTGAGTGAGTGGGTGTGTGAGTGACAGTGTGGGTGAGTGAATGGGTGTGTGAGTGCTGTATTGGTGAATAAGTGACCGTGACAGAGGTTGTATGGGAGAGTGTGTGCTTGTCTCAGTGACTGCATAGGTGAGTGAGTACATGTGTTAGTATATGCATGAGTAAGTGAGTGGCTAGGTGAGTGACTGTATGGGTGAGTTGGTAGGTGTGTGAGTAGCTGTATGGGTGACTGATTTACTGTATAAGAGTCTCTGTGGGTGTATGAGCAGATATCTATGTATCTGTTTGTCTATATAACTGGATGTGTGAGTGGGCATGTTGGTCAGTGAATAGGTGCATGAGTGCCTGTATAAGCAAATTAGTGGTTGCATTAGTGGCTGTATGGTTGAGTTGATGTGTGAGTGGCTCCATGGATCAGTGAGTAGCTATATCAATTTTTGTATAGCAGTGTAAGTGGGTGTGTCAGTGGTTCTGCGGATGATGTCATCAGTGACATCATTTGAGATATCGTCAATGATGTCACTGACCATGTAATGAGTAATGTGATATGTGAGGTCATAAGTAGAGTGTTGCAGGGGCCAAAGTCATAGTTAGCCTAGGTAAGTATAACTGTTGAATTTCTCTGGTTTTGTGCAAGTGAAATGTGAGCCTAACTGTAATGTCCCTGTAACTTGTGGGGTTTTTCAGTGAATCTCTAAGGTTTTTTTTTAATTATATTTCCTAACTATAACGTCCCTCTAACCTTTGGTTTAATATGTGAATTTCTAGGGCCTTTTTAATTCTGTTTCCTAACTATAATATTCCTGTAACCTTTGTTTTTTTTAATGAATTTCTAAGGTTTTTTAAATTCTATTTCCTAACAATGACGTCCCTCTAATCCTTGTATTGTTTCCAGCGAATTTCTAAGTTTTAAAAAATTCTATCTCTTAACTTTAATGTCCTGTGACCTTTGTTTTTTTCAGTGAATTAAAACTTTTTTAAATTTTAATTTCGTTATTGTAGCCTTTTGAGGTTTATTTTTTGTGAAATGAACATCATGTCAGATGAATCTCGCCCTGCGTATTTAAGACATTGCTTTCTGTACCCTTGTCCCGAACTGCAGTTCTTTCTACTGGGTAATTAGTAGGTGCCTCCCCATTGGGTAAATGTATAGTACATGTCCTACACTACAGCTGTGTAAAGGATTTCAAGGAAATGTGTCCAGTAACCTTGTATCTCTGTAACTCTGACAATGTGATTGCTGTTCGAGTGTCTTCAACACATAACTGTACAAGGTGGAACTGCAGAGGAAACACATTTGTCAATTTGTATTTTACAGAAGTAAGTGATTTTTTTCTTTGGTGGGATGTGATTGTATTCTTAGGTATCAAGACTCCATCTCTGAAATCGCTGGTAAATACAACTCTAGGGGTTTTTACTAAGCTGTTCATTACCCTGGGAAAAGGGCACACAGACGTTGTATACCGTTCAATGCATGTGGAGTGGGAACAAGCAAGCAGAGCTTTTTGGCAAGTTTGCATACTGCTAGTTTTTAAAACTTTACATCATGATCTGTGGTGTCACCAGCAGATAACAACAAAGAACCGTGTCATCACAGACACCACGTGAGATATTGTGCTTGAGAAAAGTAAGGATGCAAACACCTCCATCACAGATTACATATAACTTTTCGTGGAAATGCAGAGAAAACACACTTTCTCTGCCTCGGTGTTGCCCACAAAGTTATCATGATTAGTAGTTTACCAAAGTGGAGCTTCAACTCAGGTACCTGCTTTGTTTATATGTCCAAATGCTTCCAGTTGAAGTTTACTTTCGGTGAAATAAGCATTGTGCCACAATGGATCAGGCCTTGCGTAAGTTATGCAAGAAGAGGCCAGTGTTTTGTGCAACACCTCTACTCATCTGGAGTACTTTCTAGTGACTAATTAGTACGGGCTACCTGGTTGGTTAAATGTATAGTGCATCTCCAACACTACAACTGCATAAAGGACGCATTTAAAATGTTTCCAGATATCTTGTGTGTCTGTAACTTTGCCAATGCCATTGTTCTTTGAGCGCCTTCTCCACATAACTTTACAAAGAAAAACTGCAGAGAAAACACAGTTGGCTGATTTCTTCTTTGCAAAAGTAAGTTATACTTTGTTTGGTGAAGATCCAATTGTATTCCTAGGCATGCGAAATGCATTTCCAAAATAAGCAGGAAATGTGCTTGAGGGCCTTTTAGTAAGCTCTCCATCATTCTGGGAAAAGTGCTGGAAGAACTTGCATCGCAATAATATATATATGGTGCTGGGCCAAACAGGTGCAACTTCCAGGCAAGTTAAACATTAAGGGGCCCATTAGGATGGCGGGCGGATTTTGCCCGCCCGCCATCCTTCCGGTACAAGGGACCGCCTGCCATAAGGGCAGGGGTCCCGTGGGTGGAATTAGGATGTGCCCGCCACAGTGGTGGGAGCATCCTGTATTTTTACCAATGCGGCGTGCGGTGCTGAAAGCACCGCTCGCCACAATGGTGAAAATACATGCTGTGCATTTCAAAGCACAATGTGACAGGCACCGTGCGGTGCCTGCCATGTTGTTCTTTGAAATGCTGGGGGGTACCATAGGTACCCCCCATGTGCACCTCCCATCCCCCCAGAGTACTTGGGGGCCCGCAACGAGCCCCCAAAGCAGACTCTGCATGTCTTTCCGTGGCGGCATTGCCAATTACAAAATGCCAATTGTAATATGGCTGGCGGTGTCCGATAGACACTGCCACCATATAAAACCTTTTCCGCCTCGGTCGCAAGGCGACCGTGGCAGAAAAGCGGCGGACGGTCTTTCCGTCCACCACAGACCCCCCAGCCATGTTAATATGGTGGGGGGATCATTTGTGCACAGATGGCGGGCGGATCGCCCCGCCACGCCGGTGGTGGCTACCGCCGGCCTGGCGGGGCAATCCGCTCGCCATCCTAATGGGCCCCTAAGTATGTAAAACTGTAGAATATGATCTCAGCAGCAGATGACAAGAAAAAAACCCTCATCGTACACTATATAAGATTTTGCGCTCGAGAAAAGCAAGGATCCAAACAACTCCATCAAGAATTACAGGCAACTTTTTACAGTGGAAATGCAGAGAAAACAAACTTGCTTTATCTCTGTAATTGCTTCCCATTTAGGTTTTTTCCTATGAAATGAGCATTGTGCCAGAGTGAATCCTGTAATAAGTATTTATCCAAGAATAAGATACCATTTTCAACAACAGCTGTAGCCAATATGAGTATTTCTACTGCCTAATTACTAAGTGCCACCTCGTTGGGTCAATGTAAAGTGCATCTCCTACACTACAGCATCCATCAATAATCCAACCTTTTCAGTTTTGTTTTTTTATCGGTGCGAGGTCACCGTGACGTCCCTGTGAATGCACTGGCATCATTGCAAATTATGGCGATACATATTTCCTGTTTCTGCGGAAAAGCCTTGGAGACTTTAGGGCCCATTAGGATGGCGGGCGGACTTAGTCCGCCCGCCATCCTATCGTAACTGGGGACCGCCCGCCATAAGGGTGGGGGTCCCGTGACTGGTATTAGGATGTGCCCGCCACAGTGGCGGGCACATCCTGCATTGTTAGCATTGTGGCGGGCGGAGCACTCAGCACAATGCTAACAATGGAATGCAGCATTTGCATATACAAAGCGGCAGGCACTGCGCGGTGCCTGCCGCCTTGTATATGCAAATGCAGGGGGGTACCACAGGTACCCCCCGTGTGCACCCCCACATCACCTTCACTCTGGGGGCCCGCAGGGGCCCCCCAGAGTGAAGACCGCATGCCTTTCTGTGGCGGCATCGTCGCCGCGGAAAGGCATTCCAAAATGCCCATCATAATATGGTTGGCGGTTTCTATTAGAGACCGCCACCATAGTAAATCTTATCTGCCCCGGCCGCAAAGCGACCGGGAGAAAAGCGGTGGACGGTCTTTCCGTCCCCCTAGGTCCTCCCGCAATACTAATATGGAGGGGGAAAATGAGTGTGGATGTCGGGCGGATTGCCCCCGCCACCAGCCTGGCGGCGGGCAATCCGCCCGACATCGTAATGGGCCCCCTTGTGTTTTTCAAAAAGAGTGAAACACATATAAAACATATTTTAAATATAGTTTCCAATAGCTCCTTGCTATAGGATAATTTAAAGTTCAGAATTTGTACTCATTGTCAATGAAAACCACTTTCAAGCAGTGCTTACTTAGCACCAGCGCTTACTTTTCAGGACAGGGTCTACACACGTCTGCACCACAATTCGTTGACTGACTCGGCGCAGAGTGTTGTTCTTGTCTCCCGAGTACCGGTGAGTGTGGCTGACAGTACTGGCTGCGGCTTACTGTGAGAGCTGGAGCATAGATTACTGCATTCATATGATATGTGATGGCATCATGATGGCCCTTAGTTCAGTCTTGCTAGTGGGCGGGACATTCTAATTGCCATGCCTCAGCACACCCGCACACCACGAGTCATCAGTCCAATGACGTTGAGGGCAGGCAGCAGCAGCAGCACCAGGCAGGCCTAGCTATATCAGGTAATAAATTAAGGTAGGACCCCGGACGTCCGTCCCACGAGTATAACCAGAACCGTAAGTACTAACCAGGTCATGCCATGCCCACTGACAAACCAATGCTGCTTCGATGACGCACTGTGCCTGCCCTGGCCTATTAGTGGCCTCTGGCCCACGTACACATTTATTATATCACAATAGGGCCGGTCGGGGCTAAGAAGTTAAAGACCCTGCCCTTGAAAAATGCTCCATTCCTTCCCTAAAGCGTTCATCGTAAGAGTGGCTAAACCAATGGGCCATGAAAAGCTGAAAGCAGGATGTTAAATAAACTTGTTGATTGCCTTCTTTTCTATCAGTAAGTAGTTGTGCACACCTAATAAATGAACCCATATACGTGCCTTAGTGTGAATTAACGAACACAATGTAAAAAAACAACTGACAGGAGTAGATTTGTCAGCCCGCAATGTCCTCCATTAATTTATTTCGAAGGAAGTTATAATGTGCGCCGTAGCAACTTCCAGGCTTGGTTGCAGGAGGGGGTGTGGGCGTGGGGGGGGGGGGGGGGGGAATGCTGGTGGCCTAATGAAGACCGCACACCACCTGGGCATAATAGGATTTGATTTAACAGGCGGCCCCTTGGATAGTGAACTCTTCGTGCCCCTGGCTTTCTTGAGTGACTTGTTCAGATTTATTTTTCTTAAGAATTCATTGTTACTTTATTTTTGGCAGAGGCCGGAAGAGCTACAGTGTGTGTCTACTACGGAAATACCTGGGGCTTAATGAAGTTTATTTCTGCCTCTACTTTCTTCACTTTATTATTACTACCAGACTGATAGTAGTAATAAAGTGAAGAAAGAGTACCAGCCGCAGAAGCATGGTAGTAGCAAGAGGGAGGTTGGAGGTGAGGTGAAGAATAACTTAGAAGAGGGTAGGGAGGAAGGGTAGGAAACAGAGAGAGACAGGTAACGAGGGGTGAGGTCAGATACCAAGAGAGATGACGGAGCAAAAGATGGGCGAGGAGAGAAGGAAAGATATATAGAAAGGGTGTTGAGGGAGGGATAGGCAGAGAATGACAATCAGAGTTCGAGGTAGACGGGTGGGGTTATTCAGAGAGAAAAATAGAAGCAAATAAGTGAGAGGTAGAATACTGGGGAGGGCCTTGGGAGGTGGGTGCCAGATTAATTGCATACTTTGCCTTACCTTAAAGAATCTCTGGGTGAGAACCCACCCCAATTACGTATACAAAGTGGTGATCCTCATCCTCTCTTTGAATACAAATGCCCTCGAAGCCCAGTTGATGAAACTTAAACCTTGGTGGCATCAGCCATGAATGTGTGCGTTTGTAGACTGTCAAGATAAGACTGCAGTGTTGTTTAGTGCTGTGCAGCAATATTTATGTACAAACTTGTATGAAATGTGCATTATTCATTTGTAACTTTCAAAAGTTTGCAATTGAAGTAATGCACATAAGTTAATGGCAGCACATGGCAGCTTGTGATTCACACTTTGGAATCTTGCACTGCTGTCACCTTACTATGAGCAAGGCTCCCTTGCTGAAATTCAGATCGGGCATTACATCTGACGTTTAGCTGTGCGATTTGAGGATGTGGGTAGGGGTGGAGCCAATAGAGTAAGTGGGTGGAGCCAGTGGAAGAAGTGGGTGGAGTGAAAGAAAAGTAGGTGTGGCCTTGGACAACCATTTGAGCACCTGCACTTCATATTTTTCAAATTAAACACTTCTTTCAAGTTATATCTCCTGTTTGCACATCGATGTCATTGCGAATATCGCGTGTTCAGAAAAGAAAGAGATACAATTGGATAAGACAGTTTTCAACTATCCATATATGATGTACCCACCCATTTACCTTTCTTGAATCTTCTATTCACTCCATCACCATTCTCATCAGGTGCTTGTTACTTCTCTGCAGCTATTTGTTCAAGATTTTGAAATTTGCTATTATTAAAGAACAAACTGGCAAAAGGAGGTGTTGCAGGGATTACGCTTATACACAGAACTTTGCACCGAGTCCTAGAACCTTAGTGAATTAGGGTGTGCCAAAAACTCACCTTAGTACCTAGAATCCCCTACCAGAATAGCATCAGTGTCTCATTAGATCTTCGTCCTATAGCAAAGTTACCAATGATTAGACAACCCAGAACATGCGACTTAGGTTACCTCAGGTACAGTGGGAAACAAGAGCACTCTTTCGTTACACTCTCATACCAGTCCAAAACATGGAGTAAAGGGAGACACAAGCAAGTTTAAAATATTTAATTTAATGCCGTGATCTCAGGTGCAGCATCTTGGCTAATGGAAGCAGACATATGATTATAAATAGGGCTCCCAGTTTTATGGTATTTATTTTTTTGCCATTTCCGTCTGTATATATCCATATTTATTTTTTGGGCATTTTTTCTGTATTTATCCACATTTATTTTTGCCACACTCAAAAGACGACGCTACAGTTAGTATTTTTCCATATTTATTTAAAGTGACAATGCATGATTATTTTCAGGAGTATATATAAATAAATGCTGCTGTGTTACAAAAATATTGAAAACACACCTCACTATACCAGAATAATCGATGTAAACACATTTAGAATTTGAAGGAGTGTTCATTTGCGCTCTAATGACCTGGCAGAAGAGGGCACAACAACCTGAAACACATGCTGGTTCCATATTAAAAAGAAATTACATGAAAACTGTAGTTAGGCACTCCTTTAAAGACATATTCAAGGTCATTAGGGCAAGACTCCAGAACAGAGCTGGCTCTATCAGGGGGCCCATGAAAGATGTAAGGCAACATTTCAAATTGCTGTTTAACTGCAAGGTAAGTAAGAGGCCACAGGGATGAATGGGCATGCAGAAGATTTTGTGTGGTCTGGAACTAAGGTGCTGACCACAAGCAACCGAGGCCAATGAAAATGATAGAATGGGGACCTACTGTGTCGAAGAAAATTAGTATAATGTTTATGTATAATGGTACCAGTGTTCTCTTTTAGTAACATCTGTATTTTTTCAAATTTTTTCGATAGACAATGACTCTAAAATCAACTCAGCAGTCAAAACATTATTTGTATCCCGTGGGGAGTACCAGAGGCGCAACTAGAGTAAAATTTCAGGAGGGGCTAATCAAAATTTCGAGGGGTGGTGCTGATTGTTCCAGCAATTGGCATAGTGTAGATGCAGGGGCTATAAGAAGGGGTGAAAGAAAAAACAAAGCTGTGTTCACATGTAAATGATCTTCTAAAGACCTGTGAAGTACTCGGGTGCGGCTGTGTAGGAGCATGGAAAGCTGCCTCCGCCAGGCTGACACACACGAAGGTGGGGGAGGGGAGGCTGAAACCCTTTGAATCCAATGCTTGTTGCGCGCTTGGGGTACAGTAAAAAGGCAAAATTCCAACATTTCTTAAACCGTATGCAAACATCTTTTCCCCTCAGCTAAGTTCTCCATGTATAGCACACTACCTTTGTAAATCAAATACATATGCTCTGACGAACTGGGGACCTTTCTTGCTCTTTCCATTTCGAACCACTTCATGAGGGTGGCATTCCCACACAATGCAACCGAGATGCCATAACAGAACAGACTCTGCGCCTCCACCACCAGCGGTCGTCCTTCTGATCCTGGCCGGCCTACACTGTCTCTAACATCGATTATGGCCGCTAGTGATGGAGGAAGCAGGCTGGATGGGGCCTTAGAGAAACCCGCTAGACCCTCCCCCAACTCCCCCAAGAACCTGCGGTTGTCCTCTTGCCCAGTGGAGGCCCAGAGGACGAGTCAGGTGTGCTGGCAGCCCAGTAGTGAGACATCGCAGGAGCTGGGCAGGCCCGAGAGATGAAGAACAGGCCGGGCTGCCCTCAGCGCCGGACGTTAGACATGTGCACTAAGGAGGGCCCGAGAGGTAGAAAGCACTGAGCAGATCGGGCCACGGGGCCCGCCACGCAGAGGGTGAGACGGCCAGACAACCCTTGACGGTGTAGTACAGCGGGTGGGGATGTTGTTAGTTTAGCTGTGTCACAGGGGTTGCTCAGCTGTAATAGTGGTGCAGCCATTATGGCAGAGGTGGCACAGGGGACGCTGGAGTGCAAGTCTGGTGTGGGGTGTTTGTTTGCTCCCGCCCTCCCCCTTCGACCTCAATGGGAGCGTGGAGAGATAACTGGATTTGAGCACGGCAGCCCCGCAAAATTTGCTAGTAATTTGCAGTTTTTACATATAAATACAGACAAAGGAAACATTGTTTTCCGTCTGTATTTATATGTAAAAATCCGTTTAAACGGAAAACCGGGAGCCCTAATTATAAATAAGATTGTCAGCATTGTTACTATTCCATAAAATTCAAAGGGAGAAAGCATGTTATAATGCTAAATGGAAACAGGTTTAAAATATACCTATATTTTACCCTCCCTTGCTAGTAGTTTATTTTATACCTAAAGAAGGTCTCTTAGGCGTGCAGAGGTGACCCCCATACCTCAAAGATTAGCAAGAGTGTATCACATCCAGTTCTGCACAAGCTCTCACCATACGAATGTTCTCCAAGTGTGTGCATTCAATTCAAAAGTACTTTATTCAGTTTTTTGCACAAAACCATAAAAGTTCACAATACAAAATATATTTCAGGTTTGTTAAAAGAAAGAACATGTTAAAATATATGTTGGTTAAAACAGGTTTACCCTGGCGCTACAAGAAAAATCCATCTATTCCACATTATAAAAGGCATCATACGGTTCTATACATCCAGACATTTTCTATAGTTCAATTTACTTTTTAAAAAGCCGGTCACATGGGGTATACAATCTAATTTTAACAGTTGTAAATATAGGAGAGCGGGGTGTGCTTGTACAAAGAGCGTTCTTTTTAAAATAGGTTTAAGGTAAAAAGCTCTGGGGAATTCATAATATTTACAAAAAAACATAAAATGCAGCAAATCCTGCGGAGACAAACTGTTGCAGTCGCAGGGTGCTAGCACTGTTCCTCTATGACTCCCCCTTGGAACTGCTATTAAAAAGTGAAACAAATTAAACCTAAACCTGGTTAATAAGAATCGCTCATACGCTGTTAATGGCAATAGTAGGTAAGGTTTTGAGCATCATGTGTAGACGCGCATTTTGCTTCATTATGTCCTTTTCCTGCCTTTCCAATACTTTTCGTGTAGAGAAGGACTTTTTAATGTACACTACATCATTTATGGTGATACCTTTCGAGTTTAAAAACAAATCCTGGCGCCCCTCCTTCCCAAGTCTGGTTTTAAGATAATTCAACCAGGGAATCTTGGTCATACAATCTAAGCTCATTGTCTCCTTCAGGAGACTGTCCGTTAAACCAAGCTGCTTATTGAGCCAACATTGTAGCCAGAATATAAGAGGCCGCTAGGACAGGGTATCCCTGATAAAAGGCAGACCAGTCTCTTTGTGCACAGACATGTTCGATGTCCCCTGTGGGACACACAGGAGCTGTTTTAAAAATGTATTTTCAACCACCTGTAGTCCCTCAAGGTTACAGTAACCCCATAACTCGCTTCCATAGGAAGCTATCGCGATGCTTTTTGCACGATAAACCTTCAGCATGGCTCCCACAGGTCTATTGCCCATTCTCGCAGCAAAATCAAATAGTGCTGCGTTAGCCCTTGTGACTTCTCCCCTCTTTTTATTCAGGAGTGGGGCCCAGTTCAGCTGGTGATCAAAATAGACACCTAGATAGGAAAAAGTATTACACATAGGCACTGTGGTGCCGTCGTTAACTCTGAAATTGTGCTGTTTTTTTGCTAGTTTCCCATCTGCATCACGTAAGATTTTGTATTGTTTATGGATAGGTCGCAGCTGGCCATAAACCCGTGGAATGTGTTGAGTAAAGTTTGTAGCCCTTTCGGGGTACGGGCTAGGAGGACGGCGTCGTCCCCATAAAGCAGGACGGGCAGTCCCCGAAGGCCCACATAGGGGTAGTTCGCCCCTGTATCCATCAATGTCTCTTCAAGGTCATTTATATAGAGGTTAAAAAGAAAGGGTGCCAGGATGCACCCCTGCCTGACCCCCCGACTGGTTCTAAAATTCCTTGTTACCTTGAGGTCCATTGTGTATCTTACGTTAGCCCTTGTGTCTCTATGAAGATCTTTTAAGAAGTTTACCAGTTTTTGCTCTACCCCCAGGGCCTCCATGGACTGCCACAGCTTTCCCTGGCTGACACAGTCAAAAGCAGAGGAAAGGTCCATGAAAGCAATGTAGATGGTCCCAGAACGTGCGAGAGTGTATTTGCCCAATATCAAATAAAGATTTAGGCATTGCGCCACAGTCGAGTGCCCAGTCCGGAACCCATACAGGGCGTCTGAAATTATCTGCTTCTCCTCTGCCCACGAGGTCAGCCTCTTTAGTATGACGCCCCCTAGGACTTTTACAATAGAGTCAATCAAGGAGATGGGCCTATAATGTAAGGTACTGTTTCGATCTCCCTTCTTAAACACCGGTACGATTGTTGATAGGCCCCATGAGGGTGGACAACCATTTTCCGCTGCGGTGTTTCCCACTGCTGTCAAAATTGGGGCCAGAATGGGGAACTAAATTTAAATAGGTCAGGGGGGATACCATCTGGGCTGGGGGCCTTCTTGTTTGAGAGATTGTTGATTTCCTCTGTCAGTTCCACAACTGAGAATGTCGTAGAGGCCACTACCGGCTCCACTTTTGAGAGGTCAGAGCATGGCACTGTGTCTTTGAAGATTGTAGCAAAATGGGACAACCACTCATCCTCTGTGATATTTGAACACCCTTATTTTGCCCCTGTCATTAATAAGGGTGAACGATTAATTGTGGACCAGAATCTAGAGGAACTACCCAGGGTAGCAGGATACAGGAGTTCCTTCCAGAGATCATTTTTCAGCTCCTTTTTCCTATTGGCCTGTACACTTTTATAGGTAGAACGGAGTGTACGGATCCTATATCTGGCCCGGGGATTTATTTTGTTTGCCTTTTTCAGTTCTCTGGATGCCAAAGAGCAGTTATGACAGAACCATTTAGGGTCTACAGATACGGGTTTCCCCCTAGGGGCCTGTAGCATCTTTCCTACATGTTGGGCTATGCTTTCAAAGGCTTTAAGGACTCCTTCACATGGTGGTTCTGTGCTAGTGCAGGTTGACAATTGATTAGCGCAGTCTTTTTTAAGACTCTCACGGAAATCGTCCGGTGTACCTGGTTCCATTTGATACGTCGCCCTCTATTTACGGGTTGCAGCATATTACTTCCCACAGCTATTCCCTTTTCTTCATAAGGTTTCCTCCTAGTAGTACGCAAACTGGGTTATGGTCGCTATGTGCGCTCGGTGTTATACAGAAGGCCAGGAGGAGGCTCATAATAGCTCTGGATCCTAGGATAAAATCTATGAAACTCCTGGAACTTCTACCCTTAAACGTGGTATCCTTTTGTATTGATAAGGGTGGTGCAATGCTCATAGTGAACAGGAGATCTTGCTCGTCTAAAATATGGTTCAACTAATTTCCCTGTTTTGTATGTTCGAAATGTAACCCCGTTATCCGCTGGCAACCGATAGTCGCTAAGGTGTTTAGCATTGGGTTGCCGCAAGGGTGTACACTGAAGTCACCTCCTAATAACAGGTTCCTTCTAATTGGGCCGCGACATTGTGTGATAAAGTTATGCAGTTCTGTGATCCTACAGCCCTTGCCCTGGTTAGTTGCGTTATAGAAATTTATCATGCACAGGCTGCTGTCTTTTTTCCCCAAGATGATGGCCTGGATGTCTCCATTGCCTGAGGAAAAAGCCCTTATACTACATCTTAGTGCCAGGGAGGTAAAGATAACTAATCCTCCTGATGCGTGGCCACTATTTGAACTTTTCGCTGGAACAGAGAATGATTTGTAACCCACCAATGATGGGTTACTGTTGGTGATCCATGTCTCTTGAAGACAAATGATGGAATATGTACTTACAAACTGCACCCATAAGGGGTCTAGAACCTTTCCCATAAGCCCAGTAATATTCCAGGAAAGAATGCTAAATTCTTGGTTGGCCTCTCCAATCACCCTGACAGACTGTCTAGATTGATCAAGTTGGGTTGGTCTGGGGTGGGTTGCCCCACAAGGTCCTTTAACTGCTGACGGTGTAGTGTTAATGGGGATGCCAGAGGTAAAGTTATTAAAATCGCTCTGTGGGCTAACCAGTGCTGAGAGGTATACAGGGGAGGTATAAGAAGTATCATGAGGGGGGTAACTAGAAGGGATGCCAGAGGTAAGGTTAGTAAAATCACTCTCTGGACTGACCGGTGCAGACCGGTGCAGAGGAGTATACAGGGGAGGTATAAGAACCATCATGACGGGAGTAACTAGAAGGGTTTCCCCCAGTCAGTCGCAATCATTAAGACCCGAAAGGCCATTAAATCTGTTTGTAACCTTTATGTCCAACAGATAATCTGGTCCACCCCTCATCTGGGCTGCATTGAATCTCGAGGGTATTGTTTCCCACCCTTCTGGCCTTCTGGGATAAACCTGGTTGTTAACAGGCATCCTATTTCTGTTGATGTAGTGTCTGGGGGCACCCTGCAGCCCTGGTCTATAAAAGAATCCAAGGGGCAATATTTCTATTCCCTACCCTCCCAGCAGGGGACCGCCCTCTGCCTCCCTGAGTATCATCCCAACTGGTACTGGGCTGTTGAAATTTATTACAATGCAGTCTCCTTCTCTGGTTTTCCTGGAGTGTCCCACCCATGCTACTCGACGAGCCATAATTATGTTATGTGCTGCCCTATTGCCTCCTGCAGTATTTCGGGAGAGCCAGTGTGTGACCTTGTTTTTAATCTGGGAGAAGTCCTCTATTTCTCCTTGACGGAGAGGGAGAACATTTCCCAGAACAATCACTAAAGGAGTGCTTTTGGGAGGGAGGTCTAGAGACATGCAGTTGCCCACCCTCTGCACTGGCTTGTTGGTCTGTGTGTATCCGTTGGTCGTTGTGGCTGGTTGTTCGCCCTCATCCCGGTGTGTTTGGGAAATCCTCACAAGGCTACGACTTCCCTCCATGCGCTAAGATCTTTCCTTTATGACCGTTGAACTGTTATCATTATTAGTGGAAATTCTTTTTTCTAATGGTGTTGCATATTTAGTGGGGGTAGGTGCGGGGGTTTGTTTGAAATTGGGCCGTTTGCTTGAATGTATAGCATGTCCTCCCACCTTATTGATGTCTACTAAAGAGTCTAGAAATTGAGTGTTATCGGCTGCATCCTGTTGCAGTTTACCAATACTTGTGCTAATTATTTTCAGTCTCTCAATGAGAGGTAACATTAGGGACTTTACAAGCTGTTCCACCCGTCCAATCAGCCCTTCCTCTCCCTTTACTATCGGTGGTAAATATTTCGTTTGTTGAGGTTGGCCATTTTTCTGGAGAGGGGGTGCGCTCCTATTCTGAGCGAGAAAGGCCACCTCTTTCTGTTTATGCATGCCCACCCATTTACCCATCTTATTTGTTAGTTTGGGGACCTTTGCCCGTTTGCCTTTCTGTTCACCCCCACCCCGCTTTTGTTTCCCTATTTTTGTGGTACATGATAGCATTTCAACACTAGGGCTTATCGGTGTCTTTATTGGGGGTGTCTTACAAGGCACATTTTCCTCGTTGGTGTTGCCATTCTGTGTGTCCTGTGTACTATTCCCCAGGGTAATGTCGCTTTGTGTGTCCGACCCTATACTTATCTCGGGCAATCCCAAGTCACTAAGGCGTTAGTTTAAACGGTTCTCAGGGGTTATACAGCTCTTAATATGACCCAAAGAGGATCGTTTTGAAAATATTTCTAATGAGAGATGTTTTTCCGCATCTACTATCTCCCGGTCTAATGAGTCCCCATGAGGCTCCCACCTGTGTGTTTAGAAGATGGCTTTCCCCCTTTATCTATTTTGGGTAGGCATGGTATATGAGACAGCACTTAATTGTGATATATCAAATAACGATTACTCTCAACATGTATGTGCTCAGACCTTAGAGATCCGGAAACGTCTTGTTCGCCTATAATTGCAGTCTCTACAATAGAGTTCAGGATCTTAGGGGGGTGGCCCAGCCCGGCCTCCTCTGGCCCCGGATGGCCACAGATGGCCCGTCTTTTGCCCGGGCTTAGCCCGGCTTGCCCGCGCGCGTCCCGCGACGTGAAAGGGAAGGTTGTATTTGAAGCGCCTTCTGGCGCGTACTCCACCGGAAGCAGCTCTCTGGCCGCAAGGGCACCTGGGAAGTGTAGTCTTTGTGCCCCTCGGTCCCCCCCGCACTGCCGCCGCACAAGAGTTGGAGATGCTGCGGCAGGGAGAGACCGGATGCGGCGATGGGCTGTGCAGGGAAGGTCGAGTCCCAAAAGATCCCCAGCAGCAGGTACAGACAGGTAGGTCAGCGCCTGAACCAACAGAGTCCCCGCTCCACCAAGGGGAAGGTTGTATTTGAAGCGCCTCCTGGCGCGTACTCCACCGGAAGCGGCTCGCTGGCCGCAAGGGCACCTGGGAGGTGTAGTCTTTGTTTCCCTCGGTCCCCCACCCACTGCGGCCGTGCAAGAGTTGGAGATGCTGCGGCGGCAGGGACAGACCGGATGCGGGGATGGGCTGTGCAGGGAAGGTCAAGTCCCAAAAGATCCCCAGTAGCAGGTACAGACAGGTAGGTCAGCGTCTGAACCAACAGAGTCCCCCTTCCAAGTGTGTGTAATCATGCCTACACAGTGCATTATTAAAGGCGCCAGGATCTGAGTTGGCCACAGTTGCATATATATTATGACTAGAATGTGCGCCGATCAATTCAAAGAACAGCTACAGTGTTGAGATAACCTTGAAGGGCTCTGCACTCACTGTACAGAATAAGCTAACGGAGTAAGTCTAGCAATGCAGAAAAACAAGTTATTCTCATGTGAAACAAAACATACAGCCTAACTCTAAACAATAGCTAAAGTGTGTCCCGTGTGAAAAAGGTAAAATGGTGTTTAAACTTCTAATAAGCTCATGCTAACTTAAAGCTGTGTGAATGTAAGGCTCATCCCCTCTACACCCTCCCTTGTTGGGAGCACATACAAGCTTGGGGTAAATTATGAACGCAGAGTTCAAGTTCGAGAGGAAGAATCAAGTCCAAATTTGCCACAACTGAAAAATGGGAGTAAACTCCGAATTAAAAAACCTCATACAAATTTAGAATCCATATATGGGTGGGTCAAAGTCAATCAACAAGGCTTTTGAGCTGAGTCATTAATAAAAATAATGGAGGGGGAGAGAAATAAATCCGCTGTTCAACACATGATGTTAGTCGTGAAAGAGAGAGAGGAAGAAAAATGAAAAAAACTACCTCACTCCAACAGTGTATATTCACAGTACGTTGCGACAGCCTCCAACAGGAAGTCATTGTTCTCATCCGAAAACATATCAGCCATTCAATTCAGCAAAGGGAATGAACATACATGTTCCTTAATACCCGGAGCCTCTAGTACCATCAGAGGATAACTCGGGTTTTCTTCAATATAACTGCGTGCCAAGAAGTCATGCACCGCTGCAAAAACATTCCAACGTCCCATTACTCCATGCATCACTGCAAAGGCCACAATCCCACCGCCAGAACAAAGAAATTTATGAGCAACTAAGGGGCTCATCAGTTGATCATAATCCGCGTTGGGAGACACAGTACTGCAGAGAAACAAATCCAGAGCCCATTCCAAATCGCAGCTTAGGCAATGAAACACAGGCTGGAAGCATGTGAAATAGGAAAATCAAAACGATAATCCATAAGCTGCACTCAATGTAGCCATAGGCAGTGCTCCATAGTAATTAAGCATTCGGTTGCGGAGCAGCAACAGCCAGGGCAGACTGTCTTGTAACACAGGTTGTGCATCCATTCTTAATAAACAAATCAATAGAAGCCCACTCCCTACCAGAGCGAGCATCAAGGGAAATCCACCAAAGAGGCTGGAAAAAATTGAATGAAAAAATGCCGGCATCACACCAAATGCAGTTTGGAATGAAGTCACAAGGCCACTACTAACAACTTTTAAAAAGTGTGATAAACCTGTGGTCTTGGAGGCATTAAAGATAGTGTGAATTAATGCCCCGAAATGCAAGGGAAGATCCCTATTTAATAACGCATGTACCTTTGTGGGTGTTTGCCACGTGAAGGACAAATGTTTCACAAGCAGATGTAAGTGCAACTTCTTTCTGAGACAAAAGAGCTCTTATTCGACTCATCTTGTTGAACTCTGCTTTCAAGGTCAGAATCAATGGCCAGATGGAAACATCCAGCTTCCCATGAGGAGGAGGAAACAGGATATTTTTACAACAAACTACACGCTGGGAAACCGTTGTAGAAGCTGAAAATAGAAATAATAAATGATTCTACACATACAACTCTCTGTCAGCACATAGATAGCAAAGTTTATTGGAGACCCACAAACAGCAAATTAACGTGCAGCATGAGAATTCAGCAAAGCCACTGAATGTCCAAAGATGTGACATTGGTGACATTCAACATATTTCTTTCCGGTATATTCTGGTATATTCATCCCACAATTCCATTTCACCTCCTCCTTTAATGTCTATCTTCCCCAAAGTGTCTTCATTTTCAAAGTCTATTAGTCTTTCATCATTAGTTACATTTTGGTCCCCCTCATCCCCCTGCCGGTCATTGATGAACGGTACTTCAATGTATTTTGCTAATAATATTAACAGGCCAGTCATTATTATCCCCGGGACTGGTGTCAATATGGCTCCTACTACTGGTGGCCATCTTCTCTCTGGTTTTTTCGTTCTTGGCATTGTTCCTTATTTTCACTTGTTCAGGTAATGTCCTGCATAAGACCAGATACTATGTGTTCTATTGCATAGATCACGCAGTCCAAAATGTCAAGGCGTACGTCTGTAATCTCTTGTGCTGTTGTTGGAAGTCCAAAAGTGGGAAATGAAATGTCTTGCAAGATCAGGTCACTCAACCCACTCAATAGTGGAGGATTTAGCACAGTCAGTTCCAGCACTCCATTAAGGTCTATTCCAGGACACAAGAGCCTTATATGAATGATTAGTTATGACTCTTCTACTCTCACCTGTAAAGACCTAAGCCTTCAGGATCTGTTTGCTGGCATTTGTCATAAATGTGGTCTACTTAGGTATTGGCATTTCCTTAACCAAGCATTCATTTCAGTTCTTTGATGTTTCAAAGTCTTGTATTTGATATGTAACTAGCGGGCTCTGCACCTCCTAGATGTGTATTGGTGTGGACACCAGTCAACCATTTAGAAGAAAACGTTGGTGCCTTGATGATGTACTGTCAGAGGTTACTAGCACATGACAGTTGGCCCTCCCTTGAAAACATCTGGTACAGGCGTCTTTGGGGTGTTGATACCCAGAGGCCTGGACCTGGACTTGTTGTGCGCAGTAGGTGACTGCCTTTGGTATCTTCTGACTTTTGTTGGAGGCCTAGCCTGCTCCGAGCAGGTATCTGCCTCTTACTTCCCGTAGGTCTTGTCCTGCGTGGTGGATCGGAGGTTGTACCTTCGGGGTGCTTCAGATGTCTTCTGGAGGTGCTGGTGGGGCTGGCTCTCTGCTGTCTGGTCCTTCTGCTTTCTTGGCGTGGGAGCTGTGGACACAGGATGCCAGCCTTTGGCACTTGACTGCTGTTGCTGTGCTGAGAATCACCAGGGGCGGTACACAAGGGGGTGGTGATGGACGGATCATCTGAATCATTCAAACACTCACACCCAGTCGAAAGATCTGGGTTTAATCTATCACCGTTCTTTAGCCCACTCTGCCACCCCAGTTCAGACATGGCTATATGCAAATCAGTCTGACCCTGTGCCTTATGGGACCAGTCCAGCCCGAACAGCCAAGCCATGTCTTCCCTGGACCGGAAACAAGCTTCCGAGGACCGGTTTCTGGCATTCCAGCCGTCTTCAGCCCAGCTTGCTTGAATCCAGTGGCAAAGTGAGCAAGGGACTCACGTCTGAGCATACCCTGCCACACTTATGGCAGCCAAAAGCGGTACAGAAGGGGGTGGTGATGGTCGGAGCATCTGAATCAATGAAACACTCACACCCAGTCAAATGATCTGGGTTTAATCCATCACCGTTCTTTAGCCCACTCTGCCACCCCAGTTCAGAAATGGCTATATGCAAATCAGTCTGACCCTGTGCCTCATGGGACCAGTCCAGCCCGAACTGCCAAGGCATGTATTCCCTGGACCGGAAACAAGCTTCCGAGGACCTGTTTCTGGCATTCCAGCCGTCTTCAGCCCGGCTTGCTTGAATCCAGTGGCAAAGTGAGCAAGGGACTCACGTCTGAGCATACCCTGCCACACTTATGGCAGCCAAAAGTGGTAAAAAAGGGGGTGGTGATGGACGGAGCATCTGAATCAATCAAACACTCACACCCAGTCAAAATATCTGGGTTTAATTCACCACCGTTCTTTAGCCCACTCTGCCACCCCAGTTCAGACATGGCTATACCTCATGGGACAAGTCCAGCCCGAACTGCCAAGCCATGTCTTCCCTGGACCGGCAACAAGCTTCCGAGGACCGGTTTCTGGCATTCCTGCCGTCTTCAGCCCGGCTTGCTTGAATCCAGTGGCAAAGTGAGCAAGGGACTCACGTCTGAGCATACCCTGCCACACTTATGGCAGCCAAAAGCGGTACAGAAGGGGGTGGTGATGGTCGGAGCATCTGAATCAATGAAACACTCACACCCAGTCAAATGATCTGGGTTTAATCCATCACCGTTCTTTAGCCCACTCTGCCACCCCAGTTCAGACATGGCTATATGCAAATCAGTCTGACCCTGTGCCTCATGGGACCAGTCCAGCCCGAACTGCCAAGCCATGTATTCCCTGGACCGGAAACAAGCTTCCGAGGACCTGTTTCTGGCATTCCAGCCGTCTTCAGCCCGGCTTGCTTGAATCCAGTGGCAATGTGAGCAAGGGACTCACGTCTGAGCATACCCTGCCACACTTATGGCAGCCAAAAGTGGTAAAAAAGGGGGTGGTGATGGACGGAGCATCTGAACAATCAAACACTCACACCCAGTCAAAATATCTGGGTTTAATTCACCACCGTTCTTTAGCCCACTCTGCCACCCCAGTTCAGACATGGCTATACCTCATGGGACAAGTCCAGCCCGAACTGCCAAGCCATGTCTTCCCTGGACCGGCAACAAGCTTCCGAGGACCGGTTTCTGGCATTCCTGCCGTCTTCAGCCCGGCTTGCTTGAATCCAGTGGCAAAGTGAGCAAGGGACTCACGTCTGAGCATACCCTGCCACACTTATGGCAGCCAAAAGCGGTACAAAAGGGGGTGGTGATGGACGGAGCATCTAAATCAATCAAACACTCACACCCAGTCAAAAGACATTGTTCTGCATTCTGTCCATCAACTGTGATTTTTGTAATTTTCACCCCAAGTGGGCTGGGTATGCTCAGACGTGAGTCCCAGGCTCTCCACATCACTGAGGTCAAGCTATCCAGGCTGAAGAAGGCTGATAGCCAGAAACCGGTCCTTGGATGCTTGATTCCGGTCTAGGAAAGACATGGCTTGGTAGTTCGGGCTGGACTGTTCCCATGAGGCACAGGGTGAAGTCTGATTTGCAGATAGCCAGTGTCTGACCTAGGGTGGTGTGGAGTGCAATAAAACAATGGATTTAGGCCCAGATCTTTGTACTGGGGTGAATGTAAGACATTGTTATGCATTCTGACCATCAACTGTGTTTTTTGCGAGAATCACCAGGTGCAGTCCCTTCCACCTTGGCTGGAGGCAGTGCCGTCGGGTGTGGGCCTTTACCCAGATCCAGTCACCAGGCTGCAGGTCATGTGGTGGTGGAGTTGTTGCTTCTGGAAGAGCCTGCAGGACCTGGTGGTGAAGATAACGTAAAGTCTGTGTTAATTTCTTTCAAAAACATAAAAGCAGGTTGTCTGTTATTGATAGTGGAGCTTGTGGGCATATGGCCTACAATGCTCATAGGGTGGCCAAATACTGTTTCATGGGAGCTGAGATTTGTTACCCCATCTGGTGTTCTTCTGATTGCCAGCAGGGCTTGTGGTAGTGCATCTAACCATGAAAGTTCAGTTGATGCACACATTTTTCCAATCTTGTTCTTCAACACCACTTTCTTCCTCTCCACCACACCCGCTGTAATTTCTGTGTGACCCGAGCCCCTTTCATAGTTCCCTATCACATGGGAGACGAACGCAGGGTCATTATCTGAGCTCAGGAGGGATGAAATCCCAAATTGCGGAATGAGTTCTTTTAGAAGGCATTTTGGCCCCAGTCTCTGCATCACAGTTCTTGGTGGGATACTCTTCTGTCCACTTGCTGAACATAAACACTATTACCAAAACATATTTGTACTTGTGAGTGAGGGCCATGTCTATGAAGTCCATCTGGAGACTTTCAAATAGTCCGTGGGGAAGTGGGAAATGACCAGGTGCAGTTGGTGTGCCCTCTCCAGTATTGTATTGTGCGCAAACAGTGCATTGTCTGCAAAGTCTTTCTGCTGTTTAGCGGAACTTGGAGTTGTACCAACATAGGGAAAACAGTCTGGTCATGCCATCTCGGCCAACATGTGAGGGACTGTAATGGCTGCCCTTTTCTGGCTCCTTTAAGGGGGGAGAATGATGGAGAGTGACTCCAGCCTATCACCCCCATAGCATAGGGATTAGGACTATAGACAGGACCCCTGCCTTCCATATATTAGAGCATTTTCGTGTCACTTTCCTTAATGTAGGGCTTATGAATTTAAGTTAGGGGATAGATATTTAAGTATTAGTCATGATTCGCCCATTTGCTAACGTGTTAGGATATTTTCCATGGAGTTACGCATATTGTGGGCCCCGTAGGCCTTAAACGAGACAGACTCCATTTTGCTTTCTGCCTGGTAGCTCGAGAAGGCTTTCTAGGTGAAGTGTAATGTTTTAGTTTCAAGCTGTTGTTCGCTTGGAGAGAACCGGCTCAGGCTGGCCCTTATCGAAGGAATGTATTTTTCTCCACTCCGAAGACACAACTTCAGGCCGGCCGGCTGGGAACGTGTCCTTGGTACGGGGAGGTACAAGAATTTGGTGGGCGGCAGGTTACTGGCCGTAGCTTTCCATGAAGGAACGGGCTTTGATATTAGCGAAGGTGTTAGTCAGTTTGTCAGTTAGTCCGTAGGCGGCATCTAGCCGTTAGCATCTCTGCCATGAATTATTTCATGGCGGACAGTCGCCATCTTTGAAGTCCGACAAAGATTTAAGACCGAAACTCTCTGAGAAAGACTGAAGGAGACTTAGCGCGGAGCGCACTGGCGCAGAGACAGAGAGAGACGGTAGCTAATAACCAGCGAGGTTCCGGTGGCCTGGAGGGAAGCAGACGAGGTTTAGCCTAGCGGTGCAGACGTGTACTTGTGACGGCTGGGGTGTGACTGCGAGGCGAGCCAGGACACAGAGACGAGAAGGGAACCTAGATGACTGCCGAGCCCAGACTTCATATTAATAAGGTGACCTCTGCCCTTTTCCCAATTAGCGCGCATTCTAATCTTTACCTTTTCTTTGCAGAAATTATGTTGCATAGTAATGTGATATGTGTTTATTGTTAATAAATACCCTAATTCTTATAGAACTAACGTGTGCCTTGTGTTCCTGTTCAATCTTGGTAAATGCATCTCCTAGTCGAGAGTTGTTTATATGAACGGATGTGAAATCCCGATCAGGTAAATAGTGATCGAACAAAGAGGGAGTGAGTAGATAACTGAGACATTGTCCCGATGACTGTTCATAGGAATGTGGTCGTCGTTGATATGCGGCGTTAGTGAGAACGTTGGGGGGGATCACCAACGTGTATACCCACAAGATTGTGGCTTGCATAAGTGAGAGCGTCAGGGAGGACACTGGCGTGGAGATCTACAGGATTGTGGATCGTTTGGAAAAGGGAGCATTGGGTTCTGCAGGCCCATGTGTAGACGCACCGGATTGTGTGTCATATCTGCCCTAGGGTAGACCGGTCTGGGTCGGGGTGACCGCGAGACCAACTGATGTGAATAAGATATTGTAGAAAATCTATGCATGTGTATTGCTATTCCCCATCCTTAGGTGCGACCTATATATATCTGTATATCTATCCATTGTGAATACGTTCTAAGGAGGGAAGGTGAGTACGTTTTGGCTGGGTCATAGGGGCCCCTGGGGGCTGATCCCATCTAAGCGGAAAATCCGGCCATTACATCTGGCGTCACGAACTGTTTACGAAGCCTGTGTGCGTTGTGTTGTTTTAATATTGTTGGTTTGCGCTCGGCTCGTACGTATAGAATTTTGTTTATAATTGTGTATATAACTTTTTTGTGTCAATATGTTTGCGAAAAAATCACCGTCGGTTTTCAAGTTACCGATTCAGATTCCCGGCTGGGAGTCTACGCCTTATGAGGCTTTGGCCCGTGAGTGGGCTGATTCTACTGGTTTGAGTGAAAATTGGTCTTCATGCTTGGAGCAGGCGGAGCCTGCCGATGTGGTATCGTGCTTACAGAAAGCGCCGGTAGTGAAGAGTGATGAGCTTCCTATTTTAGGACGCAGAGGTTGGATTGTTCTTAATGCCTACAGAATACTGCATGAGAGGTTTGTTCAGCTACAAAAGCAGTTTAAGGACATGGAAGGACAGTGTGTTGAGTTGCAAAATGCGCATACTCTTTTGCGTTGTCAAAATAAATTGCTTGCCGACAAACTTGAAACATATCAGACCATTGCTGAAAGAGCTGCGGTCCGCATTGCACGATATAAGTATAAACATCGTCGTGGTCGTGTATCTACACGCAAAGTGCGTATGGTTGTAGCAAAAGCCGGAATGGATTGGAACCCCGATGAGTGGGATGGTAATATCTGGGATTCACATACTTCTGACTCCTCGGCGGAGGAGGGTGACAAGCTCGAGTCTTCTCGCTCCGGACGTGATTGTAAATCTGCTTCATGTACTGATATAGGTCCTCACAGCGACCGTGCTCGTTCTTCCCGTTCGGATGACGTAGCTTGCCCTGATTGTTCTGCTAAATCTAAGATGCGGGCTTCCTTGGAAGCTCTTCCTGAGGTTTCTGCTCACCCTGTGTTTCGACGCAAATTACAACAAGCCCCTGGTAATCCGGCTGGTATAGCTTTAGACTGTATTGAAGATTTTACTCAGCAGGAGGTTAGTGACATTTTACAACGATTTCGACAACGGCCTGGTGAGGCCTTGCTTACCTGGATGGTGCGCCTTTATGAACTTGGCGCTGCCGGTATTATGCTCGATGCTGTTGATTGCTTACGGTTTTGCTCTTTGAGTTCTGATTCTACGATTCAAGATCATTTTCGAAACTATAATGGTGCTGGTCAAATTACTTTACTCCAGCTTGCGTCTGATGGCTGTAATCATAAATATCCAACTGAATCTGATTGGCCCACTGATGACAAACTGTGGTACACTTTGCGCGATGCGTCGCAACGTTTAAAGGAGGAATTCATGAAAACGGCTATCTTTCTTAGTACTGCTGATAGATTGCTGGATGGTCTTTTAACATCTTCTGTGCGCAATCGCATTATCCGTTCTTCGCCTGTTGCTTACAAGCAGGTCAAGATGACTTTGTTGATCAATCAGACTGGCAATCCATTGTCTGCTGTGCTTGAGTCTGTTCGTCAGCTTGGTGAGCTGGGTGAGTGGTTTAAACCTGAGAGACAATCTCGACCTGAGGGTCGTACTGGTGGGGACTATAAGTTCTCTAGACGTGACATGTTTCTTGCTCTTATTGCTTATGGTGTCAAAAGGGAGGACATTGACGGTGAGCCTAATAATCGCTTATGGGACACGTTTCGTAAGCGTGGTTTGGATCGAAAGAAGGGTGCCCGTCGTGTGCGAAAGAATGAGTATGACCGTGGTTCGGATGACAGTGGTGATGAGAGGCGACGTGTGAATTCTGACCGCCGTGATGATCGGCGTTATGAACGTGATGGATCCCCTCATCGTAATGGCGGGAGGGGGAGAGAGGATGATCGTGAGAGGGGGAGAGATGATCGTGTTTCCAACCGACAAAGAGAGGAAAGGAGTTATTCCCCTGACATGAGAAAAAGAGAGGATCGTAACAGACTTTCTGACCGTAATTCACAATTTTTTGAACATGACAATAATCCGTTTCGTACTGGAGACGGATATGAACAAGACATTTTGATACCAAAGAAAACTGAGAACATTTACCCTGATTTGTCTTGGTTGACGGAACGCAGAAAAAATGACTAGGAAATAGGTCAAGCTCCGGTACACAAGTGGGCTCACAGAGACAACAGACCCTATGTAGATATTGAGATTTTTTGGAAACATCGTAATATCCAAAGGGCCCGAGCATTCGTTGATACTGGGGCGGAGGCCACTTTAATTCATGGTAAATCAAAGAAATTTAATGGACAGTCTTTCACGATTACCGGTTTGGGTGGTAAAGAAACACCCGCAGTTCAAACTGCACTTGAAATTAAAATTGGTAGGATTCCTCGTAGAGAATACTCTGTGTTAGTTGTACCACTTTTGGAATATATAATTGGAATTGACATTTTAAAAGGAATGACTTTGCATTTGGATGATGGTTGTTATCAATTTGGAACTAGACAGTACATTTCGACCAGACCCGTACGGGTTGGCCGTTTGCGAATGCCACCTATTAAAATTCCTTTGGCTACGAAGGTAATTTCTCAAAAGCAATATCGTATCCCAGGTGGTCATGAAGAAATTACTGCTACAATTCAGGATTTGGTTGACGCGGGAGTCATAACTCCGGTCACGTCTGCTTGGAATAATCCCGTTTGGCCCGTGCGCAAAAGTGACGATTCTTGGCGCATGACTGTTGATTATCGAGAATTGAATAAACATACACCTAAATTGACTGTTGCAGTACCAGACATTGTCACGCTAATTCAGAGAATTCAAAAGCATCCAGGTACGTGGTATGCTTCTATTGATATTGCTAATGCTTTCTTTTCAATTCCGATTGCCCCCGAATGTCAGGAACAGTTCAGTTTTACATGGAATGGACGTCAAATGACGTTCCGGAGTCTTCCTCAAGGCTATGTACACAGTCCTACGATCTGTCACCGGCTGGTGGCAGAGCACTTGTCTGAAGTGCCCACGAATCCACGAGTTCAGGTCTGTCATTATATTGACGACATTTTGATTCAAGGTGAAACGCAAGACCAGGTACAGTCCCATTTAGATCAGATCCTTGACTGTTTGCGAGCGAAAGGTTGGGAAATTAATCCTGACAAATTACAAACTCCATCCCAGAATGTGAAATTTTTAGGAATTAATTGGCATGAAGGTCACAGAGAAGTGATCCCACAGGTGAAGCGAAAAATACTTGATTTTGCAGTTCCTAGGAACAGGAAAGAGGCTCAATGTTTCATTGGCTTGTTTGGCTTTTGGCGTCAGCATATTCCCCATCTGAGTCAGATTCTGGCTCCATTATATCGAGTCACTCGTAAAAAGAATGCGTTTGAATGGGGTGAGTCTCAACAGAATGCTTTTAATTTGGCTAAAGAAGCTATTCAGTATGCCTTGGATTTGTGGCCTGTGAGTGAAGGTGATGTGGATCTGAATGTGTCCGTGGAAGGTCTGTATGCCAATTGGAGCCTGTGGCAAAAGCAGGGCAGACAAAAAGTGCCATTGGGTTTTTGGACCAAAAAGTTACCTGAGGCTGGTGAGCGTTACTCACCCTTTGAGAAACAATTGCTTGCTTGTTATTGGGCTCTGGTGGATACCGAGCAACTGACCCTAGGCCATGTTGTGATTTTGAGGCCTGAAATTCCCATTATGCAGTGGGTTTTGAGTTCACCGAAGTCCCATCGAATTGGACATGCTCAGGAGGCGAGTGTGATTAAATGGAAATGGTACATTCAGGACAGGGCACGTGTGGGTCCGAAAGGTGTGGCGGTTTTACATGAGCGAGTGGCGCAGGCGCCCTCCAATGAGACTGAAAGCGATTGTTCGGTACCCGTGGTGCAGGAGTCTCCCGTTAAGTGGGGTAAATCATTTGATGATCTGTCCGTGGAGGATAGAAAACATGTGTGGTTTACGGATGGTTCAGCGAAGTTTATCGGTGACAAAAGACATTGGAAAGCTGTTTCGTATAACCCGATCACGCAGAAATTATTGAGTACGACTGGAGATGGTAAGAGTAGTCAGTATGCTGAACTCTATGCTGTTTACCAAGTTTTGAAACAGGAATTGCCTGGCACATGTCATATTTTCACTGATTCCTGGTCCACTGCGAATGGACTGGCGGTATGGTTACCAACATGGCATTCTCATAATTGGGAATTGCATTCAAAAGAATTGTGGGGAAAGGAATTATGGCAAGAAATTTGGGAGTTGCTCCCGCAGAGTACTGTAACAATCTTTCACGTGGATGCTCACACTCCAATTGACTCCCTTGATAAATTCTTCCATAACATTGCAGATGAAAAATCTAAAATTGCTGAGGCAGTGGTGGACATGCAAGATTCTGATTTGGCGGGATTGGCGAAGTGGGCCCACCAGAAAGCAGGACATTTTGGAGAGAAAGCCACTAGCAGGTGGGCTGCCGATAGAGGAATTCATATTCCTTTTTCTTTGATAAAAGATGTCATTTTACATTGTCCCATTTGTCAGCATTCTAGAAAAAAGGAGGTGCCTCAAATTGTTCGAGGCCACTTGCATCGAGGTAAATTGCCCGCTCAAATTTGGCAGATTGACTATATCGGTCCGCTCCCTATGAGCAGAAATTGTCAATATATTTGTACAGTTGTTGACACTTACAGTGGCCTTTTGGTCGCTTTCCCTTGTAAGAACGCTACCCAAGTGAATACCATTAAAACCCTGGAGCTGCTTATTTTGTACTATGGTGTCCCATTCCAAATTCAATCAGATAACGCATCCCACTTTCGTGGAAGGTTGGTGCAGGAATTCTGTGCGGAAAATAATATTGATTGGGTGTTTCATATTCCGTATTACCCACAAGCTTCAGGACTGATTGAGAGAATGAATGGTTTGTTGAAAGAACAGTTGCGCAAATTGACTGATGACCGATACAGCAACTGGAGGGATGTATTGTTTCAAGCTTTATTAATTCTGAATAATCGCCCTTTGTTACATGCTGAATCCCCTTTGATGCGTTTGTTTCCTCCAAATGTTGATGTAAAGCCTAATTCTTTATCAAACACTATCATGTATTGGGAAATTACCCCCGGTGCTATAGCTCCATGTAGAGCGACCCCAGGTTCCGCAGGCCTCGACCTGCATGCTTTCAATGATGCAAAATTACCAGGAAAAGATCGAATCATTGTTGAAACTGGCATTGGTGTCTGTATACCTGCCGGTAGTTTTGGATTAATTGCCCCTAGATCTGGCCTGGCCCTGAAAGGCATACAAGTGCTCGGAGGAGTAATTGACAGTGACTATCAGGGAGAGATTAAGGTTCTCCTGCTTAATAGCAGTGAGACTGATTTAATGATTAAAAAGTCTGACCGCGTTGCTCAATTACTGATTATGCCTGTCTTCAGTGGTGAGATCAAAAAAGGCTCTGCCCCAACGTTGCTAACTGTGCGAGGACAAAAAGGCTTCGGATCATCTGATCTTCCTGGAGCTAAGATATGGGTGCAATCGCCTAAAAATCCTCCTGAACAGGCTGATATTATTGCGACCGGTCATGACAACACCGTTTTGGTGATGAAGCCAGGGAAAGATGGCTGGGAAGCTGTCCCAGCTGATAAATGTTATTTACGAGAATGATTAAGGCCTGTGTTTGTATTCTTTCAGATCATTCTCTGGACTGCTGCTGCAGGATGTGTCGGCGTTGGACTCCTTTTGGCCTGCTACGCCGGGAGAGGAGAGGATCCGCCGACGCCGGTTGATGGGATAATCCGAGCTCCACGGTCTGCATGGAGCTCTTCATCTAACTTTTGGATTACACTCGCAAAGCGGGTGACGAACTCTCCACATTTCTGTCTTACCCCAATGAAGTCTGTCACTGACATTTTAGCGACCTGTCTGGTTGCCGTCCCTGCATCTACTGAGACTTTGCGACATATTTTTAATATTTCGAATGCCCGACCAAATGTTATTCTGGGCGACTTCGCGGCCCACGAGTTCTGTCCATCATGTACTGCTCTTCCAGACCTCGATATCCCTATTCATTCCCGAATTACTACTTTTAATATTACCCCTGGAGACCTATGTTTTATAATGACGTGTGATCCTAAAGCTATCACCGAATGTATTAAGCTGAAGCTACAGGCTGCGACTTCTTTTTCAGCTCATCAACGATTACTGTGTTTAAAGAGACTTCCGAATTCATGTCTTTCTGTGAAAAATAATATGACATGTCAACGTTTATTAGTTGCCCCTAGTTATTATCGTTCAATGTTATTGCCAGCTGGATGGCTCTTTTCGTGCGGAAATTCATCTTGGCCCTATATTCCTGCAAATATTTCTGGTGGCCCATGTGCCATCACTAGATTGAGTTTATTAATGTTTTCCTCACATCCTAATTCACATTCCCGTATTGTACGTGATTCAATGTCATTGCATGAGGACTGTGATTCCTCTGTCCACCTTTATTCTAAATCAGAATATCTTGGTTTAGCTTTTTCTATCATTGGAGTGCCTGCATTGGCCGTTTATAATGCCAAAACGATCGGCAAGATGGCCTGCTGGATGGTTAAGTCCATCAACCGAACCTCTACTGTTTTATCTGACCTTTTATTAGACGCCCAAGGCGAACGTAGAGCTATTTTACAGAATCGTGCTGCTATTGATTATCTTTTGTTGAAACATGGACATGAATGTTCTGATTTTGAGGGCCTATGCTGTTTTAATTTGTCTGACCATTCTAAATCAATCCAATCCCATATTGACAAACTCCACGACTTGACTGCAGAAATTAGACAACACATAGATCAGGGTTTCTTTGACTGGCTCTTTAATTGTTTACCTGACTTGCATTCTTTACGACAGATTTTAGGGGGAGTTATTGTTGCTATTTGTGTTCTGATAGCTATTTGTTGCTTTATTCAGTGCATCCCTTCCCTGCTCCAATTTTTTAGACTTAGTAAGAGACATAGATCAGTTAATTTTGTCTCCTATTATTCTTCTACTGATGTTAGTTCTATTTAGTTTGTGGTTAATAGACTGGAGTCAAGGGGTGTAATGTAATGGCTGCCCTTTTCTGGCTCCTTTAAGGGGGGAGAATGATGGAGAGTGACTCCAGCCTATCACCCCCATAGCATAGGGATTAGGACTATAGACAGGACCCCTGCCTTCCATATATTAGAGCATTTTCGTGTCACTTTCCTTAATGTAGGGCTTATGAATTTAAGTTAGGGGATAGATATATAAGTATTAGTCATGATTCGCCCATTTGCTAACGTGTTAGGATATTTTCCATGGAGTTACGCATATTGTGGGCCCCGTAGGCCTTAAACGAGACAGACTCCATTTTGCTTTCTGCCTGGTAGCTCGAGAAGGCTTTCTAGGTGAAGTGTAATGTTTTAGTTTCAAGCTGTTGTTCGCTTGGAGAGAACCGGCTCAGGCTGGCCCTTATCGAAGGAATGTATTTTTCTCCACTCCGAAGACACAACTTCAGGCCGGCCGGCTGGGAACGTGTCCTTGGTACGGGGAGGTACAAGAATTTGGTGGGCGGCAGGTTACTGGCCGTAGCTTTCCATGAAGGAACGGGCTTTGATATTAGCGAAGGTGTTAGTCAGTTTGTCAGTTAGTCCGTAGGCGGCATCTAGCCGTTAGCATCTCTGCCATTAATTATTTCATGGCGGACAGTCGCCATCTTTGAAGTCCGAGAAAGATTTAAGACCGAAACTCTCTGAGAAAGACTGAAGGAGACTTAGCGCGGAGCGCACTGGCGCAGAGAGAGAGAGAGACGGTAGCTAATAACCAGCGAGGTTCCGGTGGCCTGGAGGGAAGCAGACGAGGTTGAGCCTAGCGGTGCAGACGTGTACTTGTGACGGCTGGGGTGTGACTGCGAGGCGAGCCAGGACACAGAGACGAGAAGGGAACCTAGATGACTGCCGAGCCCAGACTTCATATTAATAAGGTGACCTCTGCCCTTTTCCCAATTAGCGCGCATTCTAATCTTTACCTTTTCTTTGCAGAAATTATGTTGCATAGTAATGTGATATGTGTTTATTGTTAATAAATACCCTAGTTCTTATAGAACTAACGTGTGCCTTGTGTTCCTGTTCAATCTTGGTAAATGCATCTCCTAGTCGAGAGTTGTTTATATGAACGGATGTGAAATCCCGATCAGGTAAATAGTGATCGAACAAAGAGGGAGTGAGTGGACCTTTGATGCCAAGAATAGGAGGTACATCATATAATTTGGAAACCGTATTAAAAGTCATTATTATAGTTTTATCCCAAGTAGATAACTGAGACATTGTCCCGATGACTGTTCATAGGAATGTGGTCGTCGTTGATATGCGGCGTTAGTGAGAACGTTGGGGGGGATCACCAACGTGTATACCCACAAGATTGTGGCTTGCATAAGTGAGAGCTTCAGGGAGGACACTGGCGTGGAGATCTACCGGATTGTGGATCGTTTGGAAAAGGGAGCATTGGGTTCTGCAGGCCCATGTGTAGACGCACCGGATTGTGTGTCATATCTGCCCTAGGGTAGACCGGTCTGGGTCGGGGTGACCGCGAGACCAACTGATGTGAATAAGATATTGTAGAAAATCTATGCATGTGTATTGCTATTCCCCATCCTTAGGTGCGACCTATATATATCTGTATATCTATCCATTGTGAATACGTTCTAAGGAGGGAAGGTGAGTACGTTTTGGCTGGGTCATAGGGGCCCCTGGGGGCTGATCCCATCTAAGCGGAAAATCCGGCCATTACAGGGACCGTGAAAAAGGCGTGTGATGGAAAGAAGCATTGCTGAAGGCAGGAATATCTTCCCATTGGGCCTTGTCCATAACCCCTCCTTTGTTTGCATAAATCCTCCTTTGATGATGATGTTTTCCTCCTTTGATGATGATGTTTTTCCTTCCGGTTTTCCTACTTCACATGCGTGCAGACAGTTTTCCACTGCCTTTATTGCAATTTTGAATGGGCCCTGAATTTGTGTCTATGCAATACGGTGTCTCCTAACTCAGATTATGATTTACTAATGAGCCCCTTAGTTGCTCATGAACTAGATTGTTCTGGAGTCGGGATTATGGCCTGCGCGGCGGCACATGGGGTTCTAGGCAATTGGGATATATGGACTGCTGCCCTTGACTTTTTGGCACACAGTTATCTGGAAGAACACCCAAGTTGTCCTCTGATGGTACTAGAGGCTCCGGCTGTTGAAGAACATGTGTGTTCCTTTCCATTGCTAAATTGGATGGCTGAAATGTTCACGGAGGGTAACAACGACTTCCTCCTGGAGGCAGTTGCGACATACTGTGCATATATGCTGTTGGACTGAAGAGACACTTTTTTCTGCTTCATAGACACATACTTGATTCGTGACTTTAAACAATGTATTTTTTTTCCTCTCTCCACTTTTCTTATACGTCATGGTGACCAGGAGATGTTTTGGAAAATTTCATGGATATTAATTCAGATTTATACTCCAAATTGATATGTTGGCTACATTTCTGAACTTGGTTCTGTCTCATTCGAACTTGAACTCGGCGTTCTATGACTTTAGCTTCCTTTTTTTTTTTGTTGTGCGTTCTCCGATCAAGGGAGGGTATAGTGAGGCCTGAACCTAGTTTTTGTTCCCTGTTATGTTAGCATGAGCTTATTAGAAGTTTAAATACCATTGTAACCTTTCTTCCGCTTTTGCACACGACACTACATGTAATTGTTGTTGTAAATTAGGCTACGTGAAATGCTTTACATGAGAAAAGCTTGTTTTCGATGGCCCTAGTCTGCACAGTGAGTGCTGTAGCCGTCAAGGTTATCATAACATAGAAACTGTTGTTCGTACTGATCGGCTAACGGTCTTAGACACAACAAATGGCAGCTGCAGGGCAGCCGAGATCCTGGTGCCTTTATTATCACACGATTCAGAAAAGGGGGTGGTGATGAACAGAGTGTCTGAATTAAGCAGACCACTCTTACCCAGTCCAAAGATCAGGGCTTGATCCATCACCGTTATTTATCTCACTGCACCATCCCAGTTCAGAACCTGGCTATATGCAAATCAGTCTGTCCCTGGCCCAGTGCATCATGGGAACAGGGCAGACTAAACAACCAAGCCAATTCTTCACCAGAAAGGAGACAAGCTACCGGGGACCGGTTTCTGGCATTTCAGCCGTCGTCGGCCCGGCTTGCTTGAATCCTGATGGTGCAGTGAGAAAGGGACTCATGTCTGAGTATACCCTGCCACACCTATAGTGGCCAAAAACGATTCAGAAAAGGGGGTGGTGATGAACAGAGTGTCTGAATTAAGCACACCACTCTTACCCAGTCCAAAGATCAGGGCTTGATCCATCACCGTTATTTATCTCACTGCACCATCCCAGTTCAGAACCTGGCTATATGCAAATCAGTCTGTCCCTGGCCCAGTGCATCATGGGAACAGGGCAGACTAAACTACCAAGCCAATTCTTCACCAGAAAGGAGACAAGCTACCGGGGACCGGTTTCTGGCATTTCAGCCGTCGTCGGCCGGGCTTGCTTGAATCCTGATGGTGCAGTGAGAAAGGGACTCATGTCTGAGTATACCCTGCCACACCTATAGTGGCCAAAAACGATTCAGAAAAGGGGGTGGTGATGAACAGAGTGTCTGAATTAAGCAGACCACTCTTACCAAGTCCAAAGATCAGGGCTTGATCCATCACCGTTATTTATCTCTCTGTTCATCACACCCCCCTTTTCTGAATCGTTTTTGTCCACCATAAGCGTGGAAGGGTATACTCAGATGTGAGTCCCTTGCTCATTGCACCATCAGGATTCAAGCAAGCCGGGCCGAAGACGGCTGAAATGCCAGAAACCAGTCCCCGGAAGCTTGTTTCCTTCCCAGTATAAGAATTGGCTTGGTAGTTTGGTCTGCCCTGTTCCCATGATGCACTGGGCCAGGGTCAGACTAATTTGCATGTAGCCGGGTTCTGAGCTGGGATGGTGCAGTGAGCTAAAAAACGGTGATGGATCAAGCCCTGATCTTTGGACTGGGTAAGAGTGGTCTGCTTAATTCAGACACTCTGTTCATCACCACCCCCTTTTCTGAATCGTTTTTATTATCACACTGCAGTCATGATTTCAGACACTTGGAAGATTTTCTGTTTCCAGTGATGCAGAGAGCCTTTGCTGATCCTGATGTGATACACTCTTGCTGAGCTGAGAGGTAATAGGGTCCCCCAAACAAACCTAAGAGACCTTCTTTAGTTTATAAAACATAGTTCCTAGCTAGGGAGGGTGATTCACTATGCGCTACTGTACCTATTTTCACCATCATTGTAATATGACTTCTCCTTTAGTGTTTCATGGAATTGTAACAATGCTGCTCACATTATTTCTAATAATATGTCTGCTTATGTTAGCAAAGACACTGCACCCGTGTCTCTTTTTTACTCCTGTTGTGGACTGGTATGAAAGTATAATGAAAGAGTGTTCTAAATTCCCACCATTCCTGAGTATATCCCTGGTCACATGTTCTGGGTTGTCTAATCATTGGTTGCTTTGCTATAGGACTGAGAGCTAATGTGACACTGATGCTAGCTGGTTGGGGTTTTCAAGGCACTAGGGTGAGTTTTTGGTACACCACAATTCCCTGAGGTCCTGGTTCTCTGTGCACAGTTCTGTGTAGGAGCAGAATCATTGCGACAGGTGCGGAATGAGTGGGTCAAGTAATTGTGACAGTATCATTTTTTAAGCAGCCCCAGATGGTCCATCTGCAGTTTCTCAAGCTGGGCCCGTGTTTCGGGGTGTGTAATTGACAGTGATTCCCAGTGGAAGAGTCTCCGTTCAATGGAGGCGAGGGAGGTATCTAGCTGTTTGTAGGTGTTCCAGGTTAGACCTGGGCAGTGCCCCCTTGCAGTGGCCTTAAAGGCCTCCCACTCTAACAGGGGAGAACTGGCGAAGTCAGTATTATACTCGAAGTATCCGGCCACAGCTGTTTCCAAGACTGATCCTCTAACACTGCCATCTGCAGTCGCCAGGTAGAGATAAAAGGAGGTCTCGTTTCCCAGCTGAGTGTCAAGGTCTGCGGGTTATGATCTGAGTGGGTATGACTTAGGTAGCTGATGTCACTGATCAAGGGAAGTAAGGCTGCCAACACTAGTATGGGGTCCAACCGCACATAGAGATCATGGACTGATGAGTAGACTCCAGGTGACTCGCACGCCATACGTCTGTGAGGTACCAATGCTCTAGCCAGGTATGCAGGGCTTGCGCATTAGATGAAGCGGTAGTGCTGTCGAGTGAGACATCCAGAACTGAATTAAAATTACCATCCAATAACAAAGGGATCCCTCCCCACCTGGAAAGTGTAGCTGAGAGGCTGTCAAGGAAAGCGCTCTGGTCAGTGTTGGGAGCATATATTGAGCCTAACAGGAGAGTTTGACCATTGAGTTTGCCCTTGACACAGACATAGCACCCTGCTTGGTCTGCTATATCCTCATCCTCCTACCATGGGATCTCTGCCCATACCCAAATCAGGGTGCCTCTAGCCTGGGATGAATAGTTAGTGCGGTATACATGGCAGCGCCAGCAGCAACAAAGTCTGCCTCCTTCTAGGCTTGTCAAGTGAGTCTCCTGTAAGAATGCAATCCTTGTGGATCTATGCTTTAAGTAGGCGTATATGGCATACCTGCATGCTGGAGTGTGGATACCCCTAACATTCCAGGAAATATGTTAATGTCCGCATATACTTGACGTGATCGGCAGTGCCTAGGCTGCGCAGCAGTTGCCGTGTGTGGTGGAGGCAATGTGGGTCTGCGGTCACTATTTAGGGCCACATAAGTGGGGGGCAAAACAATTAAATTCAACTTAAGTTGGAGAACTTTATAAGAGCGAACCCCAACTGGAGATTGACCCAAACGATAATGCCTAACAATGGTGATTAACACGTGGTCAGATGTCACATGTTGACTGTAAGGGTTGTGTGAGAGGGAGGAATAGCTTCCATGAAATCATTCCCTGTCTACTTATCACTAAGAATTGGCACCCTAAGGCATATGAGGTGATACGTTATTAGGTGCATGGTTGAGGTGTAAGTTGTTCAAGTGCGGAGTTGGAGCCTGCGCCGACGACCTCGCACCACTAAAGAACCCTCCCAGCAGACCCGGCAGCAAGAAAACCCCCTGCTTCACCGATGAACTCAAGGAATCCAAGAAGAACTGCCGCACCCTCGAGAAAGCCTGGCAGCTCGACCACACCACAGACAACAGGACCACCCTCAAGCACGCCATCCGCAAACACCATCAGCTGATTCGCACCACCAAGAAGACGGCACTAAAGAACGACTGGACAACAACACCCACGACAGCAAGGAACTCTTCAGCATCGTCAAAGAGTTCTCCAACCCCAGCGCTGGAAACAACGACATCACTCCCTCGCAAGACCTCTGCAACTCACTCGCCTCGTTCTTCCTCCGCAAGATCGCCGACATACACAACAGCTTTGATGCACAGACCACGCACCCTACCACCGAACCAACACCCGCCACCACCACCCTCTGCAACTGGACCCCGACCGCACCGAAGACACCTCCCGCACGATGAACTCCATCCACTCCGGATCACCAACCGACCCGTGCCCACACCACGTCTTCAACAAAGCCGACGCCACCATCGCACCCCATCTCCGAGACACCATCAACTCCTCCTTCCACACCGCCACCTTCCCGGAGAGCTGTAAGCACGCCGAGCTGACCGCCCTCCTGAAGAAACCAACGGCGGACCCCACCGACCTCAAGAACTACCGTCCCATCTCGCTCCTTCCTTTTCCGGCCAAAGTCATCGAGAAGACCGTCAACAAACAGCTTGCCGCCTTCCTCAAGACGAACGGGTCCCTCGACCCCTCGCAGTCCGGGTTTCGGGCCAACCACAGCACCGAGACCGCCCTGATTGCAGCCACCGACTACATCAGAACCCTGATCGACAACGGGGAAACAGCGGCCCTCATCCTCCTGGACCTCTCTGCGGCATTCGACACAGTCTGCCACCACACCCTAGTGAAGCGCCTCATCAACATCGGAATCCGAGAGAAAGCGCTGGAGTGGATCATCTCGTTCCTCACCGGAAGAACCCAGAGAGTCCGCCTCTCTTCATTCAGATCCGAGGCTACCAAAGTCATCTGCGGCGTACCACAAGGATCTTCACTCAGCCCAACCCTCTTCAACATCTACAGGAGCCCCCTCGCAGCCATCGCTCGCCAGAACAACCTCAACATCATCTCCTATGCCGACGACACCCAGCTCATCCTCTCCCTCACCAACGACCCTACCACTGCCAGAGCCAACCTACACGAAGGGATGAAAGACGCCGCCAACTGGATGAGGAACAGCCGCCTTAAACTGAACTCAGGCAGGACGGAAGTCCTCATCCTGGGATCATAACCCTCCGCCTGGGACGACTCCTGGTGGCCCCCGGCTCTGGGCACCGCCCCCAAACCAACGGATCACGCACGCAACCTGGGCTTCATCCTGGACTCCTCCCTCTCGATGACCAGACAAGTCAACGCCGTCTCATCCTCGTGCTTCAACACCCTGCGCATGCTCCGCAAGATCTTCAGATGGATCCCCACCGAAACCAGGAAGACCGTCACCCAGGCACTCGCCACCAGCCGACTGGACTACGGGAACACCCTCTACGCCGGAACCACAGCCAAACTTCAAAAAAGACTCCAACGCATCCAGAACGCCTCCGCACGACTCATCCTCGACATCCCCCGACACAGCCACATCACCGGACACCTGAGAGACCTACACTGGCTCCCCGTCAGCAAGAGAATCACGTTCACACTCCTCACCCACGCACACAAGGCTCTCCACGACCTGGGCCCCAAGTACCTCAACGACCGCATGACCTTCTACACGCCCACTCGCCAGCTACGATCGACCAGCCACGCACTCGCCACCGTACCACGCATCCGCAGAGCCACCGCCGGAGGAAGATCCTTTTCCTACCTGGCAGCCAAGACTTGGAACTCCCTCCGCACCCTCCTTCGGCGAACCCAAGACCATGTCTCCTTCAGGAAGCAGCTCAAGACCTGGCTGTTCGAGCAGTAACTTACCCCTCCCCCAGCGCCTTGAGACCCTCCCGGATGAGTAGTGTGCTATACAAATGCCGTGATTGATTGATTGATTGGGTAATAATTACGCAACTCCTTCTAGCCGATGATCCAGGTTATGTCAGAACTTGAGATGGCCTGCAACATTAAACAATATTGTCCCGAGTTTATGGCCTGACGTCTGGGGGCGAGGATACTCCAGATCCAAGGACCAGGCCTGCAGGGAATCTGTGTCTCCCGGGGAACTGGAGGGTGGTGACGCTGAATCAGTTGCCGGTCTAGTGGATTGCAGGGTAGGTGCAAAGTGCAGGGCGTCATGGCATTCCCATTGAATCTGCTCTGGGTCCGGGGCGATGACTGGCAAAGTCCGACGCCGCGACCCTGCGCCCCTTCCTCTCCTATTCCTTTTTTGTGCTGTGTCATCATCCTGTGATCAAGGGGCCATTGCCAGCCCATTCTCCTCAAGCCAGTCCCTGGCATCAGTGGGGGTGTCAAAGAACCGTGCAGCGCCACCATGGACCACCCAAAGGCGGGTTGGGAATAGCAAAGAGTAGCAAATGTCCTTGGCTCTCAACTGGCGTTTCACTACCCTGAAATTGGCCTGCCTCCTCTGCGCCTGCACTGGGTAGTCTGGGAAGAAAGAGACTGAGACGTTTTGCATCTGGGGACCTGGATGTCTCCCGACTTCTCTTAGAATCGCATCCCGTTCTTGGAAGATTAACAGGCAGATGAGAAAAGTTAGTGAGCACGCCCCAGGAGTAGGCCTATGGGTAAGGACCCTGTGCGCTCATTCAACAACATATTGTGGGGAAAGTGCCCAAGGAGGGCGCCACACCTTCAGCCAGTTCTCGGCATATGCAACCACATTTCGTCCCTCTACACCTTCAGGTCGACCAATCACCCACACATTGTTCCGACGCGAGCATCCTTCCGTGTCATCCAGCTTCTCTTCAAGGGTGCAGACCCGCTCGAGCAGGTCCTGAAGCATTGCAGTGTCATTGTGTGTTTTAGGTTGGAGATCAGCCAGCACAACTTCTGTTCCCTGTACTCTTTCGGACAGCTTTTGGTAGTCTGCGTGCTAGAGCATGAAGTCAGAGGTGACATTGTCTATTCTTCGAGGAAGGGTATTAGCAGCCCAGGCCCGACTTGACCCCTGTGCTGTGCAGCAGGATATTGTGTGTTGTACCATCTCAAGACATATCATTCAACGCAGTTAAAGAGTGCAAAGCAGAGATGAGGTGCTTGAACATCTCCATCTGGACCACCTGTTCCAGCTCAGAGAGTCCCTGCGGAAGTGGAAAGGTGTCACTCTGAAATCGCCCCTGAGTTAAGACAGGGGATGGGCAGATGTTAGGGAAAGTATATAAGGAGTCTGGGGAGGTGGGGACAGCCACTCCCTGACTCCTTTACACCACTGGGAAAGGGGGAATAGAGAGCTGTGGCCGGTGTGCATGTTGAGTGGGAGCACAGACCAGAACCATGCAGTGAGGGACACCCTGCGCACCCTCGGTGCAGCAGGGGAAGCTCACTTGCTCAAGCTTGGTGTCTTGGACCAGGCCTAGGTCAGATTGAGCCACCTACCATGTGCAACTTCAGGTGGCATAGCAGGTGCAATTGTGGCCTGTTCTTCTCCACATGGGAAACCTAAGACGAAGATAGGGGGGTGTGGCAACAGCATGCCACCTGCGCCAGCCAAATTTAAAGCTCCAGGGAGGTGGTGCAACTTCCCTACAACATTGGCCCAGGGCAAAGAAACAGGGCTGTGCAGGGCCTGAGGCACTCTGAGGGGGCAGGGCCTACCAGGAGGGGCCTGCAGTGGTGCACGTAGAGCAGCTATGTGAATCTGTTTTTTTATGGGCATCTTTGGGTGATTTACCCCTGATCCCCTCAGTGGGGCAAGATACAATGGGGTTGGGGGTGTCGAATGAGCAAGGGCCAGGCCTCAGTCCAAAAGAAAGAAGAGGGGGGAACCCCAATCCACTCTGCCAGGTGAAGTAGGGGTGGGCGGCCCTGGGACAGTGCAGGTGTTGAGTGCAGGAGGGGAAGCTAAGCAGAGGTTGGTGGGGACAGCCCTTAGATCGCTTCTGCAGGGACAGCAAGGTGACGATGGGCCAGGTACACCTCGTTAAGAAGGTGAAGAGCATGCCTGTGGTTGGGGGCTGGGGGACGGGTTTGAGGGGCAGGTTGTGAAGGGCAATTATTATGGGTACCAGATGAAGGGCAGGTGGGGTCAGGGACTGCAGCTGCTAATACGACTCGAGGCGAGTGGTCCAGTGGGTTCATCCAGTTTGTGCAACCTGATGGGTGCAGGACCAGAGATGCCAGCAGGTAACTCTGGCAGACAGTTGGTGATACCGACGGGGCGCACAAAGGCCCCTGGACATTGACCTGAAGAAGTGTGGGGTTCTGCAGTGGCCCTTTCTATGCCAAGGGCACTGTATAGCAGCACCTACCCGGAGTGACACCCAATGTTTGAAAGCGACATGCTTGGGAGGAGGAGTAGCAATATCGTGTTGCAGGCTGTGTGTGAGGTGGAAACAGTTGAGAATGAAGTGAAGTTGGACTATAATGACTGCAGCGATAAGTGGGAGGAAGATGAACTGTGTGATAAAGATGATGTGGTGGTGCAGGAGACTTGGAAGGCAGGGCGAGGTGATGCAACAGACTGTTCAGTTAGTGTCTGTCAGTGGTCAAGAGCAGACAGGGGAGGCATTGCTGGAAAACAGGTCACTGAGAGTGGCGGAAGTCGCAGGGACGGACATGATGTTGGTGGATTTAATTCAGGTAATAAAGATTGGTGGTCATTGTGGGATGCGATATAAAAGGGGTAGTGAGCGAAAAAGTGAAAGTCGGTGGGTGTTGGGTATGGGGTCATTGAGGGAGTGGGAGTAAAACCAAAAACAGCACTGAAGGTGCCGGTGATGCCTAAGGAGGCAGTAGATGAGAATGTCAACGAAGGAATGGGGGTTCAGACAGAGTATGCAAGTGTGACAGATGTCACCGAGGGAAATGAGAGCAAGGATAGGGAGGCATATAAGAAGAGGCTTCCTTACGTGGATTTGGCTATGACCCTGGGGTTCAACATATCCGATAAGAAAAAGTTCCAGATATGGAAGCATGAGTAGGTGGATGTTTTTAAGTTACTATTCAGAAACATTCAAGCTATGGAAGGGTCTGAAAAGAGGAGGAGTGGGAACCTGCAAGGCGACCTATTAATAAGGAAAACTCCACATCGTCTTTTTTAATTTACGTCAGCGATAGAAACATGTGGACAGGCCATTGTGCTATTTAAGTATATGGATATTATTCAGAAAGTGAAAATGCACTTTGGAGGCTATGTGTGGCTCAGTTATGATGAGGAGTTCAGGGCCCGAGTGAGTAATAACCCAGACAAGCCCTGGGGTGATTTAGACTCCGAATTGTGGATGCAATTGATATCCTTGACTCAGTCAATGGCCTCTGCGTATTCCGCGAGTGACCTTCCAATCATATAGCGGTCCCTTCAACCCTGTCCTGCCCAACAGGGCATGGGGTATGTGCCAAAGTCAACTGGTACCACTGTTGGGGTCTGCTGAAATTTCAGCAAAGGTTTCTGCCCCAAATACCTGTTCAAGTTAAAGCATGAGTGTTCAAAATGTCGTTGGAGACACCCCGGTACGCGGTGCTTCACCCAGGCTAGCACTTCGGAGCAGTGGAGGGCATCCAGACGGAGGGGACATCAGCGTCCTGCTGGGATAAAGGGCTTAGCCAGTTAAGGCGGAAAATTTGCTTCCTTGGCTCACTGTCTAGTCAGACAGGGAGGTAGCCGTGAAATTGTAATGGTGTTTTCAGAGAAGGCTTTTGAGTAGGTTACCAGGACCCTACTGGGCATAGGCGGGCTGACAACATGAGGTCAGCCAAGGCAGTTCCGGAGGTAGTGTCAGCGAAATTGCAGAAGGAAGTTGAGGAAGGGCGAATCATAGGTGCATTCTATGAATGACCCCTAGCAGATTTAATGATTTCCCTGCTGGGGGTGGTGCCAAAGAAAATAGAGGGGGATTTGAGGATGATACACCACTTGTTGTGGAGGGAGGGAGGGAGGGAACGTGGTGTACGTGTCGCTTCATGATGTCATTCGGTTGGTGAGACAATGTGGACAAGTGGTGGAGCTGACGAAGGGTGATAAAAAATCTGCTTTTTGACTGTTGCCCATACACCCAGAGAACCTTTTGTTGTTAGGCATTCAGTTTGATGGTACCATTTATGTGGACAGAGTGTAGCCATTTTATACGCTTTGCTTGAAGCTCTTAGTACCTTTTTGTATTGAGTGTTTACTAAGAGCAATGGGCACCGTTATCTAATTACTTGGATGATTTTCTGTCTTTTGGCAGAAGGGAGCCAAATGATTGTCACTGGGCTCTGAGACATTTCAAGATGTTAGCTGTGAAACAGGGTGTTCGGCTAGCTCTGGAGAAGACTGAATGCTCCACTTATGAGTTGACTTTTGTGGGTATTGAACTGGACACAGAGTGGTTGGAAGCCAGGTTGCCTTAGAGGGAAGGCGCAAGAGAATGAACAATTTTTGGATGAAGTGATTGGGTGGAGGAGGTGCGGAGACTGAAGTTGAGGAGAGTGCAGTAGCTGTTGAGTTTCTTGAATTTCACATGCAGAATAGTGAAGGATAGACAGATTTTTTTGAAGGAACTGGGCATGGTAACTTAGGGAGAATTTTACCCCACCACAGAGTCCGGATTTCTTTGGCAGTGAGAGCTGACTTGTGAATCTGGAAAGTCATTTTGGAGGAAATCATGGAGTTTAACTTATGTTTCTGTTTTTGCATGTGCAGATTTTCTCAGAAGCACAGGAGTACATGGTTTTAGCTTGCTTTGGGAAAAAAGGTGGTGTGCAGAGAAGTGGCTGCCACACTGGTTACAGCAAGGATGGGGCATAGCCTTTCTAGATTTTTTCTGTTGTTGGAGGCATTGACAGTGTGGAGTGGTGAGTTGGCACTACTGGAAAAACACAATGTCCCTATCATTTAAATACCACCAAGAGAATTCTTTCACCATGGACCAAGTGTCTATGTCAATGTTCTATTAGTTATAAACAGTGCTATAGCCTGGTCTGTGGGTGAGAACAGGTTGGACAATGACTGAAAAATACTAAACAATATCTCAAGAGAATTTATTCACAATAAGCATATCTTAAAAACATACAATTCAAGCTATTTCTAGCCTTTTTGGACACCATAGCATTCCTCCTGTTCAAGGTTACAATCTATAAATATTTATCCCATAAATCAGTTAAAAACATTTATTGAAAATATTAGTTAAAAAACAGTCAATGCAACGTTTCGGTGACTTCTTGATGTTGGCACCTTTTTCAGGACAAACAAAGTTTTTATTTAAAAATCTTATTTATATTGGTGTTCAGATGTCATAATCTGTGGGGATTTATATCCACCCAGAAGCCACAGGTATACTAGCCTTTTCTGATCTCGGCTGATAAAGCTTGGTTTTTGTCCATTAGAACCACCATAGGATCTCAATGATTGGAGTAGTCATAGGGTATAGTTTAAAAAAGTGCAGCCAATATTAATTATCCATTTAAACTCTGGCGGGTGAACCGTTATATATCACGTTGATTTCTTTAGACCTGGCAGCAGTGCTTTTAAATTGGCGACTTGGTGCTCACAGTCTGGGGCTTTGTACATGTGCCCTCAAGACTAAAATCAGATTAGTGTCTTGCGGTCTCCCCGTTCTAATGGACTTCCGGATTCGTTCATGTAAACGAGTTGGCAAACAGGACTGTGAAGTGGAAAACATAACGGTCGTCGACTTGGTGAACAGACAGAGGTCATCTGATCTTAGAGTTCTGAGATTGTTGATACGATTTTTGCGGTTAAAATTATCTTCAAGACAAAACATGTGCCAAGTGTGAACAATGACATAGCAAATGTAGTTTCTCGTTCATATTGTCAACGATTCCGAAGATTGGCACTGGGAACAGAAGACAGCAAGAAGCCATTGCCTACAGTAATTTGGGCGTGGGGGGTCTGAGAGTGATTGGGCTGGTGATGAGGTCTTTAGCTGATTCTACCAGAAGGCGGTACTATTTGGCATGGAATGAGTTTGAACATTTTGAGCTATGCCCACAGAGGATGATCAGACAGGACTACGGAAACTTGGAAGGGAGAGTTATATGTTTTTTTCTGTTGTTAATTGACGTTTTATTGCTCGTGGGCATGTTGGCTGGTGTTTCATTTTTAAGGGAAGTTGTATTGAAGCTTTTACCCGTCTAGGGATGAGATTTGGGGGAGTATTTTGAAAGGTTGGGGTAGAGAGCGGGGTGCAGGGGTCTATCTTGTGTGAGGCTATCACATCTGATTTGCTTCATGGTCTTCTTACTGTTTTCCCCGATTGTTGTTATGATAGGTTTGAGGTGAAATTTTTCAGGTTGTGCATGATATGGATGTTCTTTGGTGCATTCAGGGTGTCTGAGTTGTTGGTGTCCGTGCTGGTTTCGGGTGTGTTACATGGCAAAATCAGTTTGGAGCAGGGCAAAAAGGGGATACGGCTGCAAAGATACATGACGCACCAGGCAGGAAGATGTAGGTGGATATGGTTGCAGAAAGGGGACAGAGTTGAGACATGCCCAGTGAATGAGTGGCATAGATTTCAGGCTTGGCCTGCGTGCAGGAGGAGGTGATTTTTTTACCATGAAGGGGGTGTGAGGGGTACTGCTTTTCAGCTACTGGCTATGTTGTGTATGGCCTAAAGTGTACTAGGGTGGAATCCAGGCAACTTTGGTATGCACTGCTTTAGGATTGAGGCAGCAATTGCAGTGGTGTGACTGGGATGGAATTGCAACCAGATTAGGAGGGGAAGTAGGTGGAGATTGAGGTGCTGTAAGCTGGGGGAATTTTCTGAGGTTGGGACGGGCGAGAGCACTCAATATAATGCCTTCTTTTTCATTGTAGGATGCGTGAGCGGTCCTGAAAGGAATAAGCTTGTGACCTGGATACTTGGGCACTCATTTGTGCATTGGGTGGGAAAATATGAGGACCAGCAGATTTATTGATGCAGCCTGGGATTGGCCAGCAGTAGACATGAGGTGATATGGTGAGGTAGGAGTGGGATGCGCTGGTGGAATTTGTTGCCATTTTTGGCAAAGCTGTTTTCACAGAGGGGTTGCCTAGATTTGCTTCTTATGCACCTATGGGAAAATGATTTGGTACAGTTGTCGGGGTTGACTTTACTGCAACACATGCAGCAGGATTTTCTGTTGATCAAACAGAACCAATGGGGTTCTTGTTTGGTATGGACTGAATTTGGGCCTCTGGGACAGTGGAAAGGTGTGATTAAACCTACGGCCATTGACAAGGCCAGGTGGAAGCTCAACAGAGCAATGAGGGTGTTTTGCACGGCAAGTGACATTAAGGTTACAGCTCACTGAGGCATCAAGGAAAAGGAGCAGGTTCTCTTTAAGACAGAAGTTGTACACCTTACATAATTTGGCAATGCGTAATATAAGACGAAGATGAGGGATGTAATTAGAAAGCTGTGGCATGAGAGGATCTGGTGCAGAAGGCTGTGCACTTTAGTTATTGATGTGTTGCAGTAGAGGGGGGCAGTAAAATGCCCACTGGAGTTTTCATGGATGGCGGTAGTTGAGGGGTGGCGAGTCAGATGCGAGCGTATGCCACCCCCACCTCCCCCCGAGGTCCGTGAAGGGAGCACAGGCAAAGGAGACGGTGTGTGGGATTCTTGGAACAAGATTAAGAGGCTTTATTGGAAGATGTTCTGTAGAGGAAGTGAGAGAGACATTGGGAATGGAAGGAGGTCAGTGAGTGAAAGGCAAAAAAATGAAGAAAAGAAAAGTATGAGGTGCTGAGGGTGAAAGCTTGGTGAGAAGTGAGAGTTGTTGGGAAGTGGTTTATGTATCAAAAATGTTTGCCGTTATGCTCATGTTGTTACTGGTTGATAACTGTTATGCAACCCTGTCCTAATAAATGGCCTTTTACACTTTGTAGTAGTATGCAGGGTGGCGCTAGTCAGGAGTAGCGGGGGCAGATGGCCAGGGCGCCTTTCCCAGCTGAACAACATGGGGCCCACACCTCTAAGGCCCCCTGTCTTTTGCTTCACAACTGTGATGTAGTACTGCGAAGCCCATGTGTAGCTCTTGAAATAATAGATGAGGGGGCTCACTTCGCTGGACCTCGCCATATTCTGCCATGACCGCGAGGTACAGGGAAGGCGCACTTCATCCCCTGGGCCACACATTTCTACACCATACGTGAAATGCTCAGGGAACCAAGGCCACTCCTATGCTAATTATGGCCAGTTATTTGGATCCAGTCTAGCGCTGCCCAGAAAAAAGGTACAGCAGAACACCCACTGCCCCCACTTCTAACCCTTTCAAAAGACAAGCAATTCTCATTCAGCCCTTGGTGAGCTGTGAAAGAGATGCAAGTGATGGCAGACAGGACTGTGTTGCAGCACATGAGGGGTATTGCAAAAATGAGCTTCAGTAGTGCCTTCATCTACTATGATGCAAACAACCTTGAATAAATTAATTAAACTTATACTCAGGACCATCCAGGGATCAATAAATTATGCAGTAACCCCCCAAAATTACATGGTGAAATGCAGTTAATTTTGTGATAGAATTAGTTCATTATTTTCTCATTTTACACTTGTTAACACTGTTTGTGCATACGTTGCCCCTTATTAGTGTCAGTTTAACACCCAAAGATAGTAATAAGTAACCAGTAGGTGACCAATCAACCTATGAAATGGACCTTTTACTACATGGCAACACGTATTGCTGCATTTTTAGCAACTTTTGAACAGTTTGAGCTAGAAAAAATTTTGGATTACAATCTGTAGGTTATGTAGCAGATGCTGAATTGTGTGGCAAATTTGGCAAATCCATAATTATGGGAAAACCACCATGGCCGCACAATTGCATGATTTCTGTGGCACTGGCTATACATTTACCACTGTATTGCATTTAGGTGAATAAACCATGTGACGGGGCACTTCTCTCCCTGGTAATATTTAGTCCATTTTTCTATCAGTTTTAAAATGGAATCAAAATACTTCCAATTTTGCCCAAAAAGGGAGCAAAGCAATACATTTTGAAAAGTGATTGCCCAAGAGCACACAATTTGTCCAAGTGGGAGGCCAGGATAAAAAAAAAGTTGCTCCTCATACCACATTTAGAGCTAGTCCACTGAACCAAAACTGCAGGGTTGGTGATTCCCTTCCCAAAACAATTGTCATTCTAGGCATAGATCCCGATTCACAAACTTAGACATTTGGTCTAAACTGAGACAAAACGTCTAGGTTTACGACTTTAGGAATGCACAAAGGGCATTTATGGGTAGTATCTTTAGGTATACACTCGGAGCGAAGATCTAGCCCGAGTGCAGACATAATGATAGTACTCATAAATGCCCTTTGTGCTGTGGCATCAGGGTTCATGGATAGCAAGGAGACAGTGCACCAAAATTATTGTTGTGTTTTACTGAAAAGCATCATTTACTTGCACCAAATCCCCTACTATGTAAATGTGTTTGTATTTATATAGCACCTTCTACCCAGAGGTCTCGTAGCGCTGTATTCATACCACTGTGGAACACTTCCGGGCTTTCCTGTCAGATGTCCACTCCTGGGCACCCCCAAGGTGAAGCCAGGCATCCAGCACTGCTGGGGCTGTTGTGGAGATTAAGCAAGCGATTGCCCGGAGTCACAGAGTGGGACCCACGATTAAACTAGGCACGAGGTGAGAATTATCAGGTCCGGGGAGATTGAGTCCAAGAGCCGCCGAGGCGGGAATTGAACCCTGGTCCCGGGCCAGACCTCTGCATCAGGGTCTGCCGCTCTAACCATTAAGCCATGCTTCTCCACTATGCCACTTGTCCCTTCTCCAATGCACCTCAGAGCTGTGTGGGGCCAGGAAAAGGCTCTCCTCCCCTAGGCTTTGAAGTCACCTTCTGCCCTAGGCCTCACAGCACTGGACCATTGCTCAGAAAGTTGCAGCTCTCGATAGCATAGCAAGTGCACCCAAATTATGGCTGCCTGTTACTGTCCATTCAGTGGCCCGAAGAATTGGGAAGGAACAATTTACCTTGTTTGCACCAGCTCTCAATGCACTACTGATACGGCACAGGTTCCCCTACCCTCTCAACCATGTTACTCCTCTGCAAGGCCTTGCATCATAGGACCATGACTGTGAGACCCCTTGTAGGGGAGTAACTAATAGTAGTGCAGCAGGTACGGTGAAAGTGGAATTGTGGGGGGCTAGGTCCCAGACATACCTAAATTATGGCTGTCTTTTACAGCAATATGAGTGCGAGGCCCATGGGATATAGCCCTTCCCGGGTCTTAGGCATCATTAGTGCGGCAGGTACAATGGCACTGGAGCCCGAGGTGTTATGGACCATATTTACCAAAATTATGGATGCATTATACATCATACTTGTGGATTGGGCGAGGGTGGAGAAAATAGTTGTCTATTTAGCTTGCCTTAACCATGACCAATGGCACTATTGCTACATCACTAGCCCATTCACCTGGGCCTCACAGCCATGGTCAAGCGATGCGAGTCAGGAGAGGCCTTCCCTCCTCTGGACATCACAGCCATGGTCCACTCTAGTGAAGCCTACCAAAGAAGGAATTTTGTAAAGTTTACAGGAGCGTGACCCATATACCAATTCAGGACTGGGTAAGTAAGGTGCATTAAGAAACAATGTCCTGATAGGTAAGGATGTGTAGGCAATTAATTATGCATGCATACAGCATTACTCACAAAGAAGAAGGAGAGTACTCATTGGTTTGAAAAAAGATAGTTAATCATCTTATATTGTAACACAAGTTATTGGTCAGAAATTAAACAGTTAGAAGCAGCACTGCATAAAATGAATTAGTGACAACCATATAATACTTGGTGCTTAAAAAAGTGTCTGTGGTGAAAGTGGCGGCGCAAGTCTTAACAAGTGTAAAATGAGAAAATAATGAACTAATACTATCACAAAATTAACTGCATTTCACCAAGAGAAAAGCAACCTGGTATCCTATTTAATAATAATTTATTTGAGTCCACCACACTATATTCTTTTAGTGATCGGCAATCGCTATTCAGTTGGCAAAAAGTTGACATACAAAAAAGAAAATGAATTAATTCAGGAAAATTGTTTAGACTGAATTATCAGAATGATGAATGAAATCTCATAGTGCCATTGTGGATTGCACATGCTGCATTGGTTAATGTAATGTCTAGAGGTCAAATTGTAATTACGCATAATTTGTTTGTTACATTGTGATAAATGTTATGTGAATTGTCGTGTATGTAATATGCATATGTTACTATTTATATGTTTCGACAGAAGTACATAAGTTTGAGTTTAAAATTACTTTTAGAGCGCACGTATACCAGCGGTTTCTTGGCGCTATAGCTAACAGGATCCAGGGCTAAAAGGCTGGGAGGGCTAAAGGAGAGTTATTCAAAAGACTTCGTGAACAGGTGAGTTTTGAGGTGTTTACGGAATTGTGAGTAGAGAGTGATGGTACGAAGTTCAATGGAAAGGGAGTTCCAAAGAGTTGGGGCAAGGGTGGCAAATTTGGAGCCTCCCCACTTCTTTCTCCGGTAGCGTGGGATGGTGAGGAGGGACTGGGAGGACGAGCGGAGTTCCCTGGTGGGAACATAAGGAACGATTTCGGAGGAAATGAACGCTGGTGACAGGCCAAAGCGGGCCAGAAAGGTGATGGAGGCGAGCTTGAATTGGATTCTGGCTCGCACGGGGAGCCAGTGTAGGGATTTCAGAAGAGGGGTAGAGTGATGAAATTTTGGAAGTTTGAAGGCCAGGCGGGCCGCCTGGTTTTGTATCTGCTGTAGGCGACGCAAGCTATATGCAGGAATGCCGGCATACAGGGCGTTGCCGTAATCCAGGCGGGACACCACCATGGCCAGGATGATAAGTTTGAGAGCAGAAAAAGTAAAGAAACAAGACACCCTGCGTATAGTGCGCAGTGAAAGGAAAGAAGAAGATACCACAGAGCTAACCTGGGAGTGAAGGGTGAGTTGAGAATTAAGTTTTATGCCTAGGGTTTTGACAGAGGAGGAGGGTGGAGGAGAGGGGCCAAGAGAGGGTGGCCAGAAAAGAGAGGTCCAGGGGCTGGATGAACCACCCGTCAGCACCAGCTCGGTCTTGTCGGGGTTAAGTTTAAGGTGGTTGTGGTTCATCCAGTCCCTGATATGGAGCATGACAGATTGAAAGTTTAGAACAGAAGAGGGGGAAGAGGATAGATTGAAAACAAGCTGGAGGTCATCCGCATAGTTAAATACGGCGACCTCCATCTGTTGGAGAGAGAAAATCAGAGGGGCGATGTACAGGTTAAACAGGAGGGGGGAGAGGGAAGAACCTTGGGGAACCCCGCACTGGACTTTCCGGAGGTCCACTGTGAAGTCACCCAGGCGAACAGCCTGGGTACGGTCGCTCAGGAAGGAGGACAACCAGACAAGGGCGGTCCCCCCGATCCCCGCCGCCTTGATACGGGAAAGTAAGATGGTGTGATCCACCGTATCGAAGGCGGCTGAGAGATCGAGGAGCACAAGGGCCTGGTGCTGATTGGTGTCCATACCCTCCCTGAGGTTGTCCAGGACCAAAATGGCAACGGACTCCGTAGAGTGTGCGGGGCGGAAACCGGCTTGGCGAGGGGCAAGAGCACCATGCTTCTCCACAAAGGAGCTCAGAGCACCGGTGACGTGGCGCTCGAGCACCTTGGCCAAAAATGGCAAGAGGGAGATGGGGCGGAAATTGGCAGGGACAGAGGGATCTGCCCCGGGTTTTTTCAAAATAGGCACAATTACCGCGGACTTCAAGGGGTTGGGAACTACGCCTTGAGCGAGAGAACTGTTAAGGAGGTGAAGGGGGGGGTCTGGGCAGGAAACAAAGATGTGACGGAGGATGTGAGCTGGACAGGGGTCAAGCGGAGAGCCAGACTTGACCAAGGGCACCAAGGAGATCAAACATTCCCGGGTGATAGGGGGGAGGGTGGTGAGTTCGCCCTTGGGAGGGGGACATTGGGGGTCAACAAAGGAGGGAGAGGGGTGAGGGATGTTGGCCTTGATGGTAGCAATTTTATGAATAAAATAATTATTAAGAGAGAGGCAGAGTTCTTCGGACGGGGCGGGTTTAAGGGTTGTTCTGTCCGAGAACGCCAGGTTGTGGACGATGGTAAAAATCTCCTTAGACTGGTTTTCCGCGGCTAGAATTTTGGAGGAGAAATATGATGTTTTGGCCTCCAGGATGTCTTTTTTATACTGGGTAAGGGTGTTGGTATACTCCAGTTTTAGAGTGGGGCAATAGTTTCTCCTCCATGCTCGCTCAGCGCGGCGTACTTTTAGTTTGGTGGCCTTAAGCTCTTCGTTGAACCACCGATTGGCGTCCTTGTCACGTTTAGAGGTGATGCGCTTGAGCGGAGCAACGGAGTCGCGGCCAGAGGAGAGCCACTGGTCTATGGCGTCAACCTGGGAGAAAGTGGAAAGGCCCTGTAGGGAAGGGAGGGAAGAGATAAGAAGGGAGGAAAGATTTTCCAGGTTAACTCGGCCCCATGAGCGAACCCAGGTGTTTTTGGGGCGAGGGGGGTTTAGCTGGGGGGTGGATAGGAAGAGAAAAAGAAATCAGGTGATGGTCAGACCAGGAGCAGGGCGTAATGGAGAGAGATTCCACGGGGCAGTTCCTTTCACATGAAATAAGGATTAAGAAAACTGGGTAAATAAATAACCTGATCACTAAAAGAATATAGTGTGGTTGACTCAAATAAATTATAATTAAGTAGGATACCAGGTTGCTTTACCCTTGTTGTACTCATAAATAGGCCCTACCTGGGTCCTGTCTAAATGGGCCTGACATCTTTTTGGTCCTCTCCGCCAGGCATCCTGATACTCGAACCCAGACACCGCCACCATATTAGGCCGAGATCCGCCCGGCAGGCAATCGGAGGGATTGCCTGCCAGCGGTGATGAGCGGACGGTCTTTCCGTCCACCGCTGCGATCCCCCGCCATTGTATTATGGCGGGGGTAATTGGAGGGCGTGTGGGGATAGATGTCGGGCGGATCCCCACCGCCGGTCAGGCAGTGGCGATCCGCCCGACATCATAATGGACTCTAAGTTTCCTGCAAAGTAATATTGGAAAGTTGACTTCACTCCTCGGTGGATGCCTAGGTATAGAGTGGCTGGAGCATGTTCTTCACTTTTAGAAGTTAGGGTGTGATTCTTTTCATCAAGGTATCTCAGCCATGGCCTCATGGTGCAAGGTTCGCGGGAGGAAGGGCCCTCCCGTGTGCATTGTAGTGCTGGACCATGGTGGGAAAGGCTCAGGGAAAGGCTGCCATTTCCGTGGGTCTCACAGACATGGTCGAGTGCTGCATGACTCAATATAGTAATACGTATCTAATGCACGAATCTGGAAACAAATTGGTAACATTTGATTGAACTTCTAAGTGTTGGAGAGACCTAGGCCAAACCTTTCCATCCAGTGTGACTAATATAATGTATGTCCTGTTTTTTGTTTTTTTTTGGCTGAGTTTTATATAGCGCGACCTTGACCCGGACCGAATTGGGTATCAGAGCGCTTTACATAGCACCAGTTACGTGACATGAGGACACACATTCATTTTTTTTGTTAGGCACGGGGAGATTAAGCGATTTGTCCAGAATTACAGGATTTTTGGCGTCATTACCGAGACTCGAACCCAGATCGCCAGGTCCGAGGTTTTAAAATATTAATCAATACTTTATTGTTTAAGTTAATTAAAACCATAACAATGTCATAATGCAAATAAGGTATCAATAGTTTAGCAACATATAAATGATTTAAAATATTAAAAAAAGAGCATGTAACTTTTTTTGTCCTAAAAGCTGGAAGTAATCCCTATCCAGAAACCAGTTAAAATGAATACATGAATCTGTATCGTAAAATTGTTGTCAGGATTAAAATATATGCGCTTATTTTTATTAGTGTTAATATTTATGTTTTTGATTTACTGATACCTGCACCAAGAAAGATGTATCTTGCTAAATAGCTCAACTATAGACAATTGATGGAACTTCATATCAAATTAGGGAGGGGGGCAGGGGGGCTCACCCATTCCCTCTCTCAAAAGTTCTTGGACAGGCCCTGGTAGTATGTTTATGCTATTTCACGAAAATAAAATGTTCTTAATTTTTAAGTTTAATGCCTGAATGTGCAGGCTCTTAGACGACGACAGCTTTCACATGATTGTGCGTGGGTGCCTGCCTGCTTTCTTTCCATCCAAAAAGGTGTGGGAAGGAACAGAAGCCACCGTCTGTGATGCAAAACTGCAGATGCCCCTCTGTCGAACGACTTTTCCGGTTTCCATTGTGTTTTTTCAGGCTCTATATGACGCAGTCGCCCCACGCCCACTCCAACCTCTATGTGCTAATATTGACCCCGGTGGGTGCACAGTGAATAGGGTTGCGGGCGGGGCACGCGCATGGGAGGAGTAGATAGCATCAATCTCGCGCCTCCAAGCTGGCCTTTCAATCTCCCGGGGCGCGCCTGCATTGAGCGGGGCTCGTGCATCTGTCTGCTGCACCAGCTGCCCGCCTTCCACGCCCCTTCTTTTGAAAGTCATTCATCATGCGCCATTATTTGTCATTGTAAAAGCGCGATCCTAATTGGAGTACGGCTAAAGTCTAAAAGCGGAAGGAGGTGGGGGCAGCAGCCCTGTTGGCGATGTTTTAAGTGCTCGCGTGCCCCTGATCCCAGGAGAGAATTTTTTTAAAACATACATTATCCTTGTGATCGTTTTTTGAGAGTCTGCCTCCAGTCTCACCCCGTCTCTCTCTAATTATCCTATGCAATGTTCACTGCAATTGTAGTTTTAGGAACCAGAAGTGCTTGGGTCAACCGCTCTAGAAGATGTGGCTTCACTAGTTATATGGAATATGTATGTGATACGGCCGAAGTCAGGCACAGATTCACATTTGAATCCATGTTAATGTCTCACACGTAGTTTGACTTTGTACTTTTGAAATGTCCTTATCAACGTGGCACGTTTAAATACAATCTTACATTCCGACAAAGATGAGAGGGAGATAAAAAAAAAAATCAGAGGATTGTAATTTGCCCATCAACTTTCATGGCAGTGCAGTAAGTCTGTTCTGGAAGAAAACGAAAAAAATACATTGTATTGCTTTAAAAAATAATGAGGCTTGCGCCTTAATCGGGAGTGGTATTTTTTTTATTAAAGTGAAGTAATTCTAAACCACGAATGCCCCCTTTAAAAAAAAAAACGTTTAGATCCAAGATAATCAACACAATATTTTTAAACTCTTGTCATCGGCTTCTGTTCTGCGACGATGGTAGTAGATTGATTGCATACAATCTCATCGGCACAATAAGCCATATTTAAACCCAATTTATCCGCCTTTCATTGTGTTATCGACCTCGACCGGGGAATGACCGAGCAGGCTCGGCAGGGAAGTGCGCCAGTTAAGCTTGTAACTTCATTTCAGAGCGTTTTCTCTGATTTGTTAGCTCATTCTATGTTTCCAGCAGGGATGAATGACTCTGCTCGGTTGTCATTCTGTACATCATCTGGCGAGAAAGATCCACTCACAGGGTACTATTCAATGGACCACTATTATTTTTTTCACTGGGTCAAACTGAATTTCAGAAACAGATGACCCTTTCAACCCAAAGACTGTGCCGGGGTTTTGTCCTTTCAGTGCTCTTCTTGCACATCTCTCACTTATTTATGAACAGGCGACCACATGAAAGCTTGCGGAAGAATCGTTCTGACTCAAATATTTTGGAATAAATTTTCAAAATGGTCAAAAATAAATGGTCAAAAATAAAGCATATGAAGCCGTGAGCTCACAACATTTGGAAGCCATGAACTCGGCATTTTTCTTGAACGTGTGTGCCCGAGCGACAGTTAGACTCTTAAAATGTGTGGGGCTTGAGTCCTTATTTTGAGCCGGTGGTTTCTGTTGCTTAGCACCGGCACTTAATAATCAACACCGGCGATTAGGACTGTCTGCCACATGGTGATGCTGTCTGTCTAATGTACAGATCAGCACAACAACAGTAGTTTATTAACATAGTATACATTTCAAATGGCTAATACCTGCCTCCCAAGTTATTGTTATAGCTTTGGGGGGCTGGAATAGTCTGAATTGCCACACCTGTGGCAGCGTGTTGGTTAGTAGTTGTGATAGTACTGCCATTGGCAGAGATGGCAGGGACAATGGGTTGTGCAAGTTTCAGAGAGCTCTTTGACGAGCGCCATGACACTTTTTTTTTTTTACTGACTAAGCACTACATTTGAGTCTAAAAGAGAGATTCGAGCAAGCGTAGCAGTCAGGAGCAAAAGCCAGAATGAAACAGTGGGTAAAAGGAGGATATAACACACAGCTGAGAGTTGGCATCCAACATAGCAGAATAGGAGGAATTGTGCAAGCTGTTTCATCTCTAAAGGCAAAATATAATTTAGAGTACTCTCTATTCAAAGACAAAAAAAACAATAATTTGGTACTATTACTATGTTGTGCCGTAATGCCATACCTTGCCTTGCAAAAGAGCTGACCATTTCAGCAAGATCAAACGGTATATTGGAACCAGGCATTCAACACCCATTAGGATGAAAGGGCTTCACCGCCCTCCCCACCTGTCCTGTTCCGTAGCCCAGGCTGAAGCTGTGTGTGTGTCTGACCCATGGAAAGCCTGGGAAAAGGACAGCTGGAGAAGAGAACATTGAAATAAAATGTTCTTTTCTCTCACAGTAGCCTTCACCATATCCTGTTATTTGCGGCATCCTCAAAGTAGGCAATGTGGGTGGGGAGGTCAAAGGTGATGCACAACATCCAGGACACAAATAAATACAGTAGGGGTTCTAATTGTGCAAGGCAAGGTGCTTTACTGATCACCTTTTGTTTTAAAGAGAGACAATGCTTGCCCATTACGTTGGGATGTGAGACCCCTCATCTGCACTTCAAAGGCATTCTCTGCCATCTTCCTGAGCTCCCAAGTAAAAAAGGCAGAAATCCCAAATTGTCTTTCTTTGCAATTTCATTTATATAGTGCTTACTACTCTTGTGAGGTTTAATAAGTGGTAAATAAATGCTTAAAAGGGAAGAAAGAGTTATTTTTTAATGCAGTCCCATTCATCAATCCAGACTTTTCTGTCAATGGAGGGGTGGGGGATTTGTGATTTTGGTTCTAAAAGTGGCAAGTATTGACAAATTCATAAGAACCTGCAAAATGATGATGGCAAAATAGGAGGGTGAGGTAGATGTATAGCAAAAAAGGTTATTCGGAAGCAGTCCCAATCCTCCGGGTAAAATGCTCATGTCTGCCGGTCCTTTGTTATTTATGCAATTTAATGCAGAGCAAACCCTGACCAAAGGCATCAGGGTTCTTTACATAAGCACTAGATTACCGTATGCAAAATCACCTTTTTTTAGGCACAGGGAGATCAAGTGATTTGGCCAGGATCACAGGATGTTGATCTGACGCTGGAATTCAGACCGTGTTCTCTAGTTACAAAGACGGCAGCTCAGGATGTTAGGCCACATCTTATCAGTTAGTATTGGCATCAGTGACTGCTGGTGATCGCCGAAAATGGTGGGACATAATACCGCCCAGAAGTTTACCCCATTTTTTTCAAAATGTGCCTCATTTATACTCATTCTCTCTTACATTTAGACACAGATTAATAATCATTTTGCCCTGGGTTTGCATCACAAAAGTGACGCAAACCTGCGCAAAAGGTTTTTTCAATTTACTTTCCAGTGCAAAACTTGCTTTGCACTGGAAAGTTGCCTGAAAATATTGTAGAGCAGTGCAAAGCGCTGCTTTGTGTTACTCTGCATCAAAGGGTCATTCTATATGGTACTATGTGCTCACATTCAACCAACCAATAGTTATTGATGTAAAACCTTATCTACTAACAATGGTATACAGTTGTTTGCATCAAAAACTCCTCTTGAAAGCAGACGCTAAAAAGGAGAAATGCCTTTATTTTTCCTACCCTCTTCCACTTTGCTTGTGTACTGGACTGAATAGCACAAATCCGAAGTAGGAAAAGTTTTAAGGTTAGTCAAAGTATATTATGTTGTACTGGAAGGGCACCCTTCCAGAACAAAACCTATGCTAGAATCACGCAGACATCTTTGCACTATTGCACAAAGATGTGTGCGTAGGCCTCAGAAGCCTAATTGTATGCCAGCGCTAGGGAGAGAGCAGGTTAGTGCCATATCCTGATAGATATGGCTGCTCCCTCCCTCTCATGCAACACAGCAACTTTGGCTGCTTCTCTGCATTGCGTGAAAGTTTTTATAATCTGGGCTTTAATCTCTTTCCCTCACTCACTCTAACTCACATTCTCTCACTTGCTCATTCTCGCTCAGTCACCCCCACTCACTGTTACTTACACACAAAAACTCATACTCACCGCTTCTCATTCTCACTTACCTACACACATGCCAATACTCACTAACTCTGGGCCCTGGTGTAACTGCTCCTACTACACCATTGATAACTATTTTGGCCAGTGATCTCCTGTAGATATGCCTGGGCCTGAATTTATTTCATAAATAAAGCTGTGAGTGACCCCCATAAACACAACCTTTAGCGAGCTGGATTCTGCAGGTATACTTCTGCCCTAAGCTATTGGGAGCGATGAGTTGTCTTAGCTTCCACCTACGCTTCACAGTAGCATGGGCGAAGTCAGGTCTTGTAAGAAACTTACTCCATCAAATTCTTTCTTGGCAGTTGGTCTAGCCAAGTCATAGAGAGACTGGCAGAGCAAAAAGTTTCCAAAGTATTGCAACATTGCACGTGGGGGAGCAGGAGTAGATGAGGGGCATTTCGATGGAGTTAGCGGGAATCTGTGGGGTTGCTGGATATCTTTATCCCAGTCCAGGTATGCAGTTCCAGGAAGGCACCCTTGAGCAACAAGATCATGTATTGCTTGGGGTCTTTCCCTTCAGATCCTTCCTGAATAACCCAAAATGTGAAGATTATTGCGGCGTTTCCTGTTTTCATATTCCTCCATTTTCAACATAAGATCCTTCACAATCCCCTCATGTTCATCGCCTTGTACCTTCAGTGTGACTACATCCTTCTCCAGATTTTCAGCCCATGTTTCCACAGAGGTCATTCTGGCGGTGATTTCAGCACAGGTTCTGCCCACCTTCCTGACGGTCCCTTGTAGCTTTTTTGCTGCCAGGTGTGCTCTCTAGTTGTCAATCTTTACCTCCTCCTGGAAGCTCTTGATTGATTCTAGCACCACTGCTAATGCAGGATCGCTCTTGGTCCCCAAGCCTCCATCCTTAACATTGCCTGTTATTGTGCGGTTTCCCCTTGAGCAAATTGTTTGATCTGACATAGTCGTGAGTTGAAATGCCGAATAGTCCCATCTCAAGTCCTCAGCACTTCGCATTCGGGGGTCTCACATCTCTTTCTCCAGCTTCATTTCTTCTTTTGGAATTTTTTCTTGTCATAAGAGTGTAAGGACGAATCTGAATCGGAGCTGCTGTTCCAGTTGTGGCCTTTCTCTTCGCTGGGGTAGTTATACTCAGGTCTGATATTTTGGATTCATCGGATAGGGAGTAGAATTTTTCCAGGGTGTCAGGTGTCTTGGGCAAGGGCCAAGGGGTGTGTCCAGCTTTGCTTCCAGGGTCCTTTCTGGTCAAAGTGCATCTGATATCGGTTGTTTCTGCATTATTTTGTGTTTCTGCTGTCCGTCTTGGGGCCCAGGGTTAGAGGCTCTAATAAAGGTTTCTTCATTGTCAAGTGTCAAATTTAGGGTAGGGTGTAGTTGGAGGCTAGACCCTGATGCCGCCTCTAGGTTCGCTATGGTGTTGGCGGCAGCAGCAGCATTAGCCGAGGCGGCAACAGTTTGCTCCTTTTGCCCACCTTCCTCCTTTCTTTTTCCTCCTTTTTCCTCCAGAGCCCTGTGTGTGCACCTCTCACTTGGACAAAGATATTCGTAATTAAAGGCTGAGATTTGCCTAAATCCCTGGGGGTCTTTAGTTGTAACAGAGTTTTCCTAGATACATCAGATTTCTCCTTATTGTCACCTTTCTCATTCTTTTCTCCCCCCCTTACCCTTACTCCCACGTGTATAAGTTAGGCTTGGGCGTAGTTCGTGGAGTTTTGCTACACGAAACTCCACAAAGTTACAAAAAAACTCAGCGAAGTTCCGCGAGTGACGGAGTGCAGAGCAAACTGCAGTTTGTGCTTATGTTCCTGCCACTCGGTAGACATTCTTCACGAGAGGCAGCTTGCGCGCTCGTAAACATTCGTAATCTCGAACTTACCGTTCTCGATCGCGACCCGAGAAAAAACTCTGCTGCACATCGCGAAGCAGAGATTTCTGTACTCCGCGAGCTTCATGGAGTGCGGAGTGCAGAAAACTTTGCAAACTCCGCGAACATAGCAAAGTTCACCGTCCAGGCCTAGTATCATTTTGTTTTTCACGATTTTCCGTGGTCATTGTGGCAGGCAGCATGGCAGCCGTTGTTGCGAACAGAGAAGCCTGATTATTTTTAGCTTTTGATGTCTTCCTACCCTGCCCTGCCATCCTTACTTGATTGTTGTAAAGTTGTCTCCCTTTGCAACAATGTTTTCTTTGCCTCAGCACCCAGGGAGCAGGAATCACAGCTCTATGCCAATTACGCTTTTCGGAGGATGAGAATGCGATTTCCTTTAGAGCCAGCAGGGTTGCGAGGAGCGCCAATAGTATCCTCGTCAGTAGGTCAGAGGGGGAATTCCACCACAGGCCAGGAGATGTCAGTGATGCCAGATCAAGCCACATGGATGCAGGAGCCCATGGCAGAACAGGCTGTCTTCGCTCCTCGCCGGTTTCCAAATCCTCATATCGGCTCTGCAGAATAAACACAACTCAAAGGTATTTCATCACGATCCGCTGACATACTTTTTATGCACTTTAAGAGGGCATTCTATGCTTTTTTATTAAATCTAGGGGTCTGACCGGCTGAGCATTGCAAGCAAGATGCTTACTCAGACGCCATCTTGCCTCCTCACATCTTCTCAATAGGCCGACTGATGTATTCGAACGCTTGACTTCAAAAATATCAAATAGGAATTTGGTAATTCGTAAAACAATCTAGGTTTAAATTCCAAGTGGGCATCATTACAATGTGTCCATCCTTTATTACACTTTAAACTCACAGTATAGTGTCTAGATGTAGTAGTAGGTCCAGCATGGAAAATAATAGCCACTGTGGTAAAAGAAATAGATATACAAATTTTAATTTTGCTTTCCAGTTATCTTCCATTTGCTCTACAATGTTGTAGCATTAAAATGAAATATTTTCCATGTCTTTCTATAAGTAATGTAGACAACATCTCTGATTTACAATGTGAACATTTCATATCATGATTGGCTGCTTTTACTAATTTGTTAAAAGGTACTGATTTGCAGTCTGGTAACGTTAAGTATATGACTCGTTCTTTGTCTATTTCAATGCTGGAAGTAAATGAACACTGTTCACATTTATGATCCCACCTGTAACTTAGTCCAAATAGGTTTTCAATCTGTATTCCTTCATGTTCTAATACTCAAAGTGTAACAATTAAAAATTCTTGTGCATCTTGTTGTTATTAAGAGTAAAGGTCAAAGAACCAGTACATATATCAAAAAGATGCCAAACGCTAGAAACAGAATGCATTTTACTTCTGTCACTTACCAACTGTTGAAATACATGATGTATAAAAGAACAGAATGTTTTTTCACGATTTCTCATGATTTCATTATGAAGATCTTATAGCTAAAACACAACATTCAGAATCACATTAGCATAACAGTCGATACTTGAACTATTTTCCAACTGGTATTCTACAATGTCATCAACAGTTTCCATTTTCTTTTTCTTTACAACTTCCCATTTCTCTTCATTTTTTAAAAATTTTTCTAACCTCACTTGAATCTTTGACATATTTCCGTTTTGGACACACTACACGTTTCTCATATTTGGGATATTCACCTAAATCTGGTGTATAGTCTTCTGAAACAATTATACTCTCATACACAATTTACATCAGCACAAAACTTTTTCTCATCGAAGTCAATCAAATACAAACCAAACAATGTTCTGACTCAAGATAATGCAACATATGCTATTCCCTCTTTGAACACTGTATTTCCAATATTTACCAAAGCACTGTCTATACTGAGATGCATTAATAGTTAATGCATATGCTAAAGACAGAGGAAACCGCTTTCTGCGAACATATGTCTTTTACAAGCAAAAATGTATAACACAATGCCCAATCTGTCTTACCTCTTTAATCTAATCAAATTTTATTTTCAAAAACTCTATTCCATCTCTGTTCTGATATTTTACTAAATCAACAACTTTTCCCATTGCTCCATTTACTAAAGCTTATTCTGCATTCAAATGAGCAGTAAAATTACCCAGCAGTTTATCCATAGATGCTCATTTTTTCCTAACAGTTTTAGATACAGACTTTTCCAAAGGGTGCAATTTAATGTGTAGTTTCTCTGTAGGGACAATGGTCACTCCCTGCTGTTCAATTTTATCATTAGCTTCAATTTCAACTATTTCCTGTTTTCCAGTTTCAGAAGCTCTTGATTGAATGTAGAACACTCTTCCAGTGTAGGCATTAGGCAAACTATAGACTTCTTTTCTCCAATCTTCTTGTATATTAGTACAGCCACTATGTTTTCAGTAGTAAACAAGTTCCTTAGTAGCTGACTTTCTAAAGCTTGTTTACCATGTTTTGTCAAACACCAATTCTTGTATCTTTAAGAACATTTCCATAATCTTCATAACTTGCTTGTCGTATATTCTTTAAAAGTTCTTAATATTCAAAATTTAACCAAATGTTCACGTTTCCAATACTTCCGAAATATTTCCTAGTGTCTTCATGCACAAGTGTTTTAAAAAAATTGTTATCCCTTTACAGGAGTTAGTTGTAGTAGATCTCCAAATACAATAAATGTTTTCCTTCAAACATAACATTGTATTCTGTTTTTAAAACCTATTGCATTCTCAAGTATACAAAGGCAAGCATTAAGTACTTTCGGTACTTTGACACTTCATAACAAGCTTCTTCAGACAGCTTCTGATATTACAATTTGTTATTATGTTCAACTGGTAATGTAATATGTATTGTAATATAACGTATAAAGCACAGTCTCCTGCCCTGGGGTGTCTTGGCGCATAAGTAATCTATGTAAACGAATCTCTTTAATATTGTGTGCTGCTAATCCAGTTGGAGCTGTTATAACACAAGATAAATGTAAATCTGTAGTTTTCTGTAGATAACTGGTCAAAACTATAGTTAAAGAACCTTTACCTGTTCCAGCTTGACCACTGATGTGCATAAGAATAGGTTTAAATGATAAACATTAGCATTCTTTTTTACATGCAACAAATCATTTTGTATCTGTTGGGTCACTTGTACATATTGTACTTTTTGTTCAATACTTAGGGGCCTATTCCACTTGGAAGGGCTCCGAACCAGCCGGAAAAAGTACGAGCTGTCCGCGTGTTTTCTGACCGACTCGTACAGCTGTACTAGCAAGCAAGTACGATGCGGGAAACGCGAAATCGCCGACCGTATGTTTTCCGGGTTCAAACCACTGCGTACGTCTCGTCCGTAAGCAAACCATGCCATGCAATGGAGGCGATTTCTGACTGAGCCAGCACAATGCAAGATTCAGACAGCTGGATCAAATTGGAGCCTCCGACACGTAAACACTCCAGGAAGCGGACTTCGGGGTCCGTGCCGGACTCCCCTTCACCTGTAGTTGTACTAGTTGATCACAGGGGGGAGCCAAGAGTCCCCCCTTCACATGCCTGTGCGGTGGGGGTGGCACAGATGCGACCCCACTACAGGGGGCCCCCTTGTGCGCAATGTACCCTTTTTGTCAATGGGAGCCTATGTACGCGACGTACAACAGGCTCCCATTGACTGCAATGGGGCTCCGAGAGACCCGTGTCCGTCAGCACTTGTTGGCATCGCACTCGGGCGTTCGGAGCCCCAGGGCATGAGTCAGTCAGAAAGCCCTCCGGATCTGAGTCGGTCGGAGCCTTCTCCCATTGCGAGATTGGAATCGGCCCCTATGTTGTTCTTCTAAGTTTTCCAACGTAATATTATCCTGTTGTGCTTGTTGCATTGCAATTTCTACCTCATTGCATGGCTATTGCTGCTTCATTTTCGATTATTGGTGGTCCCAGTGGGTCTTGACTCAGTGGACCAGAACTTTGACTATCTTGAGCACTGTCTTTAGCTATTTCAGCTGAAATAGTATTTTCTTGTTCAATTTCATCATTTAACATTTGTAGATATGTAGAGTAAATTGAGCATTGAATACTATTTTTACATGCATTAACGGAATCTTCATAGCAGTGAAAATCTCCAAGTAATTATGTTTCACTAGACCATGGCTTGAACAGTTGCAGAAGTGCTAAATATAAAAATTCTCTCTTATCTGGAGTTTCGCAAATGAGTTTTCTGTGGTTAATAAGATTTCCTTTGGCATGTTTTTCTAAACAACCGTTACATTCAATGACTGAATATTTTCCTTGTTCTATATTTTCTGTAACATTACTTTTACAAGCTATAATTTTGAAGTATATCATACATACATAGCTTTTCCAGATGTGGACTCCTTTTGGGATAGTATGTATTCAACATATTAGTTTTAGGAATGTTTGTATTTTCTGGTTCATTCAGTGCTAAGTATTTGATTTCATCTAATGTTTTCGATACTCTATTTTGTGTTCAGGCAAGACTTAAACTTACCCAAATGATTCCTCTTGACTTTGAATATAAACCGGAAATGCACAAGCGATCCAAACATTCATAGGATCCAATCTCTCTGTGGGAAAGTATTTTAAAGCTAAAGCTGTACATTTTTTTGCTAAGACTCTTCTCTTGTGAAATTTCTTCCCACATTTCTTTAGTCTCTGTCTTTTCTGATTTCGTTATATATGATGTAACATAGTGTGCAATGGCAATTGAATTATCTGCAACATATTGAATCTGCATGTTTGCATTCCACATTTTTAAAATAACTAGATTGTATTCATTAATATACTTTGACTATTCTGTTAGTTTTAAGTTGTATGTATTTTGGGGAGATTTCCAAGTTATTGTATGCCTTACTGCTGTCACAAAAGAATTTACTCTTTCTTTAGAAATTATTGGATGCGGGAATCCGAAACAACACTTTTTTAGCATTTCCCTTTAGACTTGGATTTGCATAGACAGTACTTTCCACAGCGTTGACTTTAAAAACGTAAAACGTGTTGTGTCAAGCTCTTTTCTCCTCCTTCTCTTGGAATGTCACAGGTAATATACTGTTTGATGAAAGACAATACAGTTACATCAGTATCAGTTCCAAATTTTGGTGCATTCTTTATCCATACTAGCATGTGTATATAAGGAGCACCTCTGACTTGGTACTCTTTTCGCAAAAAGAAATCAGTAACTTCTCCAAGAGGAGAATTATTTTTTTTTGCAGCTAAAATACATCATACTTTGAAACCTATAGTTAAAATACCTGCACACATTTACTGGATCCAAAGAACAGAGTGCTCCAGATGTCTTCATTTCAATAATTTTATATTTGAATTTGCTTCTCATAAAATTCAAGTTCATCTTCCCATGCATATTCAGCACGGCTAAGTGTTACAAACCATGTTGGTGTACTTAAGTTTCTTAGCATACATTTAAGTTCAACGTAATAACAAAACCAATATTCATTGGAACCACGTTGACATGCCATCAAATTAATTAACTGTGATTCAAAATTTTCTTCTCTTTGTTGCACTTTGTCCATGAGTTCCTTCGCTAAAAACGTGATTGATGAACTCCTGTTTTTAATATGTGTTTCACTGCATATGAAAGAGAAGGCAAATCACTTTCAAACAGAAGAGGAACTATATATGGAATGCACTGTTGAAATCTAGTATCCTATGGGTACAATCTTGTTGAGCTGCATTCTAAAGCTGGAATCCGTACCAGTCACTCACCAAATCATCCACCTTCTCCCTTTGGGGAACAGCTGTAGAAAACAAAGAGCGTCTAAGCTTTTTTCCCATACACTCATTGGAGTTCCCTTTGCTTTTTTCATTTGAAATAATTCAATGTTTATTTCCTATCACTTCTTTTGAATGTAGAGGATATATTGTGTAATGTTCATAAATCACTTCACTGATGGACTAGTCCACTTTTTCTCTTTGGTCACTTGAAATTTCTGATTCATCTTCTAAACATATTACCTGTTCATCAACATTTACAGTTGTATAATAAATATTATTCTCTACAAGATATAATGTAGTCCTTTGAAGTTTATTAACATCTACAAACTCTTGCCACATTTTTCGACTCTTTGTTGGGACACCATTTACTACAATAACTACTGGCTCATTTATACAGATTGAATAAGAACTGACTCCTAGGCATTCAAATCTGCCAGTTCCTCTGGAATAGCTACTAACTCTATGTTGTTATGTACTGCTCTGGCTGGCATTTTGTTCTCTTCTAATTTGTTGTAACAATATTTACGAATATGTTGATCCGTACCCAACTCAAATCGACCTTCTACCATCAAGCAAGCACCAAATTGCTGCCACTTATCATTCTTTTCCTTTTCACTTTTTAAATATAAATTAACATTCCTAGTTTGACTTCTATAATGAGTACGGCGACATCAAATAAAAACATAGAAGTTGAAGTTAAAATACTTATAAAGCGCACGGCTACCAGGCGGTTTCTTGGCGCTAGGGATGCAAACCCTGGATGGCAGAAGTGCAGGTGCCAGGGCGAGAAGGCTTGTGAGAAGAGGAAGGTCTTCAGCGCCCTGCGGAACTCAGAATAGGAGGCGACAGACCTGATGGTGATAGGAAGGGTGTTCCAAAAAGTGCGGGCAAGGACAGAGAACTTCATGCCCCCAGATTTTTTCTTCTGAAAGCGAGGTACAGAGAGAAGGAACTGGGAGGAGGAGCGCAGCTCTCTGCTGGGTGTGTAAATTTTAATTTTGGAGTTGATGAAGGCTGGAGCCATCCCAGCGCCGGCCTGGAAGTTCGTGCAGCCCAACTTAAATAGAGCACGTTCTCTGATTGGGAGCCAGTGCAAGGCTTTAAGCAGAGGAGTGACGTGGTGTGATTTAGAAAGGCCATAAAGGAGGAGAGCAGCTTGGTTTTGGACCAATTGAAGGCGCCGGAAGGCATAGACGGGAACACCATTATACAAAATGTTGCCATAATCCAGACACGACAAGACCATGGCCATGAGAATGAGTTTCAGAGCCGGGAGGGAAAAGAAACGAGATATCTTACGGATAGTGCGGAGGATAAAAAAACAAGATGAAACCACTGTGCTAATCTGGGAGTGCAGAGTGAGGTGTTGGTTAAGTGTTATCCCCAGAGTTTTAGCTGAGGGGGAAGGTGAGGGGGGTACTAAGGGAAGGGGGCCAAAACAATGAGGTCCAGGGACTGGAGCTGCCACCGGGGTTGAGCTTAAGGTGGTTGCAGTTCATCCAGTCCCTGATGAAGGTCATTACTGCTTGAAAGTTGTGAATGGAATCAGGAGAGTGGGAGAGGTTGAAAATGAGCTGGAGGTCATCGGCATAGTTAAAGACCGTGACCTCCATCTTCTGTAAAGCAAAAATGAGGGGGAAAATGTATAAATTAAACAAAAGAGGGGAAAAGGAAGAGCCTTGAGGAACACCGCAGGAAACGTTACGTGGGGGTGCAGAGAAGTCGGCCAGGTGGACGGCCTGAATGCGGTCCCTCAAGAAGGAAGTGAGCCAAGCCAAGGCGGGGCCCCTGATGCCGGCCGCCTCGACACGGGTGAGAAGGATGGAATGATCAACTGTGTCGAAGACGGCCAACAAATCAAGGAGGACCAGTGCTTGGGTCAAGTTGGCATCGATCCCCCCTCTGAGCTTGTCCATGACAGAGATGACTACTTTTCAGTGGAGTGCGATGGACGAAAGCCCACCTGGCACGGGGCTAAACAGCTGTTGTTCTCGACAAATGTGCTAAAAACCTTGGTGATGTGGCACTCAAGGTATTTTCCCCAAAAATGGGAGGAGGAAAATGGGGAGATAGTTCGGGGGGAGGAAGGATCAGCGCTGGGTTTCTTCAGAATGGGAACTACTATCACTGATTTATGGGGGTCAGGAACTATGCCCTGCTCGAGAGAGTCATTGAGAAAGGTAAGAGGAGGCAGAGGACAAGCCAGAAAAATTTCTCTCAAAACATATGCAGGGCAGATGTCAGTGGGTGGTCCTGACTTGACACGAGCAAGCAGGGAGAGAAAAGTTTCCCTAGTCAGGGTTTTTTTTGATCCATCTGAAAGGCATTGGGCAGAGGCTGAGGGTCAGTAAAAGTGAGGGAGGGCGGTGGTATGTTAGACTTAATTACCGCGATTTTCTCAATAAAAAAAAGGGGCCGATTAGGATGACGGAAGGACCACCACCGCAGGGCCGGCAGTGGCGGTCCTTCCGTCATCTGACAGTAGGTTTCCCTGCCAGATTATGATGGCGGGGGTAAACCTCAGGGAAGCATGACAGATGCAAAGACCATCTGCCACGGTTCCGCAAGGTGGTCTTTTTCCGCACACCTAGCGGAACCAAAAGATAGGGCAGCATTACCACAGTGCCTTGCAGACAATGCCGTAGTACTTATGATATCCCTTTTCACCTGTCTTTTCACGGCGGTCATCCCACCACGAGAAGACAGGCAGGAAGGCATTCGGGGGCTTGTAGCGGGCCCCTCTTATTTTGGGGGAGGCGTTGCTGCACTGGGGCGGTGCCCATAGTACCCCCCTGCATTTCCCTGCACTGTGTAACAAGTACCACGTGGTACCTGCCAGGTAGTGCAGGGAAGTGCAGTGCATGCCATTTTAACATTGCATACAGTGCTGCGGCTAGCAGCACCGTCCGCAATGTTAAAGGCCCGCCATACTGGCAGGCGCATCCTTATTGCAGTGGTGGGACTGCCGCATGTCTGGCACACAAAGATGGCAGGCGGACTCAGGGTCCGCCTGCCATCATAATGAGCCACATAGTTTGGTTTTTCAGAGGACACGGTCTTAAACGTTGTAATTTCTTTAAAAAAATCATCAATACTAATCTCTTTCCCGTGTTCTTAAACATCTTCACTTATCAAGCTCTCATTTTCTACATACTGCTGTGGCGAACTCAAAAAACTAAACTGAATAGTAGCACACATTTTTTGTACATCTCATAATGAACCGTGTAAAAGAGCTGTGTTCATTTCACTTAAACATAATGCAGGAGCTTTTACATAGTACACTTTCCTTACTAACGTGCGCATTCCTGAGTGGCGAACTGCTTACATTGCTAATTGATGAAAAATACTTTTAAACACCTTTTTTGAAAGACAAGCCAGAAAATGTCTGTGCAACTTACTATATTTACTTACATTACATGGATCTAGTCCTTGTAACATCCTAATCTTCTGTTTAACATGTTTTTTGCATACTCTCGTAAAAGTGTTTGCAATATGTTAATAGATTCCTGTTGAATACTGCAAACATACTACAATCCCACTTATATACAGAAGCTTGCTTATGCTTCCCTTGCACTTCTACAGCTATTACTTCTTCCACACTCCTGACAACCATTTTTTACTTTTGGAATGGGACAATCATTTTTCATCTAATAGCATCGACCACTAGTATCAACTGAAAACGCTAATGTTTTCTGTTGAAAGTAGCTTTCATCATTAAGAAAGGCTCAGTAGTAGAAGTGTGCTTCCATTTACCAGCGAAAGTTTTACAAAAGTTACTCCTATTAACAAGTCTTTTTCTTTTGCTCTTGTCTTTTATAAACTTCATTATTTTTTCCAATATTTTGATTCTCTTCAATAGTAAAATAAATCATTTTCGTTTCAAATCAAAATCAGTATCTACTACACTTTCAATGTGTTGTTCTCCTTCTGCTTTGTTCTAAAACTCTTCTATTTCCTGTCATTGCTATCGTATTTCTTTAATTTCTCTGCAACTCCTTCAAGAAAGTGTTCAGTACTCTGACCAGAACAAATGTTATCCTTAGTAACATTTTCATCTTTTTGTAATGAAGTCTTTTTACTTTTCTTTAAATACATCTGTTTTTAGGTCGAGCCTGCCAATGCGCTTGCGCATTGAGCTTGCGTGAGATATTGGGGCTTAACCAGAGCTTAACCATCGGGCAATTCCATGCAGTGCCGGTGAAAAGCGAGTGCACATCAAAGCCACCAGCCTTCTTCCCACAGACATCTGAAGCTTCCCCCCAGCGTGCACTCTGCCTCAGGCATTTATCCTCCACTAATTATTCACTGCCCACAGCCTACCGGCTGTACTTTCACTTTCATGGCCGCCAGGCCGTGACTCGCATTTATTGTCATGTCTGAGGATTACTCATACATAAGTTCATTTGTTGTCACAAAGCATGTCCTTTTACCTTTATTTTGTTCGTTTTTTTAATGATACGCTACAATCGCACGAGAGTACTTTCTTTAATACATGAGAATAATACATCCACACTACTGACACTCCGCAATCTACTGCATCCTCAGATTCACTAGCACTATCCGGCACAGGTCACAGAACTACAAGTCTTTCTTTCACGTAGTTCATTTTAGTTGAACGCATTCTGGATACGCTTGTCACTTCCGGTTTGTCTACATTCCTTTCCAAGATCACCATCGGGCCATCAACATTTCCAGACACCGTTTACAGGAACGCATTGAACACACCGTTTTCAAGTTCCACGTAAGTTTTTTTAACTGTCGCACGCCATCATGCTTGCAGCATGCCCTTTATCCGCTCGCGTTAACAGTATCTTTGTCTCTTTCACAGATACAGAAATTTTGTAATTCACGTACACCATACGTGAGTATTTACTCATCTATTTACCCGGTTCCACATTTGTCACCTCGTCACCTTTGATCACTCCGCTTGGCGCTTTTTTTTTACCCACTTGAATGGTATGATTACCGATCATACTTTACCCGGTTCCACATTTGTCACCTCGCCACCTTTGATCACTCCGCTTGGCGCGTTTTTTTACCCACTTGAATGGTATGATTACCGATCATACTTCCGCATGACATGATCAATCTTGTGGTTTTATGGTTCCTCAATCACTCGTTTATACTTGTCGCACCCAACACCGTAGTGCACCATCATTCTTTTCTCTTCGTCTATATCACACAGTCCAATAAATCCAGGACGCACACCAGTACTTGTTTCACTAGTTGTTACACTTTCTTCCGCCACATTTATTGTACAGGAAGTTGATTGACATTGGTTGCACCAGCACTCCATGCGCACGGTTTACCTTTCTTGTCACATTAAAACGCTTCAGACACACTCGCAGCCCTGTTCCACAGTATTCATATCTGGAGATCTCCACCAATATGTACTGTTGCCGGGGATTTCCCAACATCCTGGGTCTGTTGTGGGTGGAGCCAGGCAGTAGCACCTGGCCTATTCACTGAGCAGGGCTGGGTCCTCAGATGCCCAGCAGGAGGTGGAGCCAGCATTGACACTGGCAGGAGCAGAGCTATCGGCCTCCTGGCAGGAGGTGGGGCTAGGATCGTCCATGGCAGGCACAGAGCCATCAGCCGCTTGGCAGGAGGTGGAGCCGGCATTGTATCAGGCAAGGCAGGCTATCAACAACTACTCTCAATGTAAATGTCCCACTCATCCAACACTGACTCATCCAGACCTGTGGAGCCACCCAGCTCCTGTCACACACACGCAAGACCAGCAGAAACCAGATATGGTTAGACAAGAAAATAGACACTTTCTAAAAGTGCTATTTTCAAACCCAGGGTCCAAAAACCATCCACACCAATGGATGCGTAATTAAACCCCGAGTTCAGGGATACCACACTCGACATTGCACCATGCTCCCCGAGCCGCTAGGATCATAGCATTAATAATCCCGGCGGCCCATTCTAACTAATGGAGAGCAGGTTACCTCGCAATAGTGAAGAACGAAAATGGCTGTAATTCACTATTAGGACAGGCCAACTTGGTCAGGCGTGTCCTACCTTATACTTACAATGCACCCTGCCCGTGGGCCTACCATAGGGGTGACTAACATGAAGTCAAGGGAAGGTTTGAGGGGCTGGCAAGTAGGTATACCTGCGCAGCCAGCGTGCCAGTACAAGACTGCACGTGGGTCTCGCAATGACCGACCCTCAGACATTCTTTTACGAGGCCGCTCTTGTGGGTGGCACAACACGTGCTGCAAGCCCACGAGCGGCATTTGTATTTACAAGCCCCGGCACTCCTGGTGCGCTAGACTAGGGACTGAAAGTAAACCAAACAAGCCAAACATGGATACAATCAATACATCAATTTAACAACGGGAGCACTTGCGCTATGGCACTGATCAGCAGTGACACGGCGCCCAAAGCATATACCAGCAAAACATCGAAAAACAGTAGAGGCAAACAGAAAAAATGGAGGAGAGACTCAAGCCAATGATGTCAGGTCTAACACGTGTCCCCTCCAGATGAAATGTGGGGAGAACTACCCTTGACCGAGGGAGTCCTCATCACTAAGGCGGAAAAATCTGGACAGACCATCAGCATTGGCGTGATCTGTACCAGGGCAGTGCTCCACCGTAAAGTCCATCCCCTGTAGAGAAATGGACCACCTCAACAGTTTCGGATTCTCACCCCTCATCTGCATCAACCATCTGAGGGGCCTCTGGTCTGTCTGAACCCGGAAGTGAGTCCCAAACAGGTAGGGTCTTAGCTTCTTCAGCGCCCAGACCACAGCAAATGCTTCTCTCTCTATCGCACTCCACCTCGTTTCCCTGGGAAGTAACCTCCTACTGATGAAGGCTACAGGCAAGTCTCGGCCCTCTTCATTCACCTGAGCTAGAACAGCCCCCACGCCATGCTCTGAAGCGTCCGTCTGGACAATGAATTCTTTCGAAAAGTCGGGTGCCTGGAGTATAGGTGCTGTGCACATTGCAGTTTTCAGGGTGTCAAAGGCCGTTTGACAGGCATCAGTCCGGATCACGTTTCGTGGCTGCTTCCTGGAAGTCAGCGAAGTCAAGGGGTGCACAATGTTACCGTAATCCTTGACAAACCTCCTGTAGTAACCCGTGAGTCCTAAGAAGGCTCTCACCTGAGTTTGGGTTTTGGGCGGCGCCCAAGCCAGGATGGTATCAATCTTAGGTTGCAGGGGGGCAAACTTGCCGCTCCCTACTTGGTGCCCCAAGTACACCACCGAACCCTGCCCAATCTGGCACTTACTGGCTTTGATTGTGAGGCCTGCTCCGCACAGGGCCAACAACACTTCCTGGAGGTGGCGCAAGTGTTCCTCCCAGCTGGCGCTGAACACTGCGATGTCGTCCAGGTAGGCGGCACTGAAATCCTCCAGTCCAGCCAAGACCTGGTTGACCAACCTCTGGAAGGTGGCAGGGGCATTCTTCATCCCAAAGGGCATCACCCGGAACTGGTATAGCCCATATGGTGTGGAGAATGCGGACCTCTCTTTTGCCCCATCAGTCAAGGCGATCTGCCAGTACCCAGACGTCAAATCAAACGTACTAAGGTACCGGGCAGCCCCCAACCGATCGATGAGCTCATCAGCTCTGGGGATGGGGTGCGCGTCAGTCTTCGTGACCGAATTGAGCCCTCGATAGTCCACGCAGAACCGGAGTTCTGGTGAAGCACCAGGCGCTGCAGCCTTCGGGACCAAGACCACTGGGCTGGCCCAAGGACTGCTAGAGGACTCAATCACCCCTAACGCGAACATTTTGGAGACCTCCTCCTTAATGTACGCTCTGACCTTGTCAGTCACCCTGTAAGCCTTGTGCTTCACAGGAGGGCTGTCTCCGGTGTCAACGTCATGGACACACCAATGAGTGACACTAGGAACCAAGGAAAACAGATCCGGGAATTGTCCCAACAGGTGGCGACAATCCTGTTTCTGTTCAAGGGTCAGTGTGTCAGAGAGGACAACACCATCCACTGACCCATCTTGCTCTTTAGCACACAGGAGGTCAGGAAGAGGCTCACTCTCCTCCTCCATTCCATCATCCGTAGCTAGGAGCATGCCCACTTCGGACCTTTCTAAGTGGGGCTTCAAACGGTTGACATGCAGGACCCGCAAGGGGTTCCTGGGAGATTTCAAGTCCACCAAGTAGGTGACATCGCTCTTCTTCTCCACAACCTTAAACGGTCCAGTCCACCTGTCCTTGAGCGCACAAGGTTCCACAGCGGACATGACCCACACTTCCTGACCAGGCTGAAGCTCTACCAGAGTCGCATTCCGGTCGTACCATCGCTTCATCTCCTCCTGGCTGGCCTCCAGATTTGCCTGAGCAAGTTCTCTGAAGCGCCGAGTCTGGTTCCGGAAGGCCAGCATGTAGCTGTATACATCCTGGGGAGGTTTCCTGGGAGATTGCTCCCAGCCTTCCTTGACCAGACTCAAAGGCCCTCTTACCGGGTGACCGTATAAGAGCTCAAAGGGGCTGAACCCTAGAGACTTCTGCGGCACCTCACAGTAAGCAAACAACAGGCATGGCAAGAGGACGTCCCATTTCCGCCTCATTGGTTCTTCAAGACCCATAATCATGCCTTTAAGGGTCCGGTTGAATCTCTCAACCAGCCCATTTCCTTGAGGGTGGTAAGGAGTGGTGAACTTGTAGGTTACCCCACACTCCTTCCACAGAGACTTCATATAGTTCGAAATGAAGTTGGTGCCTCGGTCTGACACCACCTCTCTGGGGAACCCCATCCGGGAGAAAACACCCATCAGTGCCCGTCCCACCACGGGGGCCGTCACTGTTCGGAGAGGGATGGCTTCCGGGTACCTCGTGGCATGGTCCACCAAGACCAGGATAAACCTGTTGCCTAGGGCTGTCTTGGGGTCCAGGGGCCCAACAATGTCAATGCCCACCCGGTCAAAGGGGGTACTGACCACTGGAAAAGGTTGGAGGGGAGCCTTCTGCTTCCTTCCGCTTTTCCCACTTGCCTGGCAAGTGCGACAAGTCTTGCAATGGATGTCTACATCCCTATGCATCTGAGGCCAATAAAAATGGGTGACAAGCCTGTCATAGGTCTTGTCCTGCCCCAGATGTCCAGCTAACGGAACGTCATGAGCCAAACCCAGTAGGAAGGCTCTGAAGCGCTGGGGTACCACCAGCACATGGGCTGACCCAGGCTCAGCAGCCTTAGGCTCGCTATACAGGAGGTCGTTCTCCCAGTACACAAAATGTGACCCTGACTGATCACCTGAGGATTGGGCTGAGGCCTGCTGCCTCATGCCCACAAGAGAAGGGCACACTTTCTGTTCCGCACAGAATTCCTCCCTGGAGGGACCACCATCCTGCTGCCAATGGGTCAGCTCGGGCAGGTCTCCCAGTTCGGCAATTTGTTCCCCGGTGGGCTCCAGGGCATCCCCCTCAGGGCCTACCTCCTCCTGGACCACGGGAACTACGGGGGCCGGTCTCCCGCGCCTCCTGCCTCTTCTCTTCACAGCTGGGTCCTGGGCCGTACTTTCAGGCTCCGGGACCCCATCAACACCCTTACTCGCTGTCATCGAACGAGTGGTTGCACACACCCACTCTGGCACACCCAACATTTTCAAGTGCGCCGCTCTCTCCACCTTCGCCCAAGGGGAGTCTTCTAAATCATTGCCCAGGAGACAATCGACAGGCATGGCGGGCCTCACAGCAACCTGAAGAGTACCTGAAACTCCCCCCCATTCAAAGGAAACCTGAGCTACCTCACACTCTTTCTGGGAGTTGTCAGCAGCTATCACGGGGTAGAATGCTTGGGGAACCACCTGCTCTCTGGACACTAAGTGACACTTGACAGCTGTCACACTCGCTCCGGTGTCTCTGAGAGCTTCCACTCTATGGCCATTAATGGTCACCCACTGCCTATATTTACTAGTGTTACTAGGCAGAGGGGGTGGAGGGACCATTTGCATGTCTCCTAGCGAGACCAGGGACATTTCTGTGGGACCCCTCCCACCATGGACAACCATCTCCTCCCCTCCCAGGGCTACACTCGCCAACTGACGGGGGGGTGCACTCGGCGGTGCATTCGATTTCTTCATGGGACACTGGGGATCGTAATACCGGTGTCCCACCTGCCCACAAGTGTAGCAGGTTAGGGGGCCCCTATGAACAGGCTTACCCGTCGGGGCCCCTGGCTTCTTCTCAGGGGGAGGCTGGGAACCTTTCCCTTGGTTCCCTTGGGGATTACTTTGGGGCCCTTTCTGAGACTCCTTCTGTTTACCCTTGTCCCCCCCACTCTTCTGCTGGGGACCCTGCCAACCTTTGGCTGAGTCTCCCACTGGACCCTTGTGGACCCTGGTACTGACCCAGCGGTCCGCCTCCTCTGCAAGTTTTCTAGGGTTAGATATCTTGCTATCAATCAGGTGCTGGCGCAGCTCTGGAAAACAGTTATTAGACAAATGCTCCCAAGCAAACAAATCATAAAGAGCTTCATAACTTTCCACTTTGCTGCCCTTCACGCAACCATCCATGGCTCTGCAAAAATAAGACACATATTCAACCCACGTCGTACCAGGCAACTTCTTACATTCTCTAAAAGCTTGTCTGTACTTCTCCGGGGTTAGGCCATACCGCAACATTAAAGCATCCTTCATATGAGCATACGACATCCTATCCTCAACAGGCATGTCTAACAGGGTATCTCTCCCCTCATTCACAAAGCGACCCCACAACCCCGCTCCCCAATTCTTCACAGGGACCTGGTGGGCCAACAATGCTAGTTCATATGCTTTAAACTACTGACCAATATCTTCGTTTCTATGATAATCCTTTATCACATCTTTGGGAAAGTAAAACTTACTTTCTGCAGGCTCGGATGGGTTGCTGCCACCAGAGGGATTCAACTCTAACTTCTTAGCTTGGATATCCAGTTCCCTCAACCTGGCTTCACGCTCCAAAGCTAGCTTCTCTCTTTCAAACTCTAACTTTTTGATCTCCAACTCAGCTTCCCTTCTACCTCTTGCATTTTCTAACTCCAACTGCCCATTTATCTTTAGCCTTGCCATCTCCATGGTGTAAGCTCGCTCTTTCGCCCTTTCTTCTCTTTCTTCAGGGGAAAGACCTTTGGAGGAAACACTGCTACCGGGAGAGGACACAGGCCCATTCACTGGCACCTCCTCATCCCCTTCCTCTGTGGGTACCACCACCACATCAGAGGGATCTCTGGACTCCCACGAGGCCTGTAATGCTTTGCGAAGATCATCTTTTCTCGAGAGGCCTGTGGTAGGAACTTTAAACTGGTCGCAAAAGTGTTTCAGCTCATCTTTCTTGTATTTCTTAAGCTTATTCCTCTCAAACTCCTCCACAACAACGACAGCAGGGGCAGTGACTCCGTTGTCACTCATGGTCAAAACTGGCAGTGTTCAAAAAAATCAAGCTTCCGGAAAGCGGAGAACAAAAAATAGGATCCTTCCCAATTAGATTGTGACTGCGTTATGGTCTGCTTTCACTATGTAGCACACACTAATCACTGTACATGGGTCATAAATGCAAGGTCCACATCCTCACCGCTGCATCCAATGTTAGAACCGGCTGTCTCTAGTTGGCAGAGGTATGCACTTCTGACAAATAGGGACACACCTTTTCTAGTCAGGGCAAGGGGATCACACCCTTCGATAACCCCTGCTCACCCCCTTGGTAGCTTGGCAGAGCAGAACAGGCTTATCTCAGAGGCTGTGTGTTAAGCAATTATGACCACATACAGTAATAAAGTGAATACACTACAAATGGACACGACACAGTAGTATTATAAAAATAGGTTTTTTTATATAAGGCTTAGCAAGGGACCAAATAACGACAAAACTGTACACAATCGGAATAAATACGTTGGGAAGGAAAAAGGATAGTTCAAAGGTAGTTTCTTCTTTAGCACAAAGCCTTTAGTATCAAGCAAATCTTCTTCTTGGAAACACAGTTCTTAGCAACAGGGTAACTCCCACGGGAGCTACACGACGTCGAGGCAAAGTTAATCCACAGGTTCGGCGTCGACCGCGAGGAGCGCTACGTCGAGCCTGGAGTCACACGGACCCCCAACAACACAGTACCTTAGGAAAAATGAAGCACACGATGATCAGCGGTGTCGAGCAATCCGGCGTCGCGTCTTCGGTGTCGATCAGGCCTCAGCAGGCGTCGTCGATGATGCGGTTGCACAGAGTGAGCAGCGCTCACGGCGTCGAAGGGCACACGGTTGATGCGATCAGCAGCGGTGCAGACACGAGGTCCTCTGGAGCTAGAGCCGTACTCCCACTCACTGGCGTTGCTGCTGGCGTCGGTCGGGCCCGGCGGCCGGTCGTCGAGGAAGCGGGACACTGGGGCCGTTACCCACTGCGTCGAGCTGGATTCGGCGACGTCCGTCGGCGTCGAGATTGCTGGTTCCTTCAGAGGTGCTGGATTCACGATTCCAGCATATAGCACTTTAGCAGATGAAGTCCTTTAGCCCTGTGACTTCAGCAGGAGACTGGCACTCTTCCAGTCCTTGGAGATTTTCTTAGCAAGCGTGAGAGTACACACACAGTTCCTTTCTCCTGGTTCCTTGGCAAAAATAAAGAAGCACTGCAGGATTCCCCCCAGCAACAGCACACTGGCAGAAGGGGTAGGCAAGTCCTCAGATCAGCAGGCCTCTTGTCCTTGGTTACAGGGTTCCTTGTCAGAAGTGATCTGATTTCTTAGTTCAGGGGTCCTTCTCTTATACCCCTTTTCGTCTTTGATCCCTTTGTCCATGCCGGGGATTTCCCAACATCCTGGGTTTGTTGTGGGTGGAGCCAGGCAGTAGCACCTGGCCTATTCACTGAGCAGGGCTGGGCCCTCAGACGCCCAGCAGGAGGTGGAGCCAGCAATGACACTGGCAGGAGCAGAGCTATCGGCCTCCTGGCAGGAGGTGGGGCTAGGATCGTCCATGGCAGGCACAGAGCCATCAGCCGCTTGGCAGGAGGTGGAGCCGGCATTGTATCAGGCAAGGCAGGCTATCAACAACTACTCTCCCCCTACTCTCAACGTAAATGTCCCACTCATCCGACACTGCTCATCCAGACCTGTGGAGCCACCCAGCTCCTGTCACACACACGCAAGACCAGCAGAAACCAGATATGGTTAGACAAGAAAATAGACACTTTCTAAAAGTGCTATTTTCAAACCCAGGGTCCAAAAACCATCCACACCAATGGATGCCTAATTAAACCCCGAGTTCAGGGATACCAAACTCGACATTGCACCATGCTCCCCGAGCCAGCTAGGATCATAGCATTAATAATCCCGGCGGCCCATTCTAACTAATGGAGAGCAGGTTACCTCGCAATAGTGAAGAACGAAGATGGCTGTAATTCACTATTAGGACAGGCCAACTTGGTCAGGCGTGTCCTACCTTATACTTACAATGCACCCTGCCCGTGGGCCTACCATAGGGGTGACTAACATGAAGTCAAGGGAAGGTTTGAGGGGCTGGCAAGTAGGTATACCTGCGCAGCCAGCGTGCCAGTACAAGACTGCACGTGGGTCTCGCAATGACCGACCCGTAGACATTCTTTTACGAGGCCGCTCTTGTGGGTGGCACAACACGTGCTGCAAGCCCACGAGCGGCATTTGTATTTACAAGCCTAGGGACTGACAGTAAACCAAACAAGCCAAACATGGATACAATCAATACATCAATTTAACAACGGGAGCACTTGCGCTATGGCACTGATCAGCAGTGACACGGCGCCCAAAGCATATACCAGCAAAACATCGAAAAACAGTAGAGGCAAACAGAAAAAATGGAGGAGAGACTCAAGCCAATGATGTCAGGTCTAGCACACACATAAATACAAAAATTGTCATTTACAAGACCAATAGCTCAAACTTTCCTAATGCGAGACCAATTGCATTGCAAATGCTTGTTTTAGTATTCTTCTCTTTTCGTCTTTTCTTGCCATCTTGAATCTGTGATCCCAAAAAAAATCTGAAAAACAAAGAACAGTTTCAATAGTTTGTTACAAGAATTAACAATTTTAAATTAATTACATATGAATACTGATATTAACTAGTAAGCAATAATTTACAATTTCATTGCTATTCTCTGTATTAGAAATAAAAAAAACAAAAGCGTACTAACAAGCAAAAGAACTGAAGAAAGAAGAAAAATAGTAGTGAAAGACAAAGAAAGAGACAGAAAGAAAAATACAATGTTTAGAAAAACCTAAAACAAATACACAAACAACAACCAAGCTACTAAAAAGTGTGAAAAATTCAGAAAGGGACAATAGAGCTGCGGAAAGAGGCAATAAAATTGAAGAAAGAAACAACAGAAGTGCACAAACATGCAAGAGAATGCACAAAGATGCACAAAGATGCAACAGTGATGCTGAAAGAGGCAAGACAACTCCAAAACAGGGAACACAGGCACAGAAATAGGCAGGAGGGGTGCACAAAGAAGCAAGACAGGTGCAAAAACAGGCTTGCAACAAACATGCTGAAACAGAGAAAAGGGGTGCAGAAACATACAACATGGGTGGAAAAAGAGGCAAGATTACAGCCAAAAGAAAAAACCGAGGTGGAGATAGACCCAAGACAAGTGCCGAAGAAGCAACAGACCTGCTTAAAGTGGCAACACAAGTGCATTAAGAATCAAGACATCTGCAGAAAAAAGTGAGGTATAGAAAAACAACCAGAGGTGTACAAAAAAGCAAAAGAGCTGTACAACTGGGAAAGAGGCCTACATAGAGAAGCAAAAAAGGTGCAGAAACAAAGAAGACCAGTACAAAAACAAGCAACACAGTTCCAGAAACACACAGGAAGGATGCACAAACAAACAACACAAGTACAGAAACAAAGAACTAACATGCTGAAACAGTCCACAGAAGTATACAAACAAGCAACAGAACTCCAGAAATTCAAAACACCAATCTTTGCAATGTTAGTATTGTAAGTTCCACCATACTCTTCACACCATGCATACATCTGTCTGTTAAAATATCCTGGCAGAGAAATTAGTGATTAGGCTAGTTTGTGCGAGTCTGTGGATAGCTACCTTTGAAGTACGCGTTATACATTTTGGTATGTTCTTCAAATGGAAAGCGCAGTCTCTCTAGTAGAAACAAGTGCATGGCCTTGCATCTAATTCATATCTCTACTTGTACATCTATTTTCACACGTAATACGCCTACGATGGTACATCTATCAAACACATATATATATATTGGTATCCTTCTTTCATGTAGGATGTCACTAACAATTCAACAAAGGAAACTAATCACTAATACCTCTGCCAGCATGCTTTAAGGCTCACTTTTATCTAGCACCTGTATTATTCAGCAGCTACTAAGAGTGTAGAGCCTAGCCAAATATAAAGCATGGACCCTTTGCATGTCACTGTTGTGTCATGAAATTCCTGAAAACATACATACATGTCTGTGCTTTTTTGTTAGTGACATCATACATAAAAGAGTATACAAACACATATATATCTGTGTTTTGTAGGTCTACGATCTTCACTTGCAGAACATGTATGAAATTACATGGCTAGTGCCTCCGTAAATTAATGAGTGCAAGAGTAATGTCTGGCTGCTTGGAACCCTGCATGGGTAGTGCCTGAGTGAATGGATTAATCCAACTGTAGTGCCTGTGTCATTGGATGAGTGTATAGGTAGTGCTTCACAGAATAGATCAGTGCATGTGTAGTGCCTGAGTGAATGAATGAGTGCAAAGGTTGTGCCTGATTCATTGCACAATTGTGTTGGTAATGTCTTATTAGTCAATGTGTGCATAGGTAGTGCATCCTTGATTGCATGAGTGCATGGGTAGTGCCTGTGTGATAGTTTGAGTGCAGCAGTAGTGCCTGCATAATTCCATAAGTGTATGAGTGTTGATATGGATAGGGACAAGGTTGCATCAGATCTTTTTGAAAATTTAGCAAAAGGCATTCCATTGGTCAATACTGCCACTAGTAACAATACACAACGCAGAGAAGGACTCAAATAGAAATTCATAAAATTATAAAGTTTAAAGAAAACAGAAAAGTCACGTTGGTGGGACAGCACAACTTTAAAACAATACCTATGGCTTAACAGAGTGCCCAGGGGACTTCGTTCACAAATATTTCCTACATTTGATGACCTTGACGACGATCTTTTAGGTAAATGGGAGGAAACACCTACTAGCAACAATAACACTCTAATCCATAGACTTATAGAAAACGCTGATCATAAAGTGACCAAACTGCAGTTAGAAATTTCAAACCTAGAGAAAGAGTTAGAAGAGCTGAACCTGAAAGACACAACAGAGAAAAATGACACCATTTTGAATGACATCCTTGCTAAACACCAAAATGACATTAAGAGAGGATGCTATCGCAAGGATGTGAGAGAGCATTGGTACATGATCCTTGCACGACTCATATTTGAACCATGTGTATAATAGATAAATAGCGCCACTTGACAGGGAGAAATGTCACCAAACATTATAATATCATCTAATAATACATAGATGCTAGTATTCCACTTCAAACATGTGGAAAACATTGGGAAAGAAAGACAAGTAAAAAACACACATATATAAACATATAGACAATCTAAACAACATATCTAAAAAAGAGAAATACATGAAACACAAAGCATCATATTTAAAAAACAACTTGCGTACAGAGTGATCATACTCAAGATAATGTATTACATTTCTTATGCAACATGGATCACGTCATAAATTACAAATTCAAGTGATAACATGTGACCAAACTTTGTCGATATCAAAACAATTGTATCCATGGAGATCCTTTTAACTGTCATGTTGTTATACCTTTTGTAATACAGATACCCCCTTTTTCTTCACCCCCCCTTTTCTTTTTTCATAATTGTGTACAAATCGATGTTTATATGTATTTTTTTTTAAATGTCGTGATTGAAATGGATTAGGCGGAGCCGGTAATTCGATGACAGCTTTTCGTTTGATTACAGCAGTAAAGCCAGTCAGCCTCAGAGATATCAATGCCGAGGTCCGCACTCTATGCCTCCCTCGCACGATCCGAGAAAATGGGGATTGACACTAGGGAAAGAGAGTACAGTTTGGTGACTAACTTGTGCGGCGACGGGGAAGTACATATGAAGTGCAGAGCTGGAAGGGTGGGCGGGGCTGAGGGAATGTGGGGTGCAGCTTCCGGCAAGTGGCGCGTAGCTGATAGAATAAAAGCAGGTCCTGCAACCCTGAGGAGTCTGGGAGAGAGTAAAAGGAGTTCTCTGGGTATAGATCCGCCACCGTCCTTAAACCCAATCGCGTCGCATGTCGGGACATGCTGGAAGACTGAAGTGAGGGGAAATCTGGGTGGTTTACAATTGGCATGGAGTTGGCAGAGAGCAGAAGGAAACCAGAAAGCCGACGCAGGCCAGACCAGGCCCAACATAACGTCTTGACCGTGTCAACCTCCGCCCTAGGATGCACCGCGGGCACCAACAGAGCAGTGGACAGGGGCCTAGGAGAAGCGACATTGGTCTCAACTATGACGTGGGGCTGATAGGGGGTGGGGTGAATCCAAAAGTGCAGGAAACTGGCCTGGGCACATAAGGCACAGATCCTGAAATCAGGCGTGTCCATTCCACCGGCAGACATGGGGAGAGTGAGAATATCATAAGCCATCGTTTTGCGAAAGAAATGAGAAGTGAGGGGGATGAGGATATTTAAGATGAGAAAAAGGAATTTAGGTATGACCACCATTTTGGCTATTGCGATTCGGCCCGCAAGAGATAGTGGATGTCGGTTCCACTATGGGATCCTGGATTCAAACCAGTCTAGCCCCCGCCCGTAGCTTGACCTCCACAGTTCATCCAAATCCCTACTTAACCAAATGCGAAAGTAGCGCGTGGGGCCGGAAGCCCACTTGAACAGAAAATCAGGTGGGAATGGCACAGTGGCATCAGTCAAGGGGAATAGAACAGACTTGCTCCAGTTCACCTGGATGCCCGAAAGCCCGCCAAAACGTATGATTTCCTGGACCAGGGGGCTGAGGTTTTTCCTGAGGATGGCGAACATATAGGGTAACATCTTCCATGTACATTGAGATGAGTAGGGAACGGGACGAGAATCCAGTACCCCGGTGAGTATGGTGCTGCCGAAGTCTGGCGGCCAGGGGCTCCATCCCGATGGCAAAAAGCATGGGCGATAACGAGCACCCCTGGCGTATGCCAGGGGCAATACTAATGGGGTCGTAAACCTGACCATTAATGCGGAGACGTGCCGATGGATTGGTGTCAAGGAGTTTAACCTTACGCAGAAAGATGTCGCTGAAATCCATACGTGGTAGGATGTAAAATAAGAAGGGCCACTCCAGCGTATTGAACGCCTTAGTAGCGTCAAATAGGGCAGCCACTGTCGGCAGATTGGGATTAATTTGATGCAAGACAGAGAAAATGGTACGATGGTTATGTGAGGTTGCCCTACCAGGAATGAAACCAGATTGATCGGGAGGGAAATGGTGGGCATTAGTAGAAGAAGACAGGAGGCAATCAATTTAGCAAAGATTTTGTTATCTATGTATATAAGGGAAAGGGGGTAGTAGGAGTCGCAATGGTCGGCAGGCTTGTCAGGTTTGAGAAGCAAGGTTATCAACGCCTCATGCAAAGATGGCGGGAATAGACCGGTATCAAAAGACTCATTGTACATGGCCACCATATGCGGTTCCAGGATGTCAGCGAACGTTTTGTAGAACGAGGCTGGCAGGCCATTCAGGCACGGGCCTTGTCACCAGGTAAGCTATTGATGGCTGCCAGTATTTCTTCCCTGGAAAACGGTTCATCAAGGAATTTACGATGGTAGTCTTCGAGCCAGACGAGGGCATTGGAATTAAAGTATTGATCAAACTCTTCCCGTGGCAAAGGAGTGCCGGCAGAGTAGAGTTGTGAATAAAAATCGAGTAAACAGCATTTTACGGGGAGGTAGTCCTATCCGGGCTGCGATCACTGAGGGCTGTTATATAGGAGGCAGCTCGCAGTGGGCGAAGAAGGTTAGCAAGAGTACGCCCTGGGTGGTCCCCCTCCCCAAAGCGGCGCCCCCCCCTCTCTGCCCTGAAGAGACAGTTCACAGCCAGCTTCATCCGAGAATTCGGTATGCTTTTGGCATAGCAGCGCCAATGTCTCAGGGCTAGGGCACGCCGCCTGGGCGGCGCCAGTTCCTTAATTGCCTCCTCATGCTTAGCCAGGGTGGAGCGAATAGAGCGGAGGATGCCTGCCTGTTTAGAAATACATTTGCCCCGATTGACGGCCTTGAAACCCTCCCATAGGGTGGAGGCGGAATCTACGGAACCCGTGTTTAAATCGAAATTGTTGGTGATCGCAGTATGGATGTCCGCACAAAGCACAGAGTCCCGGAGGGCATAGGGAGGAAGACACCCAGTGAAGGCCCGTCACGGGGAATGAGGAGGCCTGAGACGGATCTGGACAGGCGCATGTTTGGAGAACATGCGAGCCATGTGCACTGCATCAGTGAACCAGGACAAGACATCCGGAGAGGTCCTCACGCCAGTGACACAGGTGCCTTCATGAGCATCAGGACGGAGGGGGCGCCAGGCATCATAGAGAGCGTTGTCAGTTAGAATAGACGTAAGAGCTGTAGCTGCATGCGGATGGGATGTGTAAGAGCCAGAGCGATCTAGGGTAGCCGAAAGAGTGACATTAAAATCCCCACCCCAAACCACCGCCACGGGGCCGCAGGAGGAGATGAGGTGCCACACCTGATTAAAAAATTCCGGGTCATCGGAGTTGGAGCCTTAGACAGCGGCAATCATGACAGACTGGGTCAATAGTAAACCATTGAGGATCGCATACCTGCCCTCTGGATTGAGGAGTACCAGGTCGGTCTGCCAAGGAAGGCCCCAGGGCAGCAGAATTGAGACGCCCCTGGCATACGACGGGTATGTTGAAGAGTGGGATTTCCCCCAATAGCGAGATTGGAGTCTGGAGACGGATCCGGGCAACAGGTGCGTCTCCTGTAAGAGACTTATATCCACTTTGTGTCACTGTAGGTGTGAGTCTATCAGTCGGGCCTTGCGGTGATCATTCAAGCCCCGGACATTCCAAGTACATCAGACAATGTTAGCCATAAGGAGGCGGGTCAAGGTGCAGCACCTTGCGGCGTGGACGACAGCCTACGCAGACTAGCACAGCACACATATAGAGCATGGGAGGCAAATAGGTAGGGAGCAGCGCAGGCAAATAGAAACAGAAACAACCATACAGTGGTGAAGTAAAGCCACAACCCCAGTATTGGAGTATGAAACCCCCACAGTAACCCACACCCACCCCAACCAAACCATAGCCTGCAGGAACACCCCCCCAACCCACCCCACCCCAGGAACCCACAACTGGGAAAGGGAAGGACAGCAAAGGAGAAGGGACTCATCTCATGGAAGCATGAAGCAGGGAGGCCAAGCTGTAGTGGTGTTAGGCATCCAAAACAGCAGAAATTAAGACAAAAACAAACAGAGTCTACACAGTCAATCATTGTCACTGAGATGACCAGAGCCATCAGCCTGAGATTTAGGAGGAGAGGAGCGAGCGTCCTTGTCGAGTCTTTTAGCAAATGCCATAGCCTCCTGCGGATCAGAGAAGACAAGTGTTTTAGTGCCTTGTAGGCCAAGGAGTACGAGACCTCATATTTCTGTAGCAGGCGCTTGGCAGGCAGAAATTCTTGCTGGGCCCCTTGGACTGTGAGGGGTGTAGTCTGGGTAGAAGGAGAGTGAGTGGCCCTGGTGATTGATGGTGCCCTTGTCCCGCGCAGCCGAGAGTATGGCATCCCGATGACGATAATTCAAGACTTTAGCTATTATCGGCCCCAGGAGCAGCCGGGACCAGGGCGCGGGCAATAGAACGATGAGCACGCTCCACAATAAACACTGATGAAGGAACATCTCCAAAGAGCTCCCAGATCAACTATTCAACAAAGTCCTCCATTTTAGAAATGTTGGTGGATTCAGGGAGGCCCGTGATGCAGAGGTTGCTCCGACAGGAGCGGGCCTCTAAATTCTCGTTCTTCTCACGAATGACCCCCAAGATTTTATCCATTTGAAGCAGTTTCTGATGATCCTGGGTGGCGGCATCCTCTGCGTCCGACACCCTGGTCTCGACAAGAAGTAAGCGGTTGTTGTGAGAGTCCTTGACCGAGTCCAAACGAGCTGAAAGCTGATCCAGCTGGGTCGCAATTCCAGTCACTGTTGACTTGACGTCCAGCGTGATTGCCTTGAGGTCGTCATCCCGAGTGGAGGGGGCATCCATGGTGACAGCAGAGTCGGCGCCCTCAGAGCAAGCGCCGTCCTGACGTGAAGATCTCCGGAGCTCAAATGCAATCTTGAGCTGTCTAGGGTCAGTTTTCCCCATGTTGAAAGGACCAGCCGGCAAAAGCAGGGCTAACACAGAGCAACCGGCGGCCCAGGAGAACAGGGACGCACCTCCCACTAGGAGCCGACAGTATCCGATAAATAAATGTCAATCAGGAGCCCCGATGAAGACTACAGCAGTCCGGAACAATGGCCCCAGGACTAGTAAGGGCGGCCGAGGTGGAGATCCAGCAGAGCTCCCAATGACCCCCCCTCGCAGCCCACCACATTATAGACGAGCAGCATAGGAATGTGAGCTGGGGCCCCAGCTAGCCCCAGACAGATGCGCCACAGGCCAGCACGCCCCCAAGAGGCGGTACGGCAGCCGCACAACTCGCACTATGCCACTGGGCCGGACCACCATGTGTCGAGGTCTGGATGATGCAAGGCGCACCATAGGCACCAAAGGAACAGGCGGAGGAGAGGAAAGTGTCCCCAGATGACAGCAGGAATTTAAGGGTGGTAGCGGGGGCCCACGACACCCTAGGGAGCAGCCTGAGCCGAGGAGTCTGTCAGTGAAGAGGGTGGGAGCTTCAAGGTAGGGCCCAGAGTGGGGGGGCACCAGGCTCCTGAGGCGACCCCCCGTGGAAGGCAGGCGGAGGGTGGATGTAGTGCGTAGGTCCTAGAAGCGGCAACACAGGACCCACAACAGTAAGGGCGGACACCAAGGTCCAGCGGTGTGCCCCGGGGCCAGGGAACAGGCCAATGGAGGATGCAGTTGAGCTGCCCCAGGCCAGATCCCCAGCCCTCAGTTTACTGGGGAGAGACCAGGGGCAGAGGAAGGCAGAAACAGCCAGGGAGCGTGGCGCCGAGCAGTTGGGCGCTGGGCTCGGGCAGCGCACAGGTCAGCCAGCTAGCCGGGAGGCCGATGAGGAGGGGGCCGCCAGCCAAACAGAGGCAAACAACCAGCTGGGAGCCGCGGAGGTCCCGCCACCAACGCGCAAACGCCCAGGCACCAGCGACCGTGAGATGAAGGAAACATGGGGGCGTACTGAGCATTAGTTCCCATGCCACAGCACCCCAGGCCGTACGGAACAGTTCGGGAGGTCCCCGACACCGCCAGTCGAGCCAAAGAGGCAGCGCCACTCACTCGGTGTTGACGGTCGCCGTTCCGGGATCTGTCCCAGCAACCAGAAGCAACAGGAGACCTCCGCACCACACCGAGGAAGGCCGCCAACCGTGGGCTCAGGAAAGTAGGCCCAGCGTCGGCCTGAAATGTCTTATCTCTGCCCCTGGACCTCACAGAAGGGACGCAGCATGATGGATCGGCGCCCCACAACCAGGAGAGGCGGATGCAGCGTTGGAGTGCAGGTAAGGTGCAGATGCCTGCCGTATTATTGTGGATTTACCAGCTTGGCCGGCAGAGCCCACTCAAAGTGCGGCCATCTTGCAACCGGCCAAGCCACACCCCCGCAGTTGATGGTTAACTGTGTCGAAGGCTGTGCTAGGATCTAAAAGAATGATAGCAGCGCAGCTTCCGGCATCTAGAATTTTTCTGGACTCCTCCACCACTGCTACCAGTGCAGTTTCCATGCCCTGCTGCGGTCTAAAACCCTTCTGCGAGGGTTGGAGACAATTGTTATTTTCCAGGAAAGCAGAGAGTACAAAGTTCACATGTTTCTCTGCAATCTTACTGATGCTTGGCAACAGAGAGATGGGGCGATAATTACTCCACACTTCCGGGTCCAAATTAGTTTTTTTTTAGGAGTGCTTTAACCATTGCCCGCTTTCATAAAGGGGGAACAAGTCCTGATGTAAATGAGGTATTGATCAGATCAAGAATGACTGGACACAGCATCTCTGAAACTCAGTTTCAGAGAAGTGTGCCCATCGATTGGTGCCTGACAGCACCAATAGCCACTGCCCCTACTGGTCTTTTCAGCTGTGCTATCGCAGGAAGACTTTTATTAAATTGGCCAAAGGGGCCCGGGGGGTGGTAAATCAAGATCCCCGAGAATATGCATACATGCGATACACGGAGAGTGAAGGAGAGGCTTTCGCAGTCTGGTAAGGGGCTTACAGAAATGCAGCAGCTAAGTTCGGTTTTATGAATAATTGCTATGCTGCCTCCCCCTCCAGACTCCCGGTCAAGCCTCTGAATCGCGTAGCCCAAAGGAAGTGTTTGAACAATGGCAGGATCAGCATCCCTATTGAGCCAGGTTTCTGTCACAAACAGTACATCCGGGCTTTCTTTCTCCAACAATAACAGAGTTTCAATAGCATGTTTCTGAGTTGACCGACAATTAAGTAAAAAAATGTTAATCCCCGTGTTGAAAGGGGTGACTGTGAGAGTCCTAATCTTAGGGCACAGCTTGGAGTTCTGGACTTTTTGGTTCCGTCCAGAGGTGTCAGGGAACAACACCCAAAGACCCCGGAGTTCCACCTGCCTTGGTGCACAAATGAACAGAAACACGGGCTTCTCGATGGTGGCGTCAAAGACCAAAGGTTTATTACTGCAGGGACACAGAAGTCACAGATACTACACACGGGCAGTAACTAGGAGCCTGTTCGATTTGTACAAAGAGGGTTGCTCCTTATATACTGAATTTTAAGCTAGGGGCAAATTCTTTACATGTAATACATTCCCAAAACCTTTGTGTCTAAAACAATAAATATTTGGCGTTACACAGGAACCGTCGATAATATCTGAGGCCAAACATTGCGAAGAGAGGGGTTCCCACTAGTTTGTCACAATTCCCTGTCAATATTGCATTCAGGACCCGGACCGCCTCATCGTAAAGTTCGTTACCTCCCCCTAATAAAGATTCAGAAAGAAAGAAACAGAGCCAGGTGTGGAAGATAGAAAAGTGGGATAAGGGATGTTTGTGGGTTGTAAATGGGCAAGGCTACCGGCTTCGGCCGCCTAATCATGATCAGGACAATGGACACGAAGACCAGTTTGGCAGGACTGGCCTCGGGCAGAGGAGGCAGCCTTTGTCGAGTCATGCAGCTACAGCGTGATCTGGTTTAAGGTGCACGTGTCATGAAAGAGGTGAATCTCCGGCTAAGGTTACGTGTCCTTAATCGAAGTGAAGTGATCAAAGGTTATTGCGTATGTGAGGGCAAGAAACACAAAATGGCGGCCATGATCTAAGATGGATGCCGTGGGTAGATCAGAAATGTGTTTATAAAAGGAGTGCTCTTGCTCGTAGCGTAGCGAAAACACCAGGATATACTAAATGGATCATTTGCGGTTCGCTGATACCAATATTATGTATTTCCGACAAATTTGAAAACACGGGTTCAAATCGTCACGGAACCTCAGACCCTCCTTTTGCCCTTACATAGGCAATCACTCAGTCTATGTCAGAATCTAATTCTATGCTCATCAGGTCAGTGACATGCTGTTGTATCATCATCCTTTCTCGTGTCTTTTCTCCAAACGCAGGTGGTTTTCTGAGACAAGTTGCAGCACAAAGACTACACAGAGCAGGACCACACTGGATAATCAGACAACATGAGAATAGGAATACTAAGATGACACCAATGACCATCAGAACCTTCCATCCCCACGCTGATATCAGAGTCCAAAACCACTCCATGAAGGACCAGTTTCCCTTGTCTACATGTATGGAGTCGGAAATCTTGTGTAGCTTAGAGATCGCCTCATAGACTGTTGGAGCATTATTAGGAATAAAGACACAGCAGCTCGATTGGATCATTCTGCATACCCCACCTCGATCTGCAAGTATAACGTCTAGAACCATACGGTTCTGCAACGTCATGAGCCTATCCGCCTGAAGCTCAGCTGTCAAGTTGCTAAGGGCACCAGCAGTTTCGGTAATAGTAGATTCAACTACCCGTGTTAGCTGACGTATGTTTCTACTATTGGCCATAGGCCCCCAGAACGGAAGGAAGCCTTTGAAGAAGTCTCCAGCTTCCTGACCAGCGGTATCTTCCTTGCTGAAGACACCTCTCGCTACTCTGGTTCTGTGGTAATCAGATGAAGCAGTGTATGTCGGAGGCAACAATCGAGCAATATAACATGATCCTGAAAAGTCGGCAGGCAACCATGTATAAGCTCTGTCTCGACAAATGAAGTAGGTACCCCTAGCAGTAAGAAAGGCAGGGGAAGAGTTAGCCGGAAACACGTAAGTCTCTACGCACTCACTCCTCCCTAGCTGAGCTCTCGGATTTCTCCCGTTACCTTGCAAACAGACCTGACCTCGGTGAGGTACGACCCAGATTGGAGTTGAGCTTTTACGCTTGCTTTCTCCTAAACTAAGGCGATACTCTGAAGTATTCCAACTTAAATATACTCGCAATTCGTCTCTAGGGTAAGATGGAGTATTATTGACGTCCTTGACCATGTCAATAATTCCCTGGACTAAGGCTTTGTTGGCAGAGTTATATTTAGTGGAACGTGGTGGACGTGGAGGATAGGTTTCAAGGGCATAAGCAAAGATGGTTTGGAGGGCCTGAAATGATCCATTGTAGCTGTAAGGCAAAACCAGATAGGGAATACCTTTATCCATAGTGTGGGGTATCAAGCCACACACCCAGCAGTTTGTAGTGTTAACTACCAGTTGGTGTTGGTGCAAGAGCTGTACAAAAGTGTTGTTGGTGAATTCTGAGCGTCGGGCTTGCTCATGTTCCGGAAACGAGTGAAAAGAGTGTATAGAAGAAACAGTAGAAGTGGCAGGATCAAGGGGAGGTACTGTAGTAACTGGCACAAAAATCAAATTTATACTAAAGACGATTCCACCCACCAATGTTGCTAAAATAATCAAGAATGTAATGGCACATTGCATCAAAAAGCATTTGCTATGAAGAATTCTATTAAGTCTGTTTCTGCGAACATAAATCACATTTTCTCGTTGCAGCGCAGGAAGCTCCATCTTCTACAATCCGCTCGCGACCACTGATGATGTGTACGTAGATGAAAATGCCTCTATCAGCCCTGGGAGTTCCCAGAACCAACAGAAAGATCAACCTTGTGTCAGACCCCTGCAGATTCAAACTAGGCACACAGCCACGACCCTACGGCTACCCAGACGGCAAGGCAATTTTAAAAACAATAAACAATAGCAAACTTCCTGGCTGAAGGCAAAAGTTCAATATATATCAAAATCACAATATGCAGTTGCCTGCTTTATTTGTCCATTTTACGGCTTCTTAGGTTATATCTCTGCTTCGCTGGTACTGTCTGATCGGAAAATAGTGTATCACTAGCAGCTGTTGCAGAGTTTAAGTTCGCAGATAGCAAAGTTTCTTCTGATGCTGGAGACAAATGTTCAGTGTTAAAAGGAGTCTTTTCAGGAGGAGAGTCAGGTTTTGAAGTGTCAGTAATCAATTCGGCATCGCTGAAAGAGATGAACTTCGGTGTGCTTTCAGATTCGGAGGCACCAATTCCCTTCTTCACCCAGTCGTCGTAAGGGAGCGGCAAAGGGACACGCTTAACATGTGATGCGTGTACCCAGTGCTTACGACCAGCTACACGAACTGCTGTCCTCGTTGCCAGTAAGATTTGGAAAGGCCCCACAAATCTCGGCTGAAGGTTCTTCATCCTCGCGAAGTTCTTGATGACAACGAAGTCTCCCGGTTTCAGCTGATGCCCTGGACTCTCCGGAGGTTTTGGCAAAGCATCGAAAACCTGTTGATGAATAAGACTCAATTTAGCAGTCAAGTCGTAAAGGTAGTCTATCAACATAGGATATTCTATGGAGCAAAATTCTTTAGGCCTTGGTACACCCCAGATATTTGCCGGGCGACCAAAGACTATTTCATACGGACTAAGCCCTATTCTAGAATGTACCGTTGCTCTCGTTGATAACAAGGCCAAAGGAAGTGCGTCTGGCCAGGCTAAACCTGTGGATGCTTGTATTTTAGCTATTTTCAGCTTGAGGGTGCCATTGTAACCCTCGACTAAACCAGCAGACTGGGGATGGTTTGCACTGTGAAATTTCTGTTTCAGTCCTAGGCCGGCACACACACTCTGCATAACTTTCCCTATAAACTCACTTCCGTTATCTGACCATACAATCCGTGGCATTCCAAATCTAGGGAAAAATTCTTTGAGAAGAATTTTGGCAGTCGATAGGGCAGTGTTGTCCTTTAATGGATATGCTTCTATCCACCTGGAAAAAGCACAAACTACCACCAGGACATACTTCAAATTATTGCAGCGCTCCATGTGGATGAAGTCTAACTGAATCACTTCAAAGGGGCAGGAAGGAGGAGCGAAATGACCAGCTGGAGTTGGAGTTCCCTTGCCAGGATTATGCATCAAGCACACCATACAATTTTTCACCACTCTCTCTGCACACTTACTGATTCCCTCATTCTTCCAGACCGGGGCTAACATCTTACAGATCCCTTTAGAACTTATATGCGCTACTCCATGTGCCATCGTCACTACTGCAAGCACATACGCATCGGGAAACATCCAACGCTGCTGTTCTGTCAAATCAATCCAACATCCATTCGAGTCCAACTTGCCCGTACTTTCTCTCCATACACGTTTCTCTTCCTCAGTTGCTTCTTTCTGAATCTCTTTCACACTTTCCATAGTATCCTCACACATTCCAGACTCAGCAATCCATCTTGCAGACGTAGCAACATACATTCTGCTCATCGTGTCTCTAGCTGTCTGTTTAGCAATTTCATCAGCAAAAGCATTCCCACGACCAACATCATCCGTGATTGCTTTATGAGCACTGCACTTCACAATCGCAACTTCAGTTGGCAAGGTTAGAGATTCCAACAAGTCATTAACTAGCTGACCATGTTGGATCTTAGTCCCATGGGACGTAATGAAACCTCTTTCTCTCCACAACCGGCCAAAACTATGGGCCACGCCAAATGCATACTGACTATCTGTAAACACATTCACTCTCTTTCCCTCAGCTAAAGCACACGCTCTCGTTAGGGCTATTAATTCTGCAGCTTGGGCAGAATTCTGACTCACTCTTGCAGTCTCCACAATCGTCTTCAAAGTCGTTACTGCGTAAGCAGCAGTCACATCACCATTCTCCAATTTAAAACATGACCCGTCCACATACAGCGTACCATCCGGATCGGATAACGGAGTATCTTTCAAGTCAATGCGTCCTTTTGTCTCTTCCTCCGTTTTGAAACAGCAATCATGTGGCTCGGAATCACTCGACTCTTGATCAGTCGGCAACAGTGTTGCTGGATTCAATACATTACATCTTTTGATCTGAATATGACTCGCTAGTAATGTCAGCTCGTAACCAGATAATCTCGCACTAGTGAGGTGTTGTGTCTTCGTTCGGTTCATGAGTGTATCCACTGCATGAGGAACCATGACCACTAGCATGTTGTTCATCACCAAACCAGCAGATTGTCGGATGGAAGCCGCAGCTGCCGCTGTAGCTCTCAAACAACTAGGCAACGCTCTGGCTACCGGATCTAATGTTGATGAAAAATACGCACAAGGGCGTTGTTTATCACCAAACTTCTGTGTCAGAACACTCAACGCGCAACCTTCTCTCTCGTGAACGTAGAGCGTGAATGGCTTACTGTAATCAGGTGTACCCAATACAGGAGCTGAACACAATGCTTTTCGTAATTCAATAAAACTCTCTTGACATTCATCAGACCATGGCACCGGACTCGGAACATTTTTCCCAGTCAAAGCTACCAATGGTTTCGCTAAAAGAGAAAAATTTGGGATCCACTGCCTACAGTAAGAGGTAATACCTAGAAAGGCACGTACTTCTCTCTGTGTGCGTGGAACACTCATCTGTGTAATTGCTTTTATTCTTTCTGGGGTCAACTTCCTTCCCTCCTTTGACAAGAGATGACCTAGGTAGGTCACTTCTTGGCAGCAGTATTGCATTTTGGAAGGAGACACCTTGTGATTCAATTTAGACAAATGATGCAATAGGGAAATTGTAGCTGCTTTGCAAGTTTCCTTGTCATCGGCAGCCACTAGAAGATCGTCTACGTACTGTATTAGGGCAGAACCTGGAGGAAGGACAAAGGAATCTAACTGGCTTTTTAATGCTTGACTGTAAATGGATGGACTCTCACAATAGCCTTGTGGAGCGCGTTTAAATCTGAAACTGCGACCTCCTAGACAGAAGCCGAAAATATCCCTACTTTCTTCGGCTATCGGAATGCTGAAAAAGGCATTCTTTAAGTCAATAACTGAGAACCATGTGGCTGTAGCAGGAATCAATGTTAGCAAGGCAGTAATGTCTGGCACTACAGGAAACTGCGGGACTACAATCTTATTAACTTCTCTAAGGTCTATGACAAACCTATAAACTGGAGGTTTTGTAGGATCAGTTCGCTTCAGAATCGGCAATACAGGACTGTTACAGACATTTCCTCTAGTTTCTTCAACCACACCTTTCTTAATCAAATCTTGCACAATCAATAAAAGTGCACGCTCTCCTTCACTAGATATTTTATATTGGGGAATTCTTGGAAATTTTACATTAGTTTTCAAAGTTACCACATACGGTGGAATTTCTAGGAGACCTACATCGTTAGGACCAGTCGCCCAAAGAGAATCAGGGAGTGAATGTAGCTCCGGCGGGAGTGCGTCCATCGACAAGTACATCGGAGAGGTGATATTTTTACCCAATGTAAGTTGTATTCCTTCCGGAGAACAGTACAATGTCGCATATAGTCGTTTTAACAAATCTAAACCAAGCAGATTTTCATTACAACCTGTCGTCAAAATCAGGGGTGCTTTCAATTGGCATGGTCCAACAGAAATAGACAAAGGACCAGATATCGGGTTGTAAACAGGGGCGCCTGAAAAACCTACGGAAACATTTGTTGAGCCGGACAAAGGTGCGCCAGGGAGTTTCGCATGAATGATAGAACTTTTTGCGGCACCAGTATCCAACAGAAACGGTTCGACTACACCTGATGTTGCTACTGCGACATAAGGCCCACTCTGATCCACTGGAACTGATACTACTCCCTCTCTCTGTCCATGGCTGTCCTAGTACCCATTTTGCTGAAAACCCTCATCTACTTCATTATAGTCCTCAACAAGATATTGTTGAGATCTATTTTGCTGAGTAGATTGTCCATTTCGTTGATCAAAGTGATTGGAGGGACGATCATTCGTTTGTGGAGGCATAGCACCTCGTCCTCGACCTCTAGAATTCTGCACAAAACCACCACGACCTCTCTGAGCTGCTGCTGCATTATTTTGCGCTAAGATCGGACATTCATTTTTATAGTGACCCTCTTTCTTACAGTACGCACACTGATTCCACTGGTATTGAGGTCTTGATGAACTATAATCTGTCCTTTGGTACGAACCTTGCTGCGTATTAGATTGATTCGTGCGAGGCGGATACGCCTGCTGCAAAAGAACTTTAGTTTTTAAATCTTTCGTTTTCTTCTCTGATTTTTCCTTTTCCTCTTTATCCCTATTTTCGTAGTACTGTGCAGTCGCAAGTATTTGCGCTGTTGTAGATACAGCCCACGCACTTTCCGAATCCTTTAATTTATTGCATAATTCAGGTAACAAATTATGCACAAATTTATCGACAAACAGTCTTTGCCCTCCTTCTGTACTCATGTCCTGACCACTATGATCTACAAAAGTCTCTTCAAACCTCGTGAAGAAGTCGGAGACACTTTCGTCTTTCTTCTGCCTGCATGCTGACAGCTTGTCCCAATTTACACGCAATGCTGGCATCAGAGTCTTCATTAGATCAATTATTCTACCTGGAAGATTAGCAATTAGAGGTTCGGGTTTCGCACCACCTATTTGCTGACCATCTGCTGCAGTGATAGCTGCCCAATCACCACCTAAGGCAGCTTGATGATCCTCTCTACGAATTTTAGCCCACACTGGTTGCGGAACTACATTACCAAACAACATATCGATGTCGGCTAAGTTCATTATACAAGCCTCAACTGTCTGTGTTAATTCCTTGTAATATCCAGCTGGATTCTTACGTGGATCTGGCAAGGCCTGTTTCACCGCTAGCACTTCAGCTCGCTTCCATGGAATGTGTATCCACACTCGTTGGAACTGTGCTGGAGCAGCTGCAATACCAGCATTATCATCACTTTGTATTGCTTCGCGCCAGATTGGAGGAACCTCCCTCATAGGATATTGGCGACTTAGCTTCATTTTACCTTTTTCTAAGTCTCTCGGTGAACGAAGAGATGGATCATTCCTAAAACTTAAAATAAGTTCCATCGCTTCCTTTATATCATCACCCACTATCATTCCAGCAGCAAACTCTTTTTGAACTTTAATTAAATCTTCCAAATCTGATTCAACATCGTCTTCTTCTATTTCTTCACGTAACAACGAGCACATCTCATCAAAGACGTACCGTTGCGTTGGTTCCTTCCACTGCATAAATGTGTCTAACACATCCCTCGTACTATATCTTCTACTCTTCGAAATCCATCTGAGAGCCGTGGAATCTAAAATTCCCCGTTCCTCAGTACTTGGAAGCTGACTACGTCTCTGAACTGAATCGGGAGTAGGAGTCTTAATTAAAGTTTTATATAAAGGAGACAGTATATTAGTAACAGAATCAGTGATTCTTCGACGAACAGAAAGCGGAGTTAGCACACTCGCAGACGTAGAGAATGCAGTAGAGGTAGGAATAGATAACGGAGCAGTAGGAGTATCGAGAAAAATAGTTTGTGGAACAGTAGGTACAGATGTAGGTATAGAGGCTGGTAGTGCAGGAAGAGGAGGAGCTGTAGGAACATTCACATTCATCACAGGAGGTACGGGAACTTGATTCTGGGGGACAGGAGCAGGAACACCAGGTTGTCCAGCAACCGGCAAATGAACATTCGGGACAAGTGGAGCCGTGGCACCTTGTGCATACGGTGGAGGTGACCGCAACAGATAAGATAACAGAGGATCGTTTTCGGAATCCTCCAGTATCTTAGCCATTTTCGATGGCAAGGCAGGATAGCACTTGTCAATCGCTAAGTTATGCTCTCTAATTGCTACATCTATGGCCTTCTCACACTCGTTAGCCTGCAACTGTTTAGCCGCTTGCTCTAGAGTCAACTCTTCTTGTTCTTTCTGTTCTTTCTTCAACCTTTTCATTTCTCTCTGTTTGGATTCTTTTCGCCAGTAACGGAAAGAATCAAACATTGCCGGCCGGGCTTTCTTCCTAAACAATTTCGCTTCTAAGTTGTCGAGAATCTCGGGTTCAAAACTACCATGCAGTGGCCAACTAAGGACACCATCCTTCTTACAATAACGGACCCATACCTCATTATAAGATATAGGACCCACACCAAATTTACAATATAAATCATATAGGGGAGTCCCAATCGGAGGAACCAGACAAGAGTCCTCCAATCGTGAATCACTGTTGCAACCAAAACAAGACAACATTTTCCGACTTACCATTTTCAGTCCGGAACACAAAACAAACAAAACACGGAACAAATATGTGCACTCGAACCAAGAACTTAGGCCTACCAAAACGAACTGATGTATCGATACCCAAACTAAACCAAAATAGATTATCGTAACTAGAACAACCAGTGATAATCTTACAAAACCAAACCAAACCAAGAACCGATCAAGGATTTTAACAATCCTCACAAAGTAACCAGCTAGCTATCACTAAATACTTAACTGAGTCACTGAAGACGTCACCAAGGAGAAACCCGTCACGTTTCGCCGTACTAAGGACTGCACCTCGGGTCCAAGACAGGGCGACGGTCAAGGCAACGGCCCACTGCAGCCATCCTGAACGGGAAACCCTCGTGGAAGAGAACTTCGGGCCACTTTTGCGATATGCCGGGATCGATGAAGTGGGGCGCCTCCCTCAGGAATCTTCACACGAAGCTTCTCGAACTCTTCAGGCTTTTGGACCGGTACCGAATGACGTCGCCCCACGTTGGGCGCCAATTGGAGTTCTGGACTTTTTGGTTCCGTCCAGAGGTGTCAGGGAACAACACCCAAAGACCCCGGAGTTCCACCTGCCTTGGTGCACAAATGAACAGAAACACGGGCTTCTCGATGGTGGCGTCAAGGACCAAAGGTTTATTACTGCAGGGACACAGAAGTCACAGATACTACACACGGGCAGTAACTAGGAGCCTGTTCGATTTGTACAAAGAGGGTTGCTCCTTATATACTGAATTTTAAGCTAGGGGCAAATTCTTTACATGTAATACATTCCCAAAACCTTTGTGTCTAAAACAATAAATATTTGGCGTTACACAGGAACCGTCGATAATATCTGAGGCCAAACATTGCGAAGAGAGGGGTTCCCACTAGTTTGTCACAATTCCCTGTCAATATTGCATTCAGGACCCGGACCGCCTCATCGTAAAGTTCGTTACCTCCCCCTAATAAAGATTCAGAAAGAAAGAAACAGAGCCAGGTGTGGAAGATAGAAAAGTGGGATAAGGGATGTTTGTGGGTTGTAAATGGGCAAGGCTACCGGCTTCGGCCGCCTAATCATGATCAGGACAATGGACACGAAGACCAGTTTGGCAGGACTGGCCTCGGGCAGAGGAGGCAGCCTTTGTCGAGTCATGCAGCTACAGCGTGATCTGGTTTAAGGTGCACGTGTCATGAAAGAGGTGAATCTCCGGCTAAGGTTACGTGTCCTTAATCGAAGTGAAGTGATCAAAGGTTATTGCGTATGTGAGGGCAAGAAACACAAAATGGCGGCCATGATCTAAGATGGATGCCGTGGGTAGATCAGAAATGTGTTTATAAAAGGAGTGCTCTTGCTCGTAGCGTAGCGAAAACACCAGGATATACTAAATGGATCATTTGCGGTTCGCTGATACCAATATTATGTATTTCCGACAAATTTGAAAACACGGGTTCAAATCGTCACGGAACCTCAAGCTGAAAAGAACAGTAGGGGCAGTGGCAATTGTTGCTGTCAGGCACCAATTGATGGGCACACTTACATAAAATTACCCCCTGCAGACATTGAGCTGATCCGATGTGTAAGAGAGCTACCTCCTGATTCCACAAGCCAATGTGAGACAGTCATTTCAGTAGTTCTATGCTTACTAAATTGCTCAAGGCTAGCCCTCTAGGGGCTCTCAATGTAACCAGTTTCTCTGCTTTTTTTTTGTCTAATCCACTTAGGAAACAATCTTTCAGGCAGATGTGGCCTGGGTCCATTGACAAGGTCCACAAAGGGTTTAGGAGCACATGGGTTGGTTTCCCCCAGCACAGACAGACATGGGCAGACCTCCAGACTTGTCACAGCCCTTGAGGTAGAAAGTCCAGTGTCATGTTGGAGCAGCCCAACACCAGCACTACTAGGTTTTCAAAAGTCAGGGCAAACAACAAGTTAAGGAGATTCAAATGAGACAGTTCAAGCATATCTATCTGTGCTGATAGGAAGCCACCCAAAACAGAGATTTCATAAAAAATGCCACTGAAACTAATACACTATTGGATACCATTAGAGAGGTTCAAAATGCAATTGGAAGAAGTTGTGGTTTCTCCTTGAGGAAATAAAAATGTGAAGTGTGGAATGCTTTCATTTATCTCAGCTGTTAGTTATTCTGGGTCAAATCCCAATCCATCATTTCGGGCCATATGTAGGTAAATGGCATTTACCGAATCGTAAATACCGAATTTTACCGATTCGGTATTTACAAAACGGTAAATGCCATGTAGGTAATTATTCTGTAACAATTACTGAATCGGTAAGATTCGGTAATTTCAGAATCGGTATTTACCAATTCGGTAATTGCCATTGATTCCTATTGGCCTTGAGGCCCATAGGAATCAATGTCAATTACCGAATCGGTAAATACCGATTCAGTAAAATTACCGATTTGTCAAGGGGGACAGGGTGTCACTTTGACACCCTGTTGCACCCCTGATTCTGGCTTGTGTGCCATGTGACACACATACATGCCCTTAGAGCATGTATGTGTGCCGCATGGCACAGGTGTACATGCACAGATGTGCATGTACACAGAAATTCGTTATTTACCATGCAATTGTATTTCATGGTAAATAACAAATTCCTAAGGGCCTGTGGCACTGTTTTCAGTGCCACCTACATCCCATATTACAGATTCTGTAAATTTACCGATTCGGTAATTTACAGAATTGGTAAATTTACGGAATCAGTAAATTTACAGATTCAGTAATATTTTGGCCACCTACATCTGAGACTCAAAATACCGGTCGGTAACGGCCGAAATTGGCCGTTACCGACCGGTATTTGGCCACCTACATATGGCCCTCCATTTTTTGCCCACCATACCACCTCAGACTAGAACCAGCCAAATGCAAATCAGCCTTGGTGCGGCTTCAATAGGACCAGTAGAGCACAAACTACCAGGCCATGTCACCTCAGCACAGACAGAGAAGCAAACCCAGACTGGTTGACAATATACTTTTTTTCTCTGGAAGAAAGTACCACAATGATGAGCTTTCATACTTAACATTCCAAAGTCCTTTTTTTGACTACATTCCCCTGCTAAATTGCCCAAAATGGCTGTGCACTTTCAGCAGTAAAAACCATATCTTTGCAGATTGCAAGAGGAAAACAGTGCATTGACAAAGAACTGATTGCAGCTTTTCATAGACATGAAATGTACACGGCTGTGGTTCTTTAAAACAAGCATGCACAATGCAATAGGTCTCGCATTTGCAAGAGTTTGAGTTATTGGCATTGTAAATTACAATGCGTTTTATCTATTTGTTTTGAAAACCTGCAAGCGGTGCGTAAACATGCTCTTTGTACTTATAGACATCGTCAAAGAATTTACCAACCCATCAGCAAACTCCAACGACATCACCCCCTCTCAAACCCTCTGCGACTCCCTAGCCTCGTTCTTCCACAACAAAATTGCAGACATCCACTACAGCTTCGACAACCGACCCGAAGACCTACCCACCCAACCATCTGCAGGACCTTCTCCCCCCTTGAACATCCTTAACAACTGGAACCCAATCTCCACTGAGGACACCATCCGCCTGATGAACTCCATCCACTCAGGATCCCCAACTGACCCATGCCCTCACCACATCTTCAACAAAGCAGACTCCATCATAGCACCACGCCTCCGAGACGTCATCAACTGCTCCCTCAACTCCGCCACCTTCCCGGAAAGCTGGAAACATGCAGAACTCAGCGCCCTTCTGAAAAAACCCACAGCTGACCCCACCGAACTCAAAAACTACCGCCCCATCTCGCTCCTTCCTTTCCCGACCAAAGTCATCGAGAAAGCTGTCAACAACCAGCTTGCCGCCTTTCTCGAAAGCAACAAATCCCTCGACCCCTCACAGTCCGGATTCAGAGCCAAACACAGTACTGAGACCGCACTCATCGCAGCAACAGACGACATTCGAACCCTACTGGACAATGGAGAAACAGTCGCCCTCATCCTCCTTGACCTCTCCGCAGCCTTCGACACAGTCTGCCATAACACCCTATTACATCGCCTCAGTAACATCGGAATCTAAGGAAAAGCACTGGAATGGATCACCTCGTTCCTCACCGGAAGAACTCAGAGAGTCCGGCTACCTCCATTCAAATCAGAGGCTTCTGAAGTCATCTGCGGCGTGCCGCAAGGATCGTCACTCAGCCCCACCCTCTTCAACGTATACATGAGCCCCCTTGCAGCCATCGTTCGCCAACACAATCTCAACATCATCTCCTACGCTGACGACACCCAACTGATCCTCTCACTCACCAAGAACCCCAACACCGCCAAAAACAACTTACACGAAGGAATGAAAGAAGTAGCCGAGTGGATGAAGCACAGCCGTCTGAAACTGAATTCAGACAAAACAGAAGTCCTTATCTTAGGTACCTCTCCCTCCACCTGGGACGACTCTTGGTGGCCAGAGGCCCTTGGAAAAGCACCCATCCCGACGGACCACGCACGGAACCTTGGCGTCATCCTGGACTCCTCACTCTCGATGACCAGACAAGTCAACGCTGTCTCATCATCCTGCTTCAACATTCTTCGCATGCTCAAAAAAACTTTTCGCTGGATCCCCACCGAAACTAGAAAAACGGTCACTCACGCACTTGTCACGAGTCGCCTGGACTACGGAAACACCCTTTACGCCGTGTCCACCGCAAAACTCCAGAAAAAACTCCAACGCATCCAGAACGCCTCAGCCAGGCTCATACTTGATATCCCGCGTAAAGAACGCATCTCTGGTCATCTGAAAAACCTCCACTGGCTTCCCGTAAATAAGAGAATTACCTTCCGCCTATTAACCCACGCACACAAAGCACTTTACGAAATTGGACCCGAATGCCTCAACACAAGACTGTCCTTCTACACCCCCTCCCGTCAACTACGATCCTCCAACCAAGCCCTGGCCACTGTTCCCCGCATCAACAAAGCCACCATGGGAGGTAGATCCTTCTCCTACCTGGCAGCCAAAACCTGGAACTCTCTTCCCACTCACTTTCGGCTTACTAAGAACCACCTAGCATTCAGAAAGCAACTTAAAACTTGGATATTCGACAAGTAATTCTCCCCCTTCCTCAAGCGCCTTGAGACCCTATGGGTATGTAGCGTGCTATATAAATTTCTGACTTGACTTGACTTGACATAGACCTTTCTTACGAGAAGCAAGGCTGGCAGTAAAAGAGGCACAGTCATTGTCAGCCTTGCTTCTCATAAGCAACGACTATAAGTATAAAGTGTGTGTTTACGCACTGCTTGTAGGTTTTCAAAACAAATAAATAAAAGGCATTGTCATTTACAATACCAATAACTCAAACTCTTGCCAATGTGAGACCAATTGCATTGCAAATGCGTGTTGAGCTCTGAGACTGAGGTGACAGCATCCATAGGAAGGCAGAGACCGTGACGCCAGGCGGTGCGTTTCAAAAGTAGGAGGGAGGAGGAGGCAGCTGCAGCCAAAACAGACCTTGGTCTTTGAATGCACAAAAACTGTGGCAAGATAAGAGCAAGATTTACAGCCCTGTTTACAACAGAGCTCTGTAAACCACAAGCACTAGTATACAGTGCTCTATCATAAAGAAATAGTGCTCACAAGCTCTGAGTAACAACACATGTAACGGGGAAGTCCTTGAAAATGGATGGAGTTTAAAGCCCATATCCTGAATACAGCATGACAGACAGCACAAGCGCTGCGTAGACCAGACTTAAAAAGCAAAGCAGCCTCTGCATAGGGTTTTTACAATTTATCTTCAGATACACTGAATCCTGAATATGAAAGCATTTGGACACTAGTTATTTGATTAAATGTTTACACCCATTTTGAGTACATGTGTATTTCCCACAATATCTCAGATGGACAGGCAAAGAGAATTATCTCAAAAATATCCATTGGTAGTATTACAAAAACAGTTCCTACTGAATAATGTACATCAAACAGAAACAGAAAAATACAATGAAGTGCTTTCACGTTAAAGAGGTATATTCTCAGGTCCATCTTTATGGCTTGGCACCTTTATGTAAATGCATTTCATTGAAGGCACAGAATAAGTAGAAAGTCTGTCTCTCATAATAGCCCTCAAAAGAAAGTCGGTCTAAATTAGGGTTGTCTTCCAGGAGCAAGGGAACGTCCCCTCTGCATATACACCACGATATTCTGAACACATTTTCCGCCGTGGTACTCCTTTGCGGCTAACCGAAGTTATAGCTACCTGGCATTTTTGGCAATACCACTGAAGCGCATTCTTGATACATCATTGACTGACTCCATTACCTTACGCATCCTGATGTTGATCTCACTGAAACTCGAAATGCTATCGATAGCACCTCAAATTGACTTTTGTACTACTGAAAATTACTAAAGGCTCTGTATTTACAGCGAAGACAATAAATAGCTCCTCTTTATTTTTACGTTTGTTAGCCGTTTGGTTTTGTCTATACATGTATATATTTTTTTTAATGAGAGCACTGAGAACTGCCTCGCTTTTAGGTCGAGCGTAGCGAAGGACCTATTGTCGGCGGTTTTGGGGGAATCTGAGACAGCGTTCGTGCACGCGCCTCTGCTGTCTCAGATTCCTCCTCGAGGGCGCGCACGGCGCCGTGCACATCCCCTGCCTCGCATTCGCAGCCTCTCTCAATCACACACAGCCACACTCACGCATGTGCGCACACACACATACACCCACGCAGGCACAATGCATCGGGACACACATATACACACGCACAGCTAACAGACACACAGCCACACATATACATACACACGCACAGCTACACACGCGCGCACCCCACCCAAACCCCCCAAACCCCACTTACCGCATCGGTGCAACTCCGGAGTTCAGCCGCCACCGCGGGGCTCTCCCTCGGGCATGGGAGCCCCGCGTCACCACTGCTCCTCTCCTAGCCAGCCAATCCGTGGGCGCGGGCTTCCAGCAGGAAACGGAAGTCCCGCCCCATAGCAGTTTTCCGCACGCACACGTCTTGTTTTTTTATTGTTGTTATCCATGCTGCCCACTCTAAGATGGCTGCTACGGTAGAGTCCCTTTTCTAAGTTCCTACCGTCTCCAAACTTGCGTGTTAATGCGGCGGGCGCGATACTTTCACCAGCGCCTTCGAGCAAAGCAGCGTTTCCCGGTATGAGCCTCGCCAACAAGTTTTTGGGTAAGTACTGACACTGCAGTGTCGTGTGCTTGGCTTTTTTATAAGTAAGATTTAGCAGAGCGTCTTTCAAGCAGAGCTATAAGTAAGATTTAGCAGAGCGTCTTTCAAGCAGAGCGTTTCTTGTTTTTGCAGCTTCTTTCATGCAGTAAAAACAAACAAATTTGGATTCTTGTGGTCGGCTGCATAATGCACAAACCAGCGTCAGCTGTTTCCTTGTGAGAAGTCTTTTTATGAACAGTAACAACGGATTACAAGGTACAGAGTGCACTCCCATGGGTAGTAGTAAGAACTAGCTCATAGAGACGGTACTTTTTTACTCTTCAGTTTTTAGCATTACTGCCATCGACCAAAGCAGTGGCATTCAAATCTATGTGGTTCATCTTAGTATTCACTAAGTCCAGCTTGAGTACTAATCACTATCTAATGGTTTCCCAGTTATTTCAGCATCAATAATGATGGCATGATGTTTTTTCCGCAGTATCCAGCGGAGTTAATTTCTACAAAACACCAGTTGCTCTTGGAATAGGCTTTGGTTACGCGTGAGTGTCTATTTCCACAGTAGCAAGCATCGATCTACACTAATACCTAGTCACACCTTGATTAATTTGCATGGGTGTCAGGAAACTGGCTTTTTCAGCACACACTCCTTTCCTTTTCTTTCATGGACATTGGCTGTAAGTAGACCAGCATGAGGCATGTATCAGGGTGATGAATTGTACACTACTTGGATTTTGATTGGTTGTGTTTTCTGTTAACATGGACTTGAGCAGTTTAATAAAAAAATTAGTGTATTTATTGGCCTATTTTTGTATTTTTGGGTCTCCAATACAGACAGCTCTTGCGCTATCATGCTAAATTCAACATATCGTTACACCTGGCAAGGATGAATGATTGAGTTGACCTTGCCATCAACCGTTCATGTCAACGAGCCGGCCAGTTCCCTAAGGAAATGCAGTTCGATTTTAATGCTTCCAGTCCCACAGTGAGGTGCAGCCAGTCCTTGAACTAATTGTTTCCCTTAACACTGCAGCATGCAAGAAGAAGACAGACCTCTAAGCGCTGTAATAAACGTACATTAGGATAGCAACTCAGTGGCAATCGTTTTTCATCCTCAGAAGTGTACGTGTGTCAAGAGTGACGTCTGTGACATGAAACTTATATAGGTTAGACAATCACACACACACTCCTCTGCAGTAGGTGCACTAACCCACCCAGCCACCTCAGTGAAATGACCTTGACTGTTGTGGTTTCGCCTGTAACAGCCACTGGAAGGGTGAGATGAAACCTTTCCAATTCACTGCAGCCCTGATGAGTGGTGTAGGTTCTCTTGCGCCAGCTCATTAAATCCAGACATATTGCCTTTGTCAATGTTTGTTTCATCAGGGAATACTTGCTGCAGTTTACCCTGCAGCAGGGAAGAAAGATGTGTCAAAAGAGTGCCGGTGGCATGATCATTACTGTGTGCAGCGGATCCACGCTGCCAAGGACTGGAGGCTTCTGAGCACCAGGGTTGTCTGATTTTGATTCCTCAGCATTGCTTTTTCTTCCACACCCTACACTTCACTTTCTTTATCTCACTCTTGTTGTTTTTTTGCGTCCTTGCTTTTTCCATTTGCCGCTATTTTTTAATTGCCTCATTCTTCTTCTTCGTCCCTCTTCTGTCTCGTTCTCTCTGTCTCCCTTACCCCAGGTCAAAATCACATGATTAAAAATAAGTCTCGGCCCCAAAAAATGAGTGACGTTGCCCACCACAGTCAAAGACCGGCACACATCAAGCACTGACTGTGGGCCACTGCTGTTGGGTTTGCTCCCCTCTGTCTTTCTTGACATCTGCTACAATCCAGTTCTAGGAGAGAAACCAAGCTCACCTGATTGGTAGAATCTTTATACATTCAATGATGTGTTTTGTAAGGCGGTCGTTTCCACATACTATAGTTTCTTAAAGTAACAGTTCTGTTGATGAAAGACCAGAGAGATGCACACAGTCGGTCAATGAAGATTTTTCGATTCTAATGAGAGACTCTTCAGAATTGACTTATTCAAGCATTCCCTCTGAGAGATGGTTTTGCAGAAGAAAAGGTGGATTACAGATATAACTTCTAACAGGGTTGTTTCTGTTTGTGGTTAGAGGTAAAATCCAGGTATGTGAAAAGCTTGTTTTAAGACTTTAGAGGATTCTGGGCAATGGCACGAAGCATGGTTCTTAGCACTTCTGATCCAGACTGTACTTGTTTAGGTGCTCGGTTATGTGCCTGCAAACAAATATGGTATTGTAACCCACACACTGCACACACTGCACCCTCACACAAACTGCACCCTCACACACACTGCACACTCTGCACCCTCACACACTCTGCACCCTCACACACTCTTCACCCTCACACGCTGCACACATTGCACCCTCACACACACTGCACACACTGCACCCTCACACACACTGCACCCTCACACACTGCGCACCCACACACTCTGCACACGCTCACACTCTGTGCACCCTCACACACTGCACACCCTCACACTCTGTGCACCCTCACACACTGCACACCCTCACACACTGCACACCCTCACACTCTGCGCACCCTCACACACTGCGCACCCTCACACTCTGCGCACCCTCACACTCTGCGCACCCTCACACACTGCACACCCTCACACTCTGCACACCCTCACACTCTGCACCCTCACACTCTGCACTGAAACATACACATGTTTCCTAGAACTCGCAGGTTATCAGAGGGTAGGAAGCTTCTGAGTTTCTAAAGCACTTTGCACTTCAGGAGGTCTAGCCCACACAAGAATGGTCATCCCCCTTGAAAATCATCCTTCATGTGCTGAATCGCGACTCTCCAGTTCAGGCGTGTGTGCTCTCTAGAGCCCAAGCATGATTAATTGTTGGCAAACTGGCCTGACCCCTACCTAGGCTAGTGACCTCTCTGTGACAAAGAGCCATGCCTTGTGGACTACCAGATCCTGTACACCTGTGCTTGCATACATTCAGTTCATAGTGGGCACTTCACACACACACACACACACACACACACTGCACCCTCACACACACTGTACACTCTGCACCCTCACACACACACTGCACCCTCTCACACACTGCACCCTCACACACACTGCCCACACTGCACCCTCACACTTTGCCCACACTGCACCCTCACACACTGCACCCTCACACACACTGCACACCCTGCACCCTCACACACACTGCACCCTCTCACACACTTCACCCTCTCACAGACTGCACCTGCACACTCTGCACCCACACTCTCTGCACCCGCACACTCTGCACCCTCACCCACTGCACTCACACACACTGCAGCCTCACACACTCTGCACCCTCACACACTCTGCACACAGTGCACCCTCACACACTCTGCACACAGTGCACCCTCACACACACTGCACACACTGCACCCACACACACTGCACCCTCACACACTGCACCCTCACACACACTACACACACTGCACCCTCACACACACTGCACCCTCACACACTGCACACACTGCACCCTCACACACACTGCACCCACACACACACTGCACCCTCACACACACTGCACCCTTACACACACTGCACACACCACACCCTCACACACTCTGCACCCTCACACACACTGCACACACTGCACCCTCACACACACTGCACCCTCACACACACTACACCCTCACACACTGTGCACCCTCACACACTGTGCACCCTCACACACTGTGAACCCTCACACTCTGCACACCCTCACACTCTGCGCACCCTCACACTCTGCACACCTTCACACTCTGCGCACCCTCACACTCTGCGCACCCTCACACTCTGCGCACCCTCACACTCTGCACACCCTCACACTCTGCACCCTCACACTCTGCACTGGAACATACATTCCAAATAGCACCCAGTGCCACATAATTACACTGCACTCAATGCAACATACACTCCAAATACCACTCAGAGCCACATAATTACACTCCACATAATTACACTGCACTCAATGCAAAATACACTCCAAATACCACTCAGTGCCACATAATTACACGCCACATAATTACACTGCACTCAATGCAACATACACTCCAAATACCACTCAGAGCCACATAATTACAATCCACATAATTACACTGCACTCAATGCAACATACACTCCAAATACCACTCAGTGCCACATAATTTCACGTCACATAATAACACTGCACTCAATGCAACATGCACTCCAAATACCACTCAGTGCCACATAATTAAACGCCACATAATTACACAGCACTCAATGCAACATACACTCAGTGCCATATAATTATATGCTACATAATTACACTGCACTCAATGCAGCATACACTTCAAATACCACTTAGTACCATATAATGACATGCCACAAAATTACACTCTACTGAATACAACATACACTCCCCATATTACCACTCATTGCCATATAATTACACACCTCATATTTACACTCTACTCAATGCAACATAGATACACTTTATCTATCTGTCTATCTATCGCCCTCACTCTATCTGTCTATCTATCGCACTCACTCTATCTATCGCCATCACTCTATCTATCTATCTATCTATCTATCTATCTATCTATCTATCTATCTATCTATCTATCTATCTATCTATCTATCTATCTATCTATCTATCTATCTATCTATCTATCTATCTATCTATCTATATATCTATCTATCTATCTATCTATCTATCTATCTATCTATCTATCTATCTATCTATCTATCTATCACACTCACTCTATCGCATCACCATAGCATCACTCAGCACCACCACAGCATCACTCAGGGGCACCACAACATCACTCAGCGCTACCACAGCATCAATCTGTGCAACCATTCAACAACAACTGGTTCAAATATGTTATCTCAATGTTTCAAGCTTTCTGAGGGACCCACGCGGTCCCTCAGATCCGAAGCTCAGCATCTGACGAACAAGCCTAGGTTCAGGCTTAGCAGGATGGGAGGACGTTCCTTCCGTGTTCTGGCGGCGGATCTATGGAATTCCCTTCCTGTACACATTCGCGCCCTCAACAGCTTGACTCTCTTCAGACGGGCCATCAAAACCCACCTGTTCATCTCTGCTAGCTAATGTCCCCACTTCTCAGCTCTGATCTGTTGTGTTGTTGCATATGATCAGGCGCCAGGACGCCCCTTCGCTGGGGCAGCTGTTGCGCCTAATAAATGTTATTAACATAACATAACATAACATTACAAATGTCACAAAAAAGATGTAAATATTTCACTTCTGTTCTTGGTTTTTCGTCACAATAAAATACAATGAACATAATCTTCACAAAAGTTATTTACAAAAGCTATTGCCATTATAAAATACAGTAACTTTTATTTATGTATTAATTATTAAAAAAAATAAAAGCCATTTTTTTTGTAATATCAATACATCTAAGTCACATAAATACAACACATATTGCATTACAAATGCTATTGGTGTCATATTTGCGAAAGTTGAAACTATTCGCATTGTAAATGACAAAGCTAATAATTTCGCTATTTTCAAAACCAACACATAAATACAAAATGTGTCATTTACAATACCAATAGCTCAAACTTTCCTAATGCGAGACCTATTGCATTGCAAATGCTTGTTTAGATTGTCTTTTACAAATATAGTATAAAATATTAAACCTAAGCATGTGACTTCAGAGTCTAACCATCACGTCATTTCTAGAACTATTATGTCCATAGGTTGTATTTGTTCTAAACAAATGTATTGTTTGAGTACTCACACAAGGAGTACAGGTCGGGCTGTTTAGGAGTTTGGCAGTATGGTGATAGGACCGCCGCACCGCCAAACCCGTGCTGCATTAGGACATTATTTAGTCCTTAGGCCCTAAGTAAGCCCCAGGTAACCACTGTTTCTATACTATTGGATGCAATACCAAGGTTAATTTGAGCGTATTTGGTCACTATTATTTCCTCTACATGCCTTTCCAGTGACATCCCACCAACAGTACTAAACCAGCTTTCTTTTACTCACTGGTTCACATGTGGGTGGTGGGGCAGGAGCCCAATTTGTTATGAAGGTCTTTCCCCTCCGTCCAGTGTGTCTGGAGCACACTTACCCTGCACTGACATTTTGAAATCCCCGAAAAAATATAAAGTGTTTGTGTCTACAGGAATAATAGGAGTAGGAACGAAATCCTACAGTTCTAGGCTTATGCCACACGACTGCTGAAGAATGTTGGCCTGCTGTGTGAACAGAGTAGCTGTACCTTTCCTAAACCGCACTTCCCCATGAATGATTCCTGCTCTTGAACGGGACTTGTACAGGGAGAGAGAATACGTATTCACCACACATCGGTGTTCATCCCTGCATGTATGAAGCATGTGCGCAGATTTATGTCGGTGATGACTCTGGCCACGATCCAAGCACACATTTCCAGCAGGAGCAGATGCACATACAGTTCAACTGGCTTTGATGCATTTTAAATTACTGCATGTACAAGTTCCTTTCAAAAGAATTCCAAACATGTACATTTTGTTATACCCACTTTATGCTATTGCACGTTCAAAGAAAGGTTTGTGAACTGGGCTTTTAGACATTTGCAGACAATCCCGGAGAGTAATCTTCTCACGGTGTTTAATAGTAGGGCTATTTTTTCAATCTCAATTGAATTAACTTAATGATTTACAATATTTTTCTCCCATTTTTCATATAACAAATACATGGGAGGAACTACTCACGCCAGACAGGAGGCAACTGGAAATAGCTGGGTACCTCTGACGTCACCTGCGAAGCAGGATGCAGTCACCCTTGTTCACCCACTGATCTACCTGTCTGGAGGAGGAGCCTAAACCACAACAGTGTAGTCGAGGGGCATCTGGTCCCGCCCCCATCTGCTCCAAGCTCCGCGCAGAGGATGTGTGCACTGGCCTGGCCCCTGTCACGACTGCAGCAAGCTCTTGTCAAAGGGACCGCGCACTCAGTCAGTTCAGTTTCAGTTTGAAAGCTTTGTTTGATTATTTAAAAAGAACAATCATAAAAGCGTACAAGATATATACATATACATTCGTAGTATTAAGCTCTGATACAATTGCCACTTAAAAATCAACAGAATAAATTGTTAAAATGTTAAAAAGGTAACAGACTTGATGCTGCTCGATAACTAAATATAACAGGATGATTAAAAAACCATACTTTTCTAAGCAGCCATAGTGTGGTAAATAAAGTTTACCTATGCGGAATTTCTATGCGGTAAAGTTCAATAAGAATAACTCAATCAAAAATGAGAGGCAGAGTCCGTGGCATCTGAGTTTATAAGGGTTTTATTTCATAAAATGGAATTGGTTCGAACCAGGTATCATGTTCCATCACCACGAAGGTTCAGGAAGGGATAGACAATGCTTTATTAACAGAGTACAATATATATACTAAATGCATATAATGGTGATGGATACAGAAGGCGTAACAGCTGAGAGAAAAGAGATAAGAACACATGTACGTAACGGAAGGCGTGCACGAGGGCGTACACGGAGGTGTGTGCTAGACAACGTCACATGAAAGTGTCACAGGTGGGTGGATCCATAGAGGAATCCTGTAGTGTCAGCAGAAATATATGGCAGAGATGCGCGCGCAGCAGCATGACGTGTGATTGACGTGGAACTGGAGGGTGAAGGGGACTTGACATTTAGCACCATACGTGGAGAAGGAAGTCTGGCGTGTCAGAACAACCTAAACCCAAATCATATCTAATATCTTGTGTTTGAGGAACTGTATTATCTAGAAGGAAAGGTCTCTCGGGCAGAGGCTATTCTATACTGACTGCTAGTGCATGCATATGTGACTACGTGTCTACGTGTAATGCGAGGGGGCCATGGGCCTACCATGGTAACGGGAGCAATGAATTACTTGCACGGAGACAGAAAGGCCGGGCCCTTTCCTCTGCAGCTGGGAAGATGTTTTCCTAAATCACTAGACAGGAATGTATTTTCGAGGAGCGGAGCAGATAACTTGAAGGCAAAATACAGTCTTGGCAGGCAAGCAGGCCGAGCCGGGCACCGCTCGCCGCACAGGGAGTAGGGTAAGGGTCATGAATGCAGATCCAGGCTGCAGTTTTCAGAGGCAGAAGGCAGAAAAGGCTCGATGGCAGAAATCAGGACCTAGCTCGCCAGAGCCAGGAAAACGTGAAAGTGCACCATGTAAAGACGGTGGCACGGCATACTTAGGAACTGAATATTCGACCCATTCATGGTGGATCTGAAAGAGGACATGTTAACGTTGGACGCAAATGTATTTGCGTCTTCATAGCTGGTTGCGGAGGGAACATACATGTACTTGAAGCACGTACATGGCGCCGTTGGGGTCTACGTTAGGGGACACAATTGACCATAAAAATTCATATTACCTCATTCCCTCCTTGTCCCCTACGGACCCTTCATGATATATCGATCTTCATTAATCCATCAATTTGTTCATATAACATCATTTGCTCTTCCTTTTTCTGGCGGGATTTAGAACGTAAACTTGAATGGGGAATACATGATGTGGCGCACAAGCCGCAAATCGCTGGCCCACACTGTAAACATAGGCAACAACTGAACACTATGAGAAGGGCTATTCCGAGGAAGGATAGGACTTTCCATCCCCAGGCTGATAACATACTCCAGAACCAACCGGACCAAGTCCAGGTGCCTGGATTCTGGTGTATCTGACTTGCAATCTTGTGAAGACGGGTTATGGCTCTATATACTGATGGTGCGTTTTCTGGAATGAAAACACAGCAACTCGATCCGATGACTCTACAAGCTCCGCCCCTATCGGCCAGGATGACGCCAAGGACAAGACGATTTTGAAGAACAACAATCCGCATAGCAGACTGCTCCTCTGTTAAGTTGCCTAGGGCGGAAGTAGTTTCATTCACTACTGCTTCGAGGGTTCTGGTTAATTTACGTATCAGTTTACTATTAAAGACAGCACCTAAATAGGTAAAGAAACCTTTATTGAAGTCTGTATACTGCTCCCATGCCGTTTCAGTATAGTCGACAATCGGGAGATCTATCTTGGATCTATTGTATACTAGATGGTGTTTCCTATGATAATCAGGTGGAGCTAGGAAAACAGGTGGCAGAAGGAATGCAATGTAACAAGTACCATCTAGAGGTAAGCGTATATATGCTGTATGACCACAAATGAAATAGGAATGATGGGAAGCTTTGAATGTAGACTTCCCTTTATCACTGAATTCGATCACAGTAGTACATGTACTATGACCTAGGTGTACTGAACCATTCTTTCTGACACATAATTCACCTTTGACTGGTAATACTGACATAGCGGGCAGGACTGGTTCGGCTTCGGACTGGACATTCAGAATCATGAGGTTAAGTGTAAAATTACCTAATCCATATACTTCATTTTCTAGATCAGTCCCTGTCCTTTGGGGAAGACCCTCCTTGTCAGGGAAACATACTTTATGCAGAACTGTGTTCAGATTTCCCCATACCCAATTGCCCTGGTAAACTACGGAATCAGAATCTAAAGAGTTCATTAGACTAAACCATGCACCACAGGAACCATTATGTGTGACTGGGTACGGAAAGAAGGGCAGAACTCCCTTGTATTTCTGATAGGGAGGGAGTCGGCCACATATCCAACAATTGGTAGCATTGCTGGTCTGATGAGAATGATGTAACATACTAATGAAAGTATTGTTGCGCAGCGCAAGTCGGTAAGATAACTCGTGCGGGGGCAATTCACTGAAAGTATGCTCGGCAGTGTTATTTGAAGAAGAATGCGCACGTGTGAAAATAGGAAAGTACATGTGTAGCAATATACTTGCAGCAATAATCATAAAACTCAGAAAAAACATAATCAATAATGTCACAATGCAGTGACTACGGAGAGATTTACAGTATTCATGTTTCTTGATCTGTTTCTGTCTATCTCTCTCTCTATTGGGGTCTAACTTGTACATGTCAGGAACCTGTCTAACCGCTTCACCTAGGGGAGGACTTAAACAATTAAACTGTCTGACTTGCTAGACCTCAACTTCATGTGAAATTCTTGAGAAGGAGTTTTCTCTACCAGTGGGAGTTTAGTATCAGTCTCTGGAAGGGGGCAGGGCTGGGAGTCTAGTTTTGGCTGTAGTCCATAGTGTCTTTTTACATGACTCGAGTGGAGCCAGCCCTTGCGGCCCTCCACTTTCACTGCTGTCCTTGTTGTTAATAACACAAGCTTCGGCGCCTGCCAACGGGGCTCCAGCGGACTCCTCCTGTCGAAATTCCGGATAAAGACGTATTCTCCAGGGACGATCTCGTGTGGCTTCACCTCGGTGTTGTCGGGAAAGGCTGCAGCTACCTGTGAACGACATGATTGTAGTGCAGACATCAAGGAGGCAAGGTAATCTGTCAGCATATTACAGTCAACATCTGTTATTTTACGAGGCAGAGGCGTCCCCCACATATTCGGTGGCCTACCAAAGACCACCTCATACGGGGATAGCCCTGTTCTTGAATGTGCTATCATTCTCATGTAAAAGAGTGCAACTGGTAAAGCTACTATCCAGTCAACGCCTTTCTCTCTACATATCTTGGCAAGGCGAATTTTCAGGGTCTGATTATGACGTTCCACGAGACCTGCTGCCTCGGGATGTCGGACACAGTGGAACTTCCACTGATAACCCAGCAGGAGTGATACCTGCTTCATAAGCTCGGACGAGAATGGCTGACCATTATCTGAATACACGATACGGGGCAAACCATACCTGGGGAAGAATTCACGTACCAGCTGCTTGGCAGTGGTCGGAGCAGTGTAATCTGGGACTGGATATGCTTCTGTCCAACGGGAAAGTGCACATACAACTACGAGGACATATTTGAATCCTCGACAACGTTCCATCTGGATATAATCCATCTGGAGGACTTCAAAAGGGTGATCGGGAGGATGAAATCCACCTTGCTCTACGGGAATGCCTTTACCTGGATTGAACTGACAACAGATCATGCAAGTACGCACTTCCTGTTTGGCTGCTGCTCGTAAATGCTTATTGAACCAAAGGTTTTGAATACTGTCTAACATGGCTTTTTCTCCTAAATGTGCAGGACTATGTACTGTGTTAATGATAACCTGAACCATAGATTCGGGGAGAAACCATGTGGCTTTCCCCTTCGTCATCCATCCCTGTTCTGTCTGGATCCCTCCTAGTTCAGTCCATTTCTTGATTTCGTCTGGTGTAGCATGTGTCTGTATGTCAATTACATCTAGGGCGGGATCCCTAACTGTCATGCAATGTGTCGGTGTCGGGACTACTGTCTTTGTCAGGTCAGTTGCGTGAGTCTGAGTCTGAGCTGTATGCTTGGCTGTTCGATCTGCCAGGTCGTTACCCTGGGAAATGGTATCTGTGACTTTCGTATGTGCTTTGCACTTCATGATGGATATCGCTGTAGGCAAATGTATTGCGTCTAACAGAGCTTGAATGAGGGGACCGTGCTGGATTTTGGCTCCGTGAGAGGTCAAGAAACCTCTCTCTCACCAGAGTACACCGAAGTCGTGTACGACTCCGAAGGCATAACGTGAATCTGTGTATATGTTAACTTTCTTATTCTTGGCTCGAATACAGGCTTGAGTCAGAGCGATGAGCTCTGCTGCTTGGGCTGACAGCGTGTCAATACGATTCGTTTCTATGACTTCAGTTTCTGTCGTTACTGCATATGCGGCCACTAACTCTCCTGTACTTGTTCTCATACATGAACCATCCACATAAAGTGTCAGGTCTGGATCTGGTAATGCGTTGTCTGTCAAGTCTTGTCTGGGTTTCGTCGTAATGGTAATGACTTCAACACAATCATGTGCCAAAGGGTCTGTCTCACTTAGTGGCAAAAGTGTAGCAGGGTTCAATGTATTGCAACGTCTGATTTCTATGTGTGGCTGAAACAATGTCAATTCATAACCTGTCAATCGTGCTATAGTCAAGTGCTGAGTCTGTGTTCGGTTTAAAAGAACTTCCACGGAATGTGGAACTTGCACTGTCAATTGGTGTCCTAACACTATGGAATCACTTTGTCTGATTGCTAGAGCTGTTGCTGCAACTGATTTCAAGCACGCAGGCAGAGCCTGGGCTACTGGATCTAATGTACTAGAAAAATAAGCTCACAGTTTGTGTGAACCTGCTTGATCCTGGGTGAGTTCTGACAATGCAGTACCTTCGCGTTCTGTGACAAAAAGTGTAAAAGGTTTACTGTAACATGGTGTTGCTAAAACTGGTGCTTGACATAAGGCTTTCTTCAGATCGTCAAAAGCATGTGTATGTTCCTGAGTCCAAGGGAGGACAGTCGAAGACGCTGCCTCCTGGGTTGTCAACTGTATGAGTGGCTTGGCTAGAAATGCGTACTGAGGGATCCATTGTCTACAGTAAGAAGTGAGGCCTATAAAGGCCCGTACCTCCTTTTGTGTCTTGGGTTGTGACATGTTTACAATTAACTGGATACGGTCAGGTGTTAGCTGTCTCCCCCCTTTGGACAGCAAGTGCCCAAGGTAAACCACTTGCTGAACACAGAATTGCAGCTTCGAAGGAGACACCTTGTGTCCCTTGTCAGCCAGGAAATGTAAAACAGTCAGTGACGCTTGTTCACATTCTGGTTCACTACGGGCGGTGATCAATAGATCATCGACATACTGAAGTAGGGCAGTATTGTCAGGCATGTGAATACTGTCAAGTTGTCTTTTCAATGCTTGGCTATAGATGCTGGGGCTTTCTGTAAATCCTTGAGGTGCGCATGCAAATTTGAAGCTTCGGCCATTTAAACAGAATCCGAAAAGACATTGGCTTTCCGGATCAATTGGGACACTAAAGAAAGCGTTCTTCAGATCAATTACAGTAAAGAACGTTGCCTCTGAATCAATAGCTGTCAATAATGAAGATATATCTGGAACCACAGGGTACTGTGGTACAATACATTTGTTCAATTCTCGTAAATCGATAACTAATCGATAAACTGGAGGGGCATTTGGATCAGTACGTTTGAGAATTGGAATGATAGGGGAATTACATAGATTTGAGTCGGTTTCTACAACCACTCCTTGTGCAATGAGCTCGTCAATGATTTTCAGTAAAGCCACTACAGCATCTGGGGGTAACTTGTATTGTCGGATTCGTGGTATAACAACTCCTTGCTTGAGTGTGACACGATATGGAGTGATGTGCATACAACCTACATCAGTGGGGCCTTGTGCCCATAAATGTGCAGGAACATTCTGTAATCTGGAATCAATATCTATCAACACATAGTGACCCTTAAAGTCACGCAAAAACAATCTTACTCCTTCCGGAGAACAACAAATTACAGCTCCTAGAGCTTTCAGTGTCTTGATACCTAATAAGTTTTCTGGACATGATTTTGTGAGCAATAAATCTGTAGTGCGAGACAACGGACCAACTGAAAGGGGAACTGGTTTTGATACTTCATTTACAATAGGCTTTCCTGAAAATCCAAGGGAAACATTCTGTGAGCCTGAGAGGGGTGCCCCTGGAACCTCGTCGTGACTGATTGTTGTTCTGCTTGCCCCTGTGTCAATCAAAAACTTTCTATCTTTTCCTAATACTTGACTATGTACGTAAGGACCCTCTTGATCCACAGGAACCTCAATAAGAGGCAAGCCAACCTCCCTCTCTAGGCTGTTTCATGTGTATCCCTGGTAATCGGGATAATCAGTTTGTGCATACTGGTACATCTGCTGAGTTGTATGTTGTGTTGCAGCAATCGGTTGTGGCTGTGGTACCGCTACGGTCTGTACTGTCTGTTGTGGAGCATGCATAGGCTGTACATTCTGTGGTACGTGTTGTTGGGCCTGGTCCTGTCTAGGTTGACGTGGTCTCTCTTTAGTTTTACCTGTAGATATATTGTGTTTCAAAACTGCACAGTCGTTTACATAGTGACCTGGCTGTTTACAATAGTTGCATGTCCCTTTAACAGGAGCTGCTGAATTATTGGACTGTGTCATGCCCTTTTTCTGACCGTCAGCTGGAACTGACTGAGCAACTAGCATTTTCATTTTCGTGTCTTTCATACGTCTTTGTTCGTGATCATGTTCTTCTCTAATTCTGTTCTGGTGGTACTGTAACATTTGTGAAGGCGTGTTTGCTTGCCATGTGCTCTCGACCTTCAGTACACGATTCTTAACCTGGGGCAGGGAATTCTCGACTAATTTGGATACAAAAAGGTGCGGGTATGACTCGCTACTTGCTTTCAGGCCACTATTAATAATGAAACATTTCTCAAATCGGGAATAAAAATCACTAGTGTCTTCATCGGGTTTCTGTTTGCAGGCTGAGATTCCATCCCAGTCCTCCTTTTTAGTTGCTAATAATCGTGGCAAGACCTGTACTAACAATCCTGGTAATGCTTTAGTTTTGTCCCCAAGACCCAACCCTGGGGTTCAGGTCGCTTCTTCAGTTTCTAATGCAGCCCAATCTATCTTTGTGTCTCCCACCTCCGATTCTTTTTCTTTGAGTTTCTCGTAAATACCGGCAGGCAATAATACTTTCAATATTTTCATAATGTCGGGATAGGTGTAATCTCCCATGAGTAACATGTCTTTTATTTCACGGTGAAAACCTGCAGGGTCTTTATCATGACTGGGCACTAATTTCTTCATTTCCAATAATTCCATTTTAGTTATGGGCGTGTATACATACACACGTGTAAGGGTGTTATCATTATTCCTGACTGGATGTACTTCTCGCAAGGGATTCTGTCTGTCTATGTAAAACATTTTCCTTTCTGGGGGTGGAGCTGAAACAAACTGTGGATTCAGGAAGGCACTATATCTGTGTCGATGTTCTAAAATTACTTTAATTAAATCGGTACCCAGGCCTCTCCATTTATTCATGAGTAACTCTATTAGTACATCAGGTAAGGGACCTGGATCAGAATGTTGGCTTTTATACAATATAAGGAGGTGTTGTATCATGTACATACTAGCTAGTCGCTGTTCGTCTGGGGAAAGATTCAAAAATGTTTGCGCTAATGCGTCATCATTATATTTATCAGAATTGTCAGCCCATTGTACTGCTGACCTGGCTAATTCTTGTTCGTCCATGGAATTGAGTACATGGTACCCCATTCGTTCTTGAAGTATTTTATCGGTAGCCTGAAATAGATGTTCAGGAGTCTTCGGATTTGACATAGCAGAGTGAAAAAGTCTCTTGCTTTCTGGACGTAACGTTTTATTAAACGGTCTACCCTTTCCTACGTATGCTATTGTTTCTGTATGTTCTGGCTCCTCCTCCTCTGAGGATTCATTCTTGTTATTATCTGCTTCATCTTCAGCTTTCTCTTTTTCATGAAATAATGTTATTTCTTTTCGAATTTTTCTGTACATGGCCTCTATACATTTCTGTTTATCATGTTTTCCGTCTGCAATATTCTGACCCCATGTGGTTAGTACCTCCATCTCTTCTTTATTTACACCAGGCCGGTCTCGTTCTCTTATGAAACAGTTTATGAGGAATCTTAAAATCATACTTTGAATGTCTACTTTCTGATGTGCCATGGCCTCGTGAATACATTCCTGACCCTCCCCAGTCTGAACAAAACAATATATCCTGTCTAGATGATTTTTCATTCCTGGAAATAGAACTAAAAAGTTTGCAGCACGTCTTATACGTATTGAGGCTAATATCATGCAACCGTCCTCGCCTGGTACTGGATCATATCTACAGTCTGTAAGATACTCTTTAAGCTTTTCAATTGGGACTGCTCTCGGGGTACGTTGTATTGCTAGTTCTCTAATAGTTAATCGCTGTGCTGGTGGCGGGGTATGGTAACCTCCTGATGCACCTCCTGAGGCGGAGGCTTGAGCATCACCTGTCTGTAGGGCCGTGTCAGGCCCAAAAGGATTAAGCGGATTAATAGGGGGTATAACAGATAAGGGTGGAGGAAGCAGACTGGGAGGGGTAAGCTGTTGCGGACCTGGGGGCCGACGATCAGCGGTTGGTACAGGTGGAGGTGGGACATTAGTATATTCGGGAGCTACGTCATCTAAATAGGAAGAAAGGAAAATATCTGCTGCGGTCTTGTGACGTAATTTAGTCGGAACCAATGGAGGGGGCAGATCTTTCGGTGTTTCCGGGGTCGCCTTGGGCAGGCCCTCGGCCAGGACTGGATACAATCCTGTCATAATTGCGTTACTCCGTCTATCGTGTTGTTCCATTCTAACTCGTTCTCCTTCTTCTAGTAGTTCTTTTTCTTTGGCTTTTTCAGAATCCTCTCTACTTTTCTCTGCTTTTCTGAGTGCTTTCTCTGTCCGTCTGTGTGATTCTTTACGCCATAGTTCAATGGCATCTTTCTGTGACTGTCTGGCTTTCTTTTTCCATAATGCTTCTTCTACTCTCATGATGCAATCGGCATCCCATGTCCCTGTAGCGGGCCATCTCTGATTTTCTGCTAAATCCTTAGTGTAATCCACCCACAAGTCGAGATATAATACAGCGTCTAAGCCGTGCTTGTGGTACATAAAATATCCGGGAGTGTCCCTGGGTGGGATGGGAACAGCTTCCTCGAGTATTCCTTTTCTAGTTCCTATCTGTCTCAGTTTAGTAAACAGTGGCATTCTGAACCTTGATACTTGATACTTGATACTTACTCGGACTTGGACACAACTAATACAATAAACACAATAATGAAAATCAAACAATCACTCATACCACGACATTAAAACACATTAAAACATTTCGGAAAACGGACAATAACTTGATAGCTGAATACTTGATATACTGCTAAACAGTACAGATACACTGCTAAACAGTGCAGACCGGGTCTGTGTACCCAAACCCGTCTTGACCGGACACAAATTAATGCACCCGTCTAGATTCATCCCCAGCAATGGTACTCACCGGGAAGCACGGAACGGAAGGCCTCGGAAACTCGACACTGGACTGGACCGGACTGGATTCGACTCGACTCGTGACGTAGGTACTTCGGAACTTCGGAACTGGTGGGCCTCTGAACACCTCAGACCTTGCTCTCTCGGCTGGGCTCTGGTCGGGATCCTCCGCACTCCTCACCGCCTCGTCTGGGTGTCGATCGCAGCCTCAGTCACCTCCGTTGGCCTGAGGGAGATACAGGAAATCCTGCGGGTACGCGTAATTGTCCGTCACGGCTGTGGCAGGGGACTAGGCCTGCAACGCACCGCCGGCGCGTAAGGTGGGGGAGGGGTCCCTAATCGGGCGCCAAATTATGTGGTAAATAAAGTTTACCTATGCGGAATTTCTATGCGGTAAAGTTCAATAAGAATAACCCAATCAAATATTAGAGGCAGAGTCCGTGGCATCTGAGTTTATAAGGGTTTTATTCCATAAAATGGAATTGGTTCGAACCAGGTATCATGTTCCATCACCACGAAGGTTCAGGAAGGGATAGACAATGCTTTATTAACAGAGTACAATATATATAGTAAATGCATATAATGGTGATGGATACAGAAGGCGTAACAGCTGAGAGAAAAGAGATAAGAACACATGTACGTAACGGAAGGCGTGCACGAGGGCGTACACGGAGGTGTGTGCTAGACAACGTCACATGAAAGTGTCACAGGTGGGTGGATACATAGAGGAATCCTGCAGTGTCAGCAGAAATATATGGCAGAGATGCGCGCGCAGCAGCATGACGTGTGATTGACGTGGAACTGGAGGGTGAAGGGGACTTGACATTTAGCACCATACGTGGAGACAGAAGTCTGGCGTGTCAGAACAACCTAAACCCAAATCATATCTAATATCTTGTGTTTGAGGAACTGTATTATCTAGAAGGAAAGGTCTCTCGGGCAGAGGCTATTCTATACTGACTGCTAGTGCATGCATATGTGACTACGTGTCTACGTGTAATGCGAGGGGGCCATGGGCCTACCATGGTAACGGGAGCAATGAATTACTTGCACGGAGACAGAAAGGCCGGGCCCTTTGCTCTGCAGCTGGGAAGATGTTTTCCTAAATCACTAGACAGGAATGTATTTTCGAGGAGCGGAGCAGATAACTTGAAGGCAAAATACAGTCTTGGCAGGCAAGCAGGCCGAGCCGGGCACCGCTCGCCGCACAGGGAGTAGGGTAAGGGTCATGAATGCAGATCCAGGCTGCAGTTTTCAGAGGCAGAAGGCAGAAAAGGCTTGATGGCAGAAATCAGGACCTAGCTCGCCAGAGCCAGGAAAACGTGAAAGTGCACCATGTAAAGACGGTGGCACGGCATACTTAGGAACTGAATATTCGACCCATTCATGGTGGATCTGAAAGAGGACATGTCAACGTTGGACGCAAATGTATTTGCGTCTTCATAGCTGGTTGCGGAGGGAACATACATGTACTTGAAGCACGTACATGGAGCCGTTGGGGTCTACGTTAGGGGACACAATTGACCATAAAAATTCATATTACCTCAATAGATTTCAGGATATACATAGCTGCAAAAAAACAGATATCAGGATCATCTAAGGAGAACAGCAGCCTCATTGCAGATTTTACCGTTGTTATTGCCTTTTCATAAATAAAGGTTTTAAATAGGCAATACGAAGGTGCTTATAAAGATCACACAGAAGTAAAAAGTGAACAGTGCTCTGTTTAGTGACCCCTTCGCATGGACAAGGTATAGAGGGATGATTTTTCATGTGGGGAAATGCCACCAAATGGTGAACGATTCCAAGTCTTAATCTAATAAGAACAAATCGATGAGAAGGTCTGGTGACTACCTTTAAATATTTAGAAAAGCCGGATATGCCCCTGTTGGAGTAATAGTACTGAGAGATAGTTAACAGCATAGTAGCGTCTCTACGTGCTTGGGCTTTCTTATGCAAATAAATACACTTAAGCTCTTTCTTGGGGATGTCAGAAAAACTCTCCGGATCATCAAGGAGGTTAAAGTTAAATAAATCCCTGGCAGTTGTCACAGCGTAATTATTCCATGGGATCAGTGAGCCTTTATCTAGGTGAAGACAATCACTAATAATACTCCTCGTGACACTAGTTTCTTTCTTCTGCCAGATTGCTCACCACACCATCAGTGGTCTTAGACTGATTAAATCTGATAAAAACTCCAGGCCCAATTCCTGGTGTGTTATCACAGTGGAAGCTGGTATAGGCAAGCATAACAATTTTTTTAAAAAGCAGTTTTCTTCCATTTGCAAATCCCCATGGCGACAGTAACCCCAAACACCGGATCCGTAGAGCGCAATTGCAACACATCTGCAGCGATATATGTGTAGCATATTAAATATACGACGGTCCCCAAGCTTATTTGCAAATTTAAAAAATCCATAGGCACTTTTAGACATCTTAGCTTTTACATTGGATATCTCCTGAGACCACATACCATTACTACTAAATGTTATACCCAGATAACAAAATTTGTTTACAATTTCAATTTTTTGACCCTCTAAATGAAAAGGTTTCAGCTTCCTCATTTTCTTTCCACATGACATGATGAATGTTTTAGTATTATTAATTTTTATTTTCTTTCCTTGATGAAACCCGCAAACGTATCCATCAATCTCTGCAAGCCGCAAGGGGTTCTTCATAAAAGCACTGAATCATCGGCATAGAGCAGAATGGGAACAGCCTAACCGTCTACTAACGGGGCATCGGAATTAACCTGCTTAAACTCAGTGTCTATTGCATTAATAAAAAGGGAGAAAATAAATGGCGCAATGACACAGCCTTGTCTTATACCTAAATTAACAGTAATACAATCAGTGCATTCCCTGCCTTGGCCATATCTTATACGGGCAGATAGTTTAGAATATAATCTGGCCAGGAAATAAATGATCCCTGCAGGAGCACCTTGTTCTAATAGGGTTGACCATAGCAGCCCGTGATCAACAAGATCAAACGCGCTGCTTAGGTCTGCGAAGCAGAGAAAGAGCAAGCCCTGCTTAGCACAAGTATACTTCCCTACTAGAAGATCTAGATTTATACATTGTTCTACGGTTCTCAAACCCTTTCGGAATCCAAATTGGGACCGTGCAAGGATACCAAAACCCTCGGCTTACTCTTCTAACCTGGCCAACAGCACCGACTCATTGTTTTGAGTGATGAATCTAAAAGGGAGATAGGGCGGTAGTTTTTTGCATCCGACCTATCCCAATTTTTATATATCGGAATAATTACAGATTCACCCCAGGTATGCAGGGTGCTTTCCATAACTGCCGCATTAAAAACATTAGTCAGGACAGGGCCCCACAATGTTATATCTGCCTTGTACAAATCAGTGGGCACCCCATCGGGGCCAGGAGCTTTCGCTCCCTTACTACACCTGATGGCAAGATCTACCTCTGGTACAGTAATGCTTAGGGGGACAATTGGCCATAGGTCAGCCTCTCCCATTGGTGAATCCACCACCCTCTCTGGGGCAAAAATGCTCCCATGCTTCCTCCTGCAATTCCAGCTTTCCGACGTTTTAACTGCCCCTTATAATAATCAACCTATCCCTGGGCCTACTAGAAAGAGCCTTCTTGAGCTTCTGCAGTGACTCTGTACACAGGGTGTCAAACCAACCTATCCTTGGTTTCCAATTAGTATGCTTAGAAGTGGTCATGGAGTTTTCAATTATAGCATTAATCCTATTAAAGCAAGTCAATATGCCCCGAGGATCTGCACTCCCATCCAGACAGAGATGCAAATCGGGCAAGCAAGCCACCACAATTTTAGCCAACAGCTTTTCCGAGTAATCTCCCTTCCACTTTATCCTATGGCCATTTGGTCTACATGGGACAATATTGGTAACAACAGTTTTAGCTGTTAGTACTTTATTATCCCAGATAAGTTATATTACTGTGACACAATTATGGTCGCTGATCGCAAGATCCAGGACGACCGGAGTGTCACAATACTTGCAGATATCATCTGAGACCAGCAAGTGGTCAATGACCGTGGCAGCATTCCTCCCTGAAAAGGTAGAGACGGGGTTTCCTTCTCTATCCCTTGCAATCTGTAGCACAACCAGGGCGTATTTCGCCAGGGTAGAGTTCAGTGACTCTCCATAGGTACTATGTATAAAATGGGTACAACCCTCTCCTCTATCATCATTTATCCCGCACACCTTAGTTAGTGATAAGGGACACAGGAAATATTAAAGTCCCCACCCAAATAAATAAGACATTTACACGATTAACCTGACAGATCCTATCCAGAGCCTTCTCTACTTCGGTAACTGCAGTCAATCGCAAAGAATCTGGCAGATTATTATAGTAGGTAATCAGCAAAACGTTACGGCCATGTCGCAGCCATAACAATAGGGAATGGCTTCCAACCATTACATATCTTATATCTTGCACTGGGAAATTAACAGAAAGCAAAATGAGTAGACCGCCTTTGGCTCTACCCATATTCGAACCCTGTGCTGGTAGGTTAAAGGAGACATATCCCTCATAACTGATATCGTCAACACTCCACACTCCACGTCTCTTGGAGGCATAAAATGTCATATTTTTCCACAAATTCTCTCCATCCCAGAGCGCCCAGTTTACTATTCCAGCTAGCTAAATTGTACCCTCGCCTACCTTTTTCTGTCCCTAGCTCAGGGATATCACCCCTATCCCTGGATGTAACATCTACGACCCCCATATATACTAAATTGGGGGTCAGACTACTACATCCCTGCTTATGGGAATGGCACGGGCTATTTGTCTCTCCCTGGTCCACATTTTCGTGCAACCATATGCCCTTAACACCGACAGGGCCGCAATCCTCAAAGGTATTAGGTTGCACACAGTCTAAAAACTCTAAAGGGTCCAGGGGTACTCCTTCTGCCCCCCCCCCCTGCTCCTTAGAGTTTCCTATTTCATAAGTAGGATGGTACAGTCAATCTACTGCCTCTAGGCAGCTTAAACGGTTATAATTGAAAAAAGTACCCGGGATATACATGGGGCCCGGTCTACCCCATGTCCCCCTATTCCTGCCCCTCCTTTCTACTCTTGTCCATTCATTAGACCTCCCCTTAACTTCCCCTACACAGTATGGTGGATAAAAGTAAGTTAATGGTAATGTCTGGATAGTTGCATCCAACACTTGGTTGGGCCATGCACATATATGGGAGACAGTTCTAGGGTCTCTAAAGGTGACCACTATAAAATCCCCTTTTATGCTTTTAGTTGTTCTACCTATCCACAGGACCCTCCTTACCATTACAATCTCACTCGAACTTTGAGGGGGCAGCGGTCTATTTAGGTTAAGCCAGCTAGTTACCTTATTTTTAGGAGCAGCATAAGGTTCCTTTGCATGCTCTTTCAAAGCTGGAACTCCCGCTAGGATGACCACTAAGGGGTTAACTTCTGGGGGCAGGTCCGATGTTAATAGTCTCCCCTTCATGTTGTTATCCGCTTGCACCTTTTCTTTATGTGGGTCATCTGACTTTGTAGATTTAACCTGAGCTGCCATTGGAGCCCCAGCAGCTGTATCACTACAAGGCTGGGACACAGCGGCAGCTGGGATTATACTTACAGGTTTATCAACTGGAACAGGTAGGGCTACTTGTGCATCACTGTAAGACCTCTGGGGCTGACTGACGATCAACGGTACCCTATTGTGCTTCCTAACTGCCACTAACTTATCCAGAATACTAGAGTTGGCTTTCACCATATTTTCCAACTGATCTAATTTGTTGTTAATCATTTTAGTTCGTTCTATTAGGGGCAACATTAAAGATTTCAATAAGATTTCCATTTTACCCAGAAGCTCACCATTTGCACTAGAATCTGGGGTGGGATTAATGTGTATGGGAGGCCCTGTAGGTGGACTATTGTACTGGCTGCTCAGTACGGGTAGTGGGCGAATTGTTTTAGGGAATTTGGCCATGTTCCCCTTCTGGGGACCACTCCCTCTTTTCCTTTTACCATTATTAGTGTTTGCATTGGGCCTAGATTTATTATTATCTTTTGGAACCAAATTTGGGGCTTTTACAAGAGGACTAAGTGCTGGAGGGAAAGGTAAGGAGATGCTATGTACGGAAGGGGACCTAGAGAGTTCACTGATTGTGTTGGAATTTATGGTAGCCTCTACTATATCTACTGAATCTGGCTCTACTAATATAGAACCAGATCCGGGACGTTGGGCAGCTGGTAAATCAGGTACATCTGGGTCAGGAGAGGCAACAGCCCCTATGGCGCCCAATGACGAACGCTTTCCTGTCACTAAATCTAAGGAAAGTCTTTTTTCTGTCAGGGCTATTTCTTTTCCTAGGATTGCCGTTGCACGCGTTAAAAATTGGTCCATCGTCCCAGTGACTGCCCCGTCAGCGGTCAAAAGTGTCACCTTTCTCCCCTTTCCTGAGCGGAGAACCATAATACCGGGAATAAACATTAACACAATATACCTCTAACTACAAAACACGATGCCTACCCAAACTTTAAACAGTCGGGGCCCGGCCCGGCCTCAACCGTCCTCGGACGGCCACAGATGGCCCACCCTTTGCCGGGGTTTCGCCCCGGTCGTCGTCTCGTGCGCGTCCCGCGCAACGCAGGAGTGTCCAATGTTATATAGGAGGCAAGGGGGCGGGAAGAGGACCCAGGTGAGCTGGATTAAAATGCTCACAGACTGCTGGTCCTCGCAGTCCCACTCCTCTGGCAGATAGAAAGTTGCTGCAGGTGTTGGCCCCAAATCGGCAAAACACAAGTCAAGAGTCAGGAGACACCATAAATCAGAGCGAAGTCCCGTTTGGCTCCTCATTAAAAGAATCCAAACGAGGCAAATGACAGCAGGAAACCACGGCTACGAGCGGCTCCGGAGAAGCGGGGGCCGCGAGCCGTTAAGAGCCACAAGGCAAGGGGGCAGGAAGAGGACCCAGGTGCGCTGGATGAGAATGCGCACAGACTGCTGGTCTTCGCAGTGTGATGTGATGTGAAAAGCACTTGTATAGCGCGGCTTACACCATACGGTTTCTTGGCGCTTTGGCGTGAGGGGGGAAAAGCAATAGCGACAGAAGAAAATGAAAAGATCCAGAGGGATTAGTCATAGGCCAAGTGAAAAAGAAAAGTTTTCAGCAGAGACCTGAAGCGAGTGTAAGAGGGAGAAAGTCGCAGCTCAATGGGTAGAGAGTTCCATAAGGAGGGCAGTCCCACTCCTCTGGCAGATCGAAAGTTGCTGCAGGTGTTGGCCCCAAATCGGCAAAAACACAAGTCAAGAGTCAGGAGACACAATAAATCAGAGCGAAGTCCCGTTTGGCTCCTCGTCTCACGGCAAACAAACACCCAGAAGCCAAAAACGCGATACTACGCAACACAAAAGCAGCGCTGCTGAGAGTAGACAAGGAACAAGTAGTAAGCATCAGGGGCACCAAATGGGAGTCAATATGGTACAACACCAAAATCACATACAAAGTTAAGGCGCTTAATAGTAGAGAATGGATTAGCAGAGGAATCACAACACCAGCACAACTAGAAGCAGGGAACAACCCACTCACCTACAAGGCACTGCAGGAGACAACCAGTCTGCCGGACAGGGAATTCTACGAATTCCTAAGGATCAAAGCAGCCATCACCAAAGCAAACCTCTCCAAACTCAAGCCCTCCATCATACAGTACGCACAGAATCTAAACAGAATAGGACACCAAACAGCGCAGATATACAAACTAATAACACCACGCACCACAGCTCTTAACAACAAAACAATAGCATTCTGGGAAGAGACTATACAGAGACCGCTAAACGAAGAAGAGAGGGCCAGATTATGGACATCTATATCCAAAAACAAAATCACACCGCAGTTGGCACAAACAAAATACTGGATACTACACAGACTACACTGGACACCAGCGAGACTAGAGACGTGGGGGCAAGCAGTAGTAGCACCTGCTGGAACTGCCACAAAGCAAGGGGAGATCTAGCCCACATGCTATACGAATGCCCCAAAGTTAAAACATTCTGGAGTAAAGTATACGGCCTCATAGACAACGTCACAGGGTGCCAGACACAACGAGGCCTAGCAGGGATCGCCACCGCCTTCTTAGGAACACAGCTCCACTCCAAAGAAGAACGCGACCTAGTCGACGTTCTGCTAACATCTGCAGTGAAAACCATTCTGGGAAACTGGAAAAACACCAGCAAAGCCACCTTCAAACGCTGGTTCAACTGGGTAACATTCCTCCGGGGGGCAGACAATTTCACCGCCAAACACAAGGCGGCAACCCACACAGCTAAAGAGGACATGTGGGAAGCCCTCTGTGCTTATCTAAGGAAATGAACCGCAACCCTCCCAAGCCCCCCCCCCTCTCTCTTTTCTCTCTTTTCTCTTTTCCTCTTTCTTTTCTTTCTCTCTGGCACCACTAAGCCAGAAGGACATAATGCAAGACCAGCCAAAGAAAGGAAACAACTGCTTGTTTTTTTTCTTGTATATGTAAAATTTATTTTCAATAAAAATATTTTGAAATAAAAAAAAAAGAATCCACACGAGGCAAATGACATCAGGAAACCACGACTTCGAGCGGCACCCGCGCACTCATCTGGCCCTAACATGCCTGCTGCAAGCAACACGCTTGAGTAAGAACACTTCATACGTCCAGCTATCTCTCCACTCACACATACTACACGTGGGGAAAGTGCAGGCACACCAAGTACCAGCAGCCCAGGAATCACACGCAATTTGCTCCGTCACACTCAATTACCCAGGGCGGGCAGCCAGAGTCACGACAGAAGCTGCTGGTCTCTCCTTGCCAAAAGCCACCACAGACACCTGGAATATTTTTAATGCTGTGAAAAGAGCTGCCGCCTGCCGACACCATATCTGTTGGAGGGGGGGACTGGCATACGTTACTGATTACAAACATGGAGCACAAGGTGTCTGGGTTCTTTCACACTGTTTTACTTAGCCTGTTTTAAATTCGGCCCTAACAAATACCAGGATGCAGTGGAAAACAGGACTGGCTGGACACTACCTTCTTACCCGATAAGGAAGATTTCCATACACTTTTTCTACAAGTACAACTATGCACTTTGCGCACAATTTATAACAGACAAACACGAGGCACATTGAGACATCCATAGTTCCAGATATGTGAAGCAGGGGCCAACAGTCTGCGATATCCCACCGGGAAAGAGACCCCTGCCTCACAGCGGCATGCTATGTGCGTGGCAGCATTCACCGGACAACACAGAGGGGGAGGGGTGGGGGAAGGAATGGATAACATCAGGATGTACCATGTTACAACGCATACTATTACAACTACCTACCGTTACAACGCGACCATTACAACGCATACCATTACAACGCATAGCGCTTTGAGGTGCTGGATAGTGGTAAGTATAATTTACTATTCTAACTCCAGTCCCCGTGGACCCTAGGGAAGGTGTTGGATAGTAAATTATACTTATTCCCTATCCTAGAGCGCCCCCCAGCGCAATGCGTTGTAATGGTATGCGTTGTAAAAGTCGCGTTGTAATGGTAGTGCGGAGTAAAAGATGCGTTGTAACGGGTGTATACCATAACATCATGTTAGGCAAACTCCATTTGTATCGCACCGTGGAACCTAGAGTATCGGAGTAAGTCTGACACTTGTTCCATTCTATTCTCTGCACTCAAAATTGAAGGCTCGGGTGGAGAGATCACAGCATTCCCCCTTATTCCGTGCACATTGCACAAAGATACGAACACGCTGCTCGTTTCCCGCCCACTAACAGGAGCAAGCACAGCTCTTCAATCGCAGCAGGGGGTGAAAGGCCACTCTCAGTCCGACTTATAAGACACACACAGGGTGTATGGAACTCAATATACAAAGCACACAAGGTGAATGCCTTTGCTCACCTGCTGCAAGACCCAGCGGTAGAAGTGGGCGGGGACGGAAGGGCACGGCGTGCCCCTACTTCTAAAAATAATTTCAGCCCGTTCCCCTACTTCTTTCTTTGAGAAAAGCTTCCCGACACGGAGAGAATAGTCCTACTGAAAACGTAACTTTTTTTTCAGCTTCCAGGGGCTGCTCACATTCTCTATTGACCTCCAGAGGCTGCAGCAGCCCCTCCCTGAGCTCGCACAGACTGCGGGCAGGCCCATTGTCATTCCGATTGAGGTTGATTATCTCCTTTGGAATGACAATGCGCCCGCCCGCTGCCTGTCTTTAGCATATGCCAGCGAGATCTGCATGAGGTGTCTCTGGTATCTGGGGGCAGGCCATGGCTCCTTGTGCAACAAATATACGAGATGGGACCACAAATGTGTAATCAAACTTGAAAACAATCCCGCTGGGGCGTGAGAGGTGCGCTGTGGGCAGTGTAATCTACTGTTTGGAAAACACAACCCTGACGTCCACGACGCTGAGGAGGCGAGGAAAAGCATTACATTCGATCACGCTATTTTTATAGACAGTATACTTGTAAAAACACTTGTGGCTGTCAAAGGCGTACCCGAAGGTGCTTGCTTCTTCTAATGCGTTTTATGGAATATATATTTTGCTTAGTGCTCTAAGCTGTGTTTTTATAAGTGTGTTTTGCTGCTCGGTACCTTATGTATTAAAGGGGAAATCCGGCGAATATTACATTAGTCTCAACACCCAGCAGACGTAATTGAACAAGGGAACATCGTGCTATGCCCATTGCCTATTGTTGGGGATTGTTCGAAATACAGGTCTTGATAAACAGAACAGGGTTTTCCTTTAAACTGCCAGACCCCTTTAACTGGAGGACAACGTGATCTTAAGCCCTCCTCTGGGATCCTGTGGCCTTTAAGGTGTGAGGCTCTGCTCAGGGGAGAAGCCAGAAAATCAAAATGCCCCAAACTTTGAACTACACTTATAATGGCAAGCAGCATATGATGAGAGTGTCCTTTGCACTCCCTAAAAGAGCGGCCTTCACTGCTCCATCCAACCAAGGGAGTAGTCAGAAAATTAGAATGCCCCCCATTTTGCAGTAAACCTCTGATGCACACCAAGCAAAATAAGTAAATGTGCCCATCCTCCACTTGAAGAAGTGACGGGGACAGGAAAAGGAGAAGTGAAGTGAAGTGAAGGGACAGGAGAAGGAGAAGTGAAGTGAAGGGACAGGAGAAGGAGAAGGAGAAGTGAAGTGAAGGGACAGGAGAAGGAGAAGTGGCGGGGACAGGAGAAGGAGAAGTGACGGGGGCAGGAGCAGTTAACGGGGCAGAAGTGAAGGGACAGAAGAAGTGAAGGGACAGGAGAAGTGAAGGGACAGTAAAAGTGAAAGGACAGTAAAAGTGAAGGGACAGGAGAAGAAGAAGTGACGGGACAGGAGACGGAGAAGTGACGGGACAGGAGAAGTGACAGGAGAAGTGACGGGACAGGAGAAGTGACGGACAGGAGAAGTGACAGGGGCAGGAGAAGTGACGGGGCAGGAGAAGTGACGGGGACAGGAGAAGTGAAGGGACAGGAGAAGTGATGGGACAGAAGAAGTGAAGGGACAGGAGAAGGAGAAGATACGGGACAGGAGAAGGAGAAGGGAGGGACTGGAGAAGGAGAAGTGACGGGACAGGAGAAGGAGAAGTGAAGGGACCAGGAGAAGGAGAAGTGACGGGACAGGAGAAGTGATGGGTCAGGAGAAGTGACGGGACAGGAGAAGGAGAAGTGACGGGACAGGAGAAGGAGAAGGGAGGGACAGGGGAAGGAGAAGTAACGGGACAGGAGAAGGAGAAGTGAAGGGACCAGGAGAAGGAGAAGTGACGGGACAGGAGAAGTGACGGGTCAGGAGAAGTGACGGGACAGGAGATGTGGTGGGACAGGAGAAGAAGTGAAGGGACAGGAGAAGTGAAGGGACAGGAGAAGTGAAGGGACAGGAGAAGTGAAGGGACAGGAGAAGGAGAAGTGAAGGGGACAGGAGTAGTGAAGGGGACAGGAGAAGTGACGGGGACAGGACAAGTGACGGGGACAAGAGAAGTGACAGGACAGGAGAAGTGACGGGGGCAGGAGAAGAGACTGGGGCAGGAGAAGAGACTGGGGCAGGAGAAGTGACGGGGCAGGAGAAGTGACGGGGCAGGAGCGGTGACGGGGGCAGGAGAAGGGAGGGGGCAGGACTGTTCCCATTGGGCGCAGAATCTAGACTGATTTGCATATGGCTGGGTCCAAACTGGAATGGCATGGTGAGCAAAGGAACAATGGACTAGGCCCAGATCTCTGTACTGGGGTGAATGTATGATATTGTTCTGCATTCAGTTGTTCTTTTTGCTATATTATGATTAAGCAGCTAGCTGGCGACATGAATATGAAGGAGCCTTTGTGGGTTTCCGTGAGTCTAGATTCTCCTGAAGAGTCCCTTTCTCTTCTGAGCCCTGCTTAACACATGTGTACAGGAGGAGCCCTGTATTCATGACCTCAATGTTTGAAACAAAAAATAATCATGGATTTCTGAACATTGAGTAAAAGCATTATGGTAACATGTTGTTCCTGCTTATATTTCACACTTTTTACATACACCTGTATTCCCTATGACTGTTTGCTTTTTCCTGAATTAAACCTCAAACATGTTTATCCATTGTTTTAATTAAATAACGTTATAAGCTGTAACTGGTCAGTGAAGTGCTGAACGTACTAAAAATTGGTATGTTTTGCTATTTCTAGCCATGCCCCTGACTCCGCCCACTGATTCAATCTTCGGTTATTCCCGCCCCCTGATTCTCCACCCACAGTTCCCCTACTTTTCTTTCCCCACTTCGACCACTGGCAAGACCACAACTGCTCAGAGCTAGGGGTAATGCCAGAAACTTTCACAACTCCTTCAGAGCTGAGCTGACCCTGCGGCAGCGGATGTCTGCGCAGATCCCCATATGAAGAGCGCTCACCCCTCTATGACCCACTTTCACATTACAGCTCACGAGACAATTATTTACAAGTTCCTCGCTTCGTTGGCAGCCGCGGTGCAGAGAGGCGCTGTCCGTGGGACAGTTTTCACTCGCCACCCAACACTGCCAGGGACAGGCCCGAAAAAGTGTTTTTGAGTACCTTTTGAGTGTGGGCACAAGAATGAGTAAGTGCCAGGTCACCGCCTACACAAATATAAGTAATCCACCAACTAACATGCCCTGAGGCAGGGGTCTTAAATGGTTCAAAGAGACAGTAGCAATACTCCGTTTTTCTTTTGTATTTGTTTTACTTTCTGGCACTTTCAGGCATGCGTCAAGATGGGACTGTGCAAACTACAAATACCAGACTGCAAGAGGTGGTAAGGAGCTTGTTCGCACTGCCAGGGCTCCTCTTCTATCATTTGAGGGATACTGCTTTGCTCCCCTAGTGACAATTCTGTCAGTTCCACCCAAGTCGGAACGCTATATATAGTCTTTATTTTTATTGACACAAAGAACCGCACCTCTTACATGCAGAATAATAGAGTTGCCTCCTATTGGGGTTATCGCTCTTATGTTCTTTCCGTGGGACATGTTATCAGCCCCCAGAGGCCACTCACTTGCGAGATTGTCTAGCACAGTCGCTGCCTTGGGGTCCGGACCTGCGCTGCACAATGAAACATAGTAAACACTCCCAGTTGAACAGGGCTAGCCACTCCCCCTCAAGCAGTCAGGGTGCAGCGCCCGTGGGTATGGCTGTCAAAACCGCTCGCACGATGCACAGTAAGACCTGAGGTAGGACATGCACTCATGTCCTAGGGGCAGCCAGCGCACACAGAGTACAGTGGCGAGAGCTGGAACAGGCAAGGTGCCGGGGTGATGTTGCCAACTCTGTTCCAAAAGTAATTAAAACATAGAGAGGAGTGACTTACCAAGCTACAGCCTGAGGAGCGGCTGCAGCTCCTCTGCTCCCAGCTCCATCTGAATACAAGAAGCACACAAGACGTCAGCGGTTCTTTCATTTAGTTGCTTCTCTATAAAATGGATCCAAAAAAGAAGCCCAGGAGTGATGCGCGTGAGCGCCACAGTAATACATGTGGTTTCAATTATCGCACCCGTGTCTGGGCACGATAATTGAAACCACATGGCAGCAGTGCGCGTAATAGACACCAATAAGCCATGGGCGTAGGGTGACCAGGCGTCCCTGTTTTGCCAGGACGGTCCCAGTTTTTAACCAGGTGTCCCAGCAAATTTCAAGAAATGTAGCTCATGTCCCGGTTTTTAAAGAGGGTCGACTGAAAACTGTGGGAGGTGTTTTTTATGTTATACAAAGCAGGGATAGTTAGAAGTTGTTTCAAGAAAGCAATTTAATTAACAGGCAAGCTACTGGGTTTAAAAAATGCATTTTATGTATGTTCTTACTGCCTGTTCTGTAATTCTCTGCTGAAAAGCGCTCTCAACACTTGAAGTAAAATTGTAGTCCTTCTAATTTTTGTGAAATGTCCCGGTTTTTGGCTTTAAAATTCTGGTCACCCTACATGGGCGGAACAATGCGCCTGACTTTGGCAAATTGCGTGATGTCTTTGATAAAAATAGGCACGCAAAGGCCAATAGAGTGGGCCAAAAGAAAAAGCACACGCACCAGCGTGTGCGATTCCTAGGTCCATTTTCAAACCCCCTACAAGAGGTCTCTCGCTGCGCGATCAGGGCTGCACAGTGCAACACAGGCGCAAGACCTAAAAAGGAGCAACCTCTTTGCTTTGCCAATGCTTGATTTAATTGTTACTCAAGTTTTGTAGGAAAAAGTAGAGAAAAATGACCCAGAAAACATTCCTTTTAACCCCTTCGATGCTGATGACGAGCTCAGCTCGTCATCAGCCACGGGTGACGTGTGCGGATGACGAGCTGAGCTTGTCATGTATCGCTGTTAATCGAAAACAGCCGCACAGCGCAAAAATCACCGCAGCAGCGATGCGGTTAAATTGTATTAGACTAAAAATATGGTACCTGCTGCAGAGTCCATGTCTTAGTTGTAGCACAGTAATGGAAAAATGGTTAAAGTTCCTGACCTTCACTTTTGTTCCTGACCTTCACTTTTGTTGCCGTTTACATGGTTTTTTAAGCAAAGTCACAACTGCTAAAAACAGGAACAAATTGTATTTGCACCCGTTTGAGCACATGCTCTGTTGACATGAGTACAAAAACTGTGGAACTCTGTGCTTACGTGGACACTCACTTCCAGGCCTTACTTGGTTGTATTTGCCAAGGAAAAATAGTGTGGAGAGGGTGATGGCACACTAGAATCATGTCCTTCGCACATATTACTTTGTGATAATTAGGGCCTTATATATGGCATTTTGGTGTAATGCAGCATAGCAAGGCAGCTAGCTGTGTTGCCCTAAGTTAAAGTGAAAGGCCAGGAATGCACTTATTTAAGCAATACGGTGCATTCCTGTTTTTCTGCCTGCGCTGTCACGGTTTCAGCACCCTAGTGCCAACGTAGGCACATGGTGCAAGGGTATCTCCGTTGCAGGCAGCATTGTTTTTGTGCAGGAAGGGGCACGTTCCTGCAAAATGCAGCACACATAAAAAGAGATAAAAACCTAGGTGAAGTTAAGTTATTTCTCCTTGTTACTCCTCTCTTCTGGAGACATACAGATTTGGCGCTTCCCCAGGTTTACATTTGTGCGAATCTTGGGTAGCGTCAAATTCCATGAGTGTTGCATGGGAAAACCCACCCCAACGCCCATGGAAGACCTCTCGGGTGCACCGTAATGCTCATAATTTAAGAGGCCACTCAAAGCCACACAGGGTGGCTTTGTGTAGCTTCATAAATCTTTATGAGAGCCCTGCATCACACATGTGATGCAGGGCTCCCATAAATAAGCTCCAATTACTGCACACAATTTAATTAGAACACAATCGGTACAGGGGGAAATTTAATCTTGCTTTGAAGTTTTTTTACATACTAATAGTGAACAGGTCTAGATGACAAGTATATGTGTCATTTAATGTTTTTAAATCAATGAAGACCAAATTCAAGCTTCCATTCAAAGGTACCAGAGAGGTCTCAGAATGATATATGATATTGAAACAGCAGTGTTCTGTACCCGAGTTTGGTTAAAGTTTGCTTACCCCAGTCTTCTGACTGGTGAAGCAGACACTTGCTGAAGCACTTGCCTACACTTAATGAAGGCTGGCAGGTCGATACAAAACGGATTCAGATATACCCCTCTTCCTTTGAAGACGTGGAGCTTTAAGTCGACAGTGAGATTGTTTCCTGGGACAATGACGCATCTAAAATAAATTCGATTGGAAGTCGTCCTGCCAGGCTCAGATTTAAGCAATTTACATACATTCAGGTTCCCCCAGGACCATGGTCTGACCATAGACGTTTAATTAGTGACAGGGTTTTTAAAATGTTGATTGAACACTGCATACATTCCTTATTCGTCTTGCAAGACGTTACATGCAGCTTTGATTATGTGTCAAAAATACTCTTTCAGTAAAGTCGTTCTGAGAGTGAATTATTGGCATTCTGTATCGTTCTTAACTTGATGGCTTGTTTTGTCATAATAAACACCAGAAAACGCACTCCTTCCTTATTGCTTTCGGTATATTTTTATATCACTGTTAGAGCATACCTTTGGCTCTCTCTTTTTTTCTTCCAGATCCCTTTCACACTAACTAGCAGCCACAATTAGATTCTCTTGAAAATGTTAGGTGTTGAAACGGTCCCTTTTTGCCCCTGCTAATAGAATAACATTTCGGTTTTGGGCTTGATTATAGAATAACATGGTCAAATGGTATTGCACCCAGTTTTAGGTCTGCCGTTACCGAAGACCTTTTGATTTTACTAAAATGTATATTATGCATACTTCAAGGAGCTTTCAGCCACCTCTCTTCATCCATTGGTCTGTTGTTTAGCCATTAAAATGTTGCTTCTGCCCACTACAGCATACAGTATAGGACAATGGGTCAGCCCACTCCAGCAACTGGTCACCTTCATTTTAGGAGACTGCATTTTGCTCTTTCACTATGAGTACATTCACACCAAAGATAGTTCCCATTCAGTGCCATTGTTTTTGTTATTTGTACTGTGTAATCACTTTTGTGCAGCCCTTGTTTTGGAGCATGAAGTGATAGCAAGATATTTTCTACCAGATGAGAGTACATGCCGCAGTCCAACTTTATCAGTTCCTGTCTCCTGCCAATCAATCAATCAGGATTTAAAAATGGCGACAATTGACCCACTAGGATATCCAGGTACTGAGGGCATTGCTGTTGGGTTCAGTTGAACAGCAAGGTCTTGAGCCCTTTCCTGAATTCCAGGAGAGAGGATGAGGTCCCTAGGTGAAGGGGGACGTAATGCCAGGTTTTCTCCACGAGGTAGAAGGAGTGCGCTCCACGGTAGCTTTAGCAGTTGCCGGGGGTGTGTGTGAGGGATAAGGAGGCGGGGCTCAAGTCTCTGGAGGACTGGTGGAAGTTCAGGTGGTGGTTGATGTACACTGGTCCCTCCCTGGTTGCGAAGTGCTTTGTAGGTGTGGTTACACATCTTGAACCGGCATCTCTAATGAATGGGGAGGCACTGGAGTTTGTTGAGGTGAGGGGTGATGTGGGTCCATTTGGGGAGGTTGAGGATAAGTCTGGACAATGAATTATGTATGGTCTGTAGTCTCTTCAGGAGGTGAGTAGTGATTCCCACATAGAGTGCGTTGCTGTAGTCCAGTTGGCTGGTGATTAGGGCTTGAGTGACCGTACGTCTGGTGTTGATGGGGAGCCATTTGAAGATCTTAAAGGGCATGCGAAGAGTGAAGAAGCAGACAGGGGATACTGCATTGATGTGTTTTTTTATTGTGAGCTTGCTTTCCAGAATGATACCAAGGTTGCGTGTGTGGTCTGTTGGGGTGTATGCTTGTCCTAGGTTGGAAGGCTACCAGAAGTCGTTTCACAGGAAGGTGTTGTCCCTGAAGATCACCACTTTCATTTTGTCTGTGTTGAGTTTTAGGCAGTTGTCTTTCATTCAGTTGGCAATGCACGTCATGTGCTTGTGGAAGTTGGCCTTCATGGTGGAGGGATCTTCTGACAGGGAGAGAATGAGCTGGGTGTCGTCTGCGTAGGATATGGTGTTCATTCTGTAGGCTTTGACGATGTAGGCCAATGGGGTCATTTAGCTATTGTACAATGTGGGCTGAATGATGAGCTTTGAGGTACACTGCAGATGATGTCCTTGGGTTTTGAGGTGAAAAGTGGAAAGTAGATTATTTGGGTTCTTCCAGTGAGAAGGGAGGTGATCCATTTGAGGGCTTCTTCTTGGGTTCTGATGTGATTAAGCCTCTGGACAAAGGTGTGGTGGGATATGGCGTTGAATGCTGCTATGAGGTCGAGGAGGATCAGGGCCACTGTTTCTCCCCAGTTGAGGTGGGTTCTAATTTTATCATTGGCAGTGATCAGAGTGGTTTTGGTGCTGTGGTTGGCATGGAATCTGGTTTGTGAGGGATTCAGAAGAATGCTGATCTCTATGTGTTCTGAGATTTGGCAGTTGACAGCATTTTCTATAATATAATGTTGGGTTCACTTGGATCGGCAAAATGTTTCTGAGAAGGGGTCTGACTTCAACGTATTTCTTAACTTCGGGGAAGGCAGTCATGTTTATTGATAAGCTGAAAATGGAGGTGAGCTCACTGCTGTTCCTCTTGCTCCCGAGGTTGAAGATGTTGTGGGGACAGTTGTCCATGGGTGCGGCTGAGTGGACGGACTACATGATGGCTGTGGTGTTGTGTGTTGTGAGCTGGTCCCAGACAGTTCCAAAGAAGGGGTGTTGGTGTGTTTGGTGGCTGAGGGGTTGGATAATTCTATGATGCTGTTGAAGAGTTCTTTGCTTTGGTTGGAGGTGTACGATGGTGTGGTCTGTCCAGGTGAGTTCTCTGACATGACTGTACTTGACTCTTGCTGGCGATTAAGATGGGGTCAAGTGTGTGTCCTGCATAGTGTGTGGGATCTGTGACTAGTTGGGAGAGGCCAATGCTGTTCTTGTTTTCAAGGAAGTTGGCAGTGTTGGTGTCATTGAGGTGAAAATTAAGGTGTCCGATGAAGATGTAGTGTTTGGAGTCAATGGCGAGCGGGGCGATGGAATCAGAGATGATGTTGCAGAAACTGGGGCATGGTCCTGGAGGTCTGTAGGCCAGGGTGACTCTGATGGTGGTTTTGCCATCGATTTGGAGTTGGAAATTGAGGTTCTCCATGATCAGGGTGGCGTCATTATATGGTGGAGGTGCACTGGTTGGCTTCTTTGTGGATGATGGTTGTTAGAAATGGGATTTCTGGTTGGCTGAGGCTTGCGCCAAAGCCAGGCAGAAACCACCACTCTAGTCAGGGCAAGGAAGTCACCCGCCAAAGATAACCCCTGCTCACCCCCTTGGTAGCTTGGCACGAGCAGTCAGGCCTATCTCGGAGGCGATGTGTAAAGCGTTTGCGCACGCACCCAGCAACAACACCCAAGGCCCACCACAAAAGAAACTCCACACAAGGTTATATATAAAAATAGCCTTTGTATTATACCAAACACATTAGATAATAAACACACAATTTACACTGTGCCACTGGCACAGGTGGAATTTACAGGGGATTATATACACAGGACAGGGCCACCTGGACCACTGTCAGGAATAAGCACTTGGCAGAACTAGCACTTTGTACAAATAGCACTTTGTAGAAGTAGCACTTAGAACATAGAATAATTGTAGCACAAAATAGCACACAAACAGTAACCACTGGTAGAAGGTAGGAACACACTACGCAACTCTAACCACCGTAGGCATACATCATGCAGGGAACCATGAACTCACTAGCATAACTATACTAGGTAAAACAACCTCCTTAGCATAAACACACATTTAGAGGTATAGGCAGAAAGCATTGCATATTATGCATAAAATCACATTAGGCAAGTAATCACATCCGCGCCAAAAATCACATAACTGACCCCAGGCCAACTTCGATTCAGAAAAGGGGGTGGTGATGAACAGAGTGTCTGAATTAAGCAGACCACTCTTACCCAGTCCAAAGATCAGGGCTTGATCCATCACCGTTATTTATCTCACTGCACCATCCCAGCTCAGAACCTGGCTATATGCAAATCAGTCTGTCCCTGGCCCAGTGCATCATGGGAACAGGGCAGACTAAACTACCAAGCCAATTCTTCACCAGAAAGGAGACAAGCTACCGGGGACCGGTTTCTGGCATTTCAGCCGTCTTCGGCCCGGCTTGCTTGAATCCTGATGGTGCAGTGAGAAAGGGACTCATGTCTGAGTATACCCTGCCACACCTATAGTAGCCAAAAACGATTCAGAAAAGGGGGTGGCCTCTCAGGGGCTCACAGGCCCAATGTCCAGAATGTCTGGTCTGGCTGCGCAGGCAGCCAAAGAAGAATGCGCAACAGCCTAAACGTAGCAGTTGCCCACCAAGTGCTGGGCAGCTGGAGAATTGAGCTTTGCGCCAGCGTGCCTCCTGGCTCTCTTCTGGGGCTCTAAATAAACAAATGTGCCCTTTGGAGCTTTGTGGGCTCTAATTACGACAATGCCCCTTGGAGCCTCAAGGGCTCGAAACAAATGCTGCCAACTGGGGGGGGAGCGGCCCGCTGCCAACCGAGGCCGCTCTACCCTCTGAAATGCCCCCGTGGGTGTAGGAGCCTCTCGGGCTCTAATTGCGACAATGCCCCCTGGAGCCTCGTGGGCTCTGCCTTCAACAATGCCCTGTGTGTGTGGAAGCCACTTAGGCTCAAAATACAAAAATGCGGCATTGGAGCCTCGTGGGCTCTGGACTAAAATGCTGCCACCACTGGGGGAGCGGTCCGCTGCCAGTCGGGGCCACTCTACCACCAAAAATGCCCCCTTCAGTGTTGGAGTCCCGCTCCGGGGACTCGGAAAGACAATGGCCCCCTTTGGGTAGGAATAGCCCGTCTGGACTTACCGGGCGTCTTTGCTTGCAGGGGACTCCGCCGTGGGGCTCTTCTCACATGGGAGCCCCGCGCAGGCAGTCGCCGTTGTTCTTCTTTTTAGGCGACTGCTTCCTCTTTCGCGGTGACGGGTGGCGGGCGCGGGACTTCCCTCCTAAACCGGAAGTCCCGCCCCCGTCAGGCACTACAGTGCCTGACTTCCTGATTCCGCTGGGCAGCAGCGGTGATTTCCCTCGCAATCCGGGGTAGGCTCCCGGTTCAAAAACACGATCCCTGACAGGGTGGGCGCCCGCTGGGGATATAATTTATGGCAATAAGTGGGGTTGGCCCCGTGAGGTGTGAGAGGAGGGGAGAATCCCTACGCCCGGGATTCCCTCTCAAGGAAAGGCAGCACAGCGCTGCAAAAGCTCCCTCACGCTCCACTTCTTCTGGGGGGTCAGAAATACAGGGCCCCTAGAAAAGGAAAACTAAAGCGCTCTGTGGACAGTGTAAATAAAGCGCTCCCCCAGGCGCTTGGCAGGCCAAAGTTCTGGAGCACTCCTTAAGAAGGCAGGGGGGGCAAAGGCTGGGCCCAGGGGCCAGCAGGCAGGGAGGCAGTCCCCAGTGGTGGTTCTTCCTGGCACCCGCCCAGCAGCAGCAGGCCCACCTCAAGTTAGGAGCAGGGAATGAACACTTTACATGGGGTCACAGCCCCTTCTTATACATCAAATCCCTTTGTCTCTAGGTTGCAGGGTGGGGGAAAGCCAGACGCAGCTGGTTCTGGAGCACTCTGTTGTGCTCAGCCTCTCTCCCCATTCACTGGCCAGGCTAGGGACATCAGACGCACCACAGGGGGTGGAGCCAGCATTGTGTAGAGAAAGCCCAGCCCTATTCAGGTCCCAGGTGCACTCCTCCCACCCATCCGGCTGTCAGTCTATTCACCACCAGGGCAGCCCATCCTGACTCCTGGAGCCAGGCACACCAGCCAGCTCCAGCCAATCACAAGTCAGACAGTCATTTCACCTTTATTACACAGATATGGCAACTTCTAGAAGTGGCACTTTCACACTAGGCACATAAACGCCTCACACATAATCTCACAGCATTCAATCAAACGAGTCTGCACATACCAAACTCGACCCTGGACTCCCCACACATCAGAAACTAACACGGACACATACATTCCCCATGCATTCCTTTGGGGGGGCAGGCCAATCTCACCACACGCACTCAGAGTGCGCACGCACTTTACACTGGGACACAGTGAAAGTGCGCAGAAGCCAAAAACAACTAACACCAAGTCACGTATCAAGGCAAAAAGTTTAGGCGTGAACCTGCCAGAAGTCCAACACAACCACCTTCCAGCCAAAACACAGGGTATACCAATCACCACCGTGATGGGCTTCTCTGCTTTGGGTGATAGAACACGGACGTGGGCCCGCAACTGCAGGGATACCCTCCTGTTCTACGCCACGGTGAACCCATGGGGTTCCTTCTAAAAACGCTGTCTGGAACAACTGGGCTACCCCACTGGTACTCCCAAGCTGTCCGCAGCCAGGACCTAGGCCACCCAGGTGCCACTGGTCCTTGCCTATTCACAGAGTGGGGAGTAGTAACCCCTGGTACATAGTAGCCATTCTCCACTCTTCCTCTCCTCAGGACAGGGCTAGACTGCCCCTGGTTCTCCAGCCTCTGGTCTACACCCTCAGGCGACCAGGAGTCATGGGTGAGGCTCTCCTCCCTCTACCTCTCCTTTTAGGGTTCTACCCTCTCCTCCTTTGAGAGGTACCCTTAGAACACCACTCTCCCAACCTAGGTTTAAGCCCTCAGGTTGCACCGGGGTCAGGCGAGGACTCCCACCCTCTGCACCCCCTTCCAGAGTTTTGCACCCTCCCAACTGGAGTGGTACCCCTGGAAGATGAACCGGTCAGGACACTGGTTACAGATTTCCTTCCCTCCAGTTCAGGCAGAACCTGAACCTGGCCTCCCAGGCTCTGGTCTAAAACATTTAGCGGAATACTTGCCTGGCACTCCAGGACTTCTGGGAACTTACACCCCATCCCCCTGAGGCTAACACATGACTCATATGTTGTGTGACCGTCTGTGTGGCGCAGATCTCCCATCCCCTGTCCATCTGACAGTGCACAAAGACCCCCTGGAACAGAAGTGGTGTCACCCGGGTCCCTCCAAGGGAACATAGCCCAACTGGCTAGTCCCTGGTCCATTGGTTCTTCCACTGGGGAACTCATCCCCCATTCACTTCTCACTGCGGACTTTTGTGCCCTCCCAACTGGAGTGGCACTGCCAGACACGAGAACCACTTGAGCTCTGTTTACAGACGCTCCAGGATCTCTATGCACTAGGAGATCCTCCTCAAATGGACTAACAGGACAGCTTAGGTCCCCAACCTGGTGTTCCCTAAAGAAACCATCCAGGCTCTGAGACAGGGCTTCGGGCGTCTGGGGACTCTCGGTCACACACTCACTCCCGCTCCACTGAGACAGGTCGTAAGCCCCTACGCCCCCCTCACTACACTGGGACCTAGCTGGGCTACTCTGAACCTCTTCCACCACGCTGGGCTGGAAGATACCTGAACCACTACTTTTGGAATCACTCACCAATGACTCTTCAGAACTTCTAGCACTTTCCAAGTGGTCTGCTTCCCTTGCCAGGAGCCCTGGATCAGTCCAGGCAAAGCAGCAAATATAAAGAATATGCCGGCATATACAGTGTGTGCAAAGAAGTACAAATAAAGACTATGCAGTCAGTTGCAGTGCAGGCAAGCAGCACACAATAAAGAGTATACAGGCCAAATACAATGCAGGCAGAGCAAAGCAGAACTCATGAGATGCTGCGGTAGCAAACAGGCAGCAGAGGGCAGGGAGCAAGATGAGGACGGTAGGAGCGGGAGACCTGCAGAACGGGCAGTGGGAAAGCAAATAGGGGCCACTGCTTTTGTGAATTCCTTTTGAAGTGTTCTTTGTTTATCTGACTCCTGATAGTTCACAGCAGTCATTTGAAACTGTTCTGTCCTGTTTTGAATTATTTTAATTTTACTATGAATGCAGTACACAAACAAAAAGCTTCAATATTATAAATTTGTACTATAAGCAGATGAGTCTTCAGAATATGTTAATTATGCAGTCAATTTTGCAAATGGTTTAAAATAAATAAACTTTGGTAAAGAAGAAAATCAGCCTTTATTGTGTTTTCCTATTTTTCTTTCATTCTTCCTTCTTTGGTTGTTTGTTTCTTTCCACCTTGCTTGCTTTCTTTTTGTCTTACTGTCTTTCCTTCCTTCTTTTCATGTTCTCTCTTTATTTCTTTCTTTCTTTCTTTCTTTCTTTCTTTCTTTCTTTCTTTCTTTCTTTCTTTCTTTCTTTCTTCTTCTTTCTTTCCATCTTTCCTTCTTGCTTTCCATTTTACTTTCTTTCTTTTTTTCCTGTTATATTCTATCTTTCTGTCCTTATTTTCGTCAATCCTTCCTTCCATCTTTCTTCACATCTTTTATCTAGCCTTCTTTCCTTCGTTCCTTCTTTCTTTCCTTCTTTCCTGCTTGCTTTCATTTTTCCCATTTTCTCTTATTTTTTCATACCTTCTTTCTTTATTTCTTTCTTTTCTTTCTTTCTTTCTTTCTTTCTTTCTTTCTTTCTTTCTTTCTTTCTTTCTTTCTTTCTTTCTTTCTTTCTTTCTTTCCCTTCATTCATTATTTCTCGTCATTCATTCTTTCAGTACTTTCTTTCATTTTTCTCTCCCAACTTTTATTCTTCCTGGCTTTTCCTCTTTCATTAATTCTTTAATGCTTTCTTTCATTCTTTCCTGCTTTCTTTCCTTCTTCCCTTCTTATTTTCATGCTTTATTTGATGCTTGTTTACCTTTATTCTTCCCTTCGTGCCTGCTTTCTTAATTTCTTGCCTTCCTTCTTGCCTCCATTCTTGCCTTCTTTCTTGCTTTTTCTTTCCTTCTTTCTCAAAGGGAAGACGCTGGCTGCCAATGGCACAACAATTGGCTTTTTTTAGGTCTGTGCTAGTCAGACCTTTTGATTTTCCTAAAATATTAGTATGGCATAGTTACTAATATGGGTTTTCAGCCACACTTCAACCATTTGTGGGTGGTTATGCCGTTCACATTTTCCTCCAATCCATTTAAGCATGCATCAAGGGCAACCCAGCATGCTGCCCTCTGACAACGAGCACATCCACACACAAAGTAGTTCCCTTCAGTGCCAGGGAGTACTATGGTAATGTGAGCTTTTTTGAGACCAAGCAAAATGTTTGGCTTTAGACCATGTTTTTTTGTGTTTACATTAACGAACACCTGGAAGCTTCCCGAGCAATAACGTTTTGCAAAAGCCATGACAAAAGAAGAAATATCAAAAGGCTGGCGGACAACTCCAGACCTATTTACTGTACCAATGCTTATTGAGCATCTTATTTGACAGTGAAGCAAAAAGGAGAGGGAGAAGCGTAGACCTGTTCGCCTTCCTAACCATTCAGTTCATACAACAAAACAGAACGAGTCTCCTACCTATTTTTCTTTTGTTCCTAGAAACACCCACTTTTTCCAGCCAAAAAGTTTCAGTGATCGGAAACCCAACAGGGTGTTTAAAAGAACTCTTACTCACCTACCACGTAGGTGACATGCTTCATGACTGGGTTTCCACCCTGGTTGCCTAATGCTTTCAGGGTGTGCTATGATGCCTGATTACAGCGGAGCTGTGTTTTTGGAGGGGGGGGGGGGGGGGGGGTGATATTGTGACTGTGTGTGTGTGTCAGAGTGAGGTGAAAATATTATAATTGGCTCAAGATTCACTCTCACAAGTCGTGATTTTATTTTATTTGTGGGATTCTCGGTCAATGTTTAAAAACAGAGATGGAAAGATGTGCGATAATTTGTAGCTTCTGCTTATCATTGGATACCCCCAAGATTAATGCATAGGACTGTAGAAAGAATGAAGAGACTATGCCTTGAAACTCACCACAAAATAACAATCTGATCTAGATAACAGACGATCTGCAAAGAATCACATCACAACAAAAGAACTGCCGTCAGGCAAACTAAAAGCAGGCAACACATACAATCAATGAAATTGGAGAATAATGTATGAAATATGCACATCGGTTTTTACACAGGGGGCAAGGAGGCAATGGATACAAAACCATACTTAGTTTGAATCGTATGTAAAAAATTATGCAGGATGGGCTTAGCAAGCAGTTTGTTACGAGAAATAGAACCAATCAGCGGCATTTGGGTACTAAGAAATCTCATCTTTCTTCTTAAAAAAAAAGAAAGGACAGGGCACCTGCAGTGAAGTATGATGGAATAAGAAGCAGTAGACATGAATTCTTCTTGCCCAGTGTTTATTAGCCCCAACCTCAGCAGCCCACAGGCAACTGACATATCTGGAATGCTGTACAACCAAAACCCATAGTAACATTCTACATTTCAGAGAAGCAATACTGGAATGCAGGAGAAATTATATCACAACAATATCTCCCTTTCTACACCAGAAGCAAAAAAATAAACATCTAACAATGAAACATGTTAAAAGTGCGAGGAAAAACACAGAACATAAACAGCACAAAAACATGAAAGAAAATAAATGGAGAATGAAACAGTAGGACTTGAAACTACTTGTATACTGAAGGAAAAGTAAAGCACATCTCAAGACCAACAAGGTGAAATGAAAAAGATCAATCTCAATCACAAAACCTTAGAGACGTAACAATATTTCTATCACTGCTGCTTCGTTCAGAAACAGGAACAGGATAAGAGGAAGATCTCGATCCAGACATGTCAGGAGAAGATGGAGCCGGAAAAACGCGAGGATGCATAGAAGAATTATATGATTAAAATGTACGTGCTACCGAAATATACTTATCTGTTTAATAACATCCCTCTAGAATTTCTAAAAGTTGACCTACTTAAAATTCAGGGCAAGATGTCCTCCTTTATTTGGGCAGGTAAAGGGATCAGGCTGTCTTGGAAAAAATTAAGGCGCAAATTAGCGCGTGGGGTCATGGGTTTACCAGACCTCCAGCTGTACTGTTGGACCTACCAATTAAAAAACTGTAGGATGTGACTGCTTACTCCAGATGACTAGCTGATTGGCAGTCAGTATGTTTAAAGCTATGTTAGTTGGTTTAAAGGAGCTAGGATTCAAGTCTAAATTTGGCTCCTTTTAAAACTTTTAAAAAGTCAGTCTGAAGACATTGCGTATAGCGTCCAAGTTATGGTCTGACTGTTGAGACTGCTTGGGACTTTCATACTATAGTGATTGGGCCCCAGTGTGGGGTTCCCCTGGAACACCGGAGTGTCTTTTGGAAGCTCTAACCCAGCCATTAAAAGAGGCCTGAGTCTCACACTGGAAGGACATCATAGCAGGTAATAAATGTCATTCTTGCTACTTTTGAAGCCGCACTACGAGAGGAGCTCTGTCTAGGTTTAAGTACTATCCGATCTCATCCTGGTGTAAGAGTCAACGCTAGTCCCGTTTGGAAGATAATCCCAGGGAAAATGATCTACAAGATTTGGCCCGAGGAAAAAAGAAGTGGCTCATTGGTATAACTGTCTCCTGGCTGCAGTAGACCGAAAGATGAGAAATCCATACCGGGTCTGGGAGAACTATATGGCGAGTAAGGAGCTGAAAGATTTCTGGCAAGCATCTGTAGACATTCTTTACCGACTGATTAAATCTGCTGCACTCAGGAGAAACCAATGTTTCACCCCCCACAGGATATACTGGTCCCCTCTTAAAATATCCAGAATACAGGGCGGTGTAGAAGCTAGCTGTCTGAGATGTGTCTTCCAGAATGCAGATGATGTTCACATATCCGCCTCCTGACCCAGGATACATGAACTTTGGAGAAGCGTGGGTAAGACTATCCCCAGGGTCGTGGGTACTGTTGTGGAGGTAAGCCCATCTCTTATTTTATTTGGTATTGTATCCGTGTCTGGGGGAGCTAGGCCCGATGGGATTGAAACACAAATTGGTGTTTTATCTTATCTTGCTGGCCAGGAGACAGATTTGTAAATTGCGGCTTCAGGTGGTACCCCCTACTTGGAATGCCTGGTGGAATTCTGTAAGATATTTTAAAGCCTTAGACCAGAGGGTAAATGTATATAGGGAAAGGCCAGATACTGGGTTATTTTGGAACTTGTTGGATGATTCATCTTCTGATTAGATTAGATTAGATTAGATCAAGGTATAGGATAAGTTCCAATGATTAAAAGCTCTGGGTCAGCTCAGGTTGTGCGCAACGGGTGGTCCCCGTAAGAAAACCAGCTGAGATTGGAACCACCAAGTTATATGCACCAGAGGTGGATCAGGTCGAGAGGTTGCTATAGCTACGGTGGTCATATGAGGAAAAAAAAAACGACACCCCAAAAGTTATTTTTCGATGATGGAGAATACCTTTTCATTTAACCTCAAATACCAAGAGGCAAAACCAATAGTCACATCATTTGGACCCTTTATCTGAGCAATGGTGGCACCCAAACCATCATTACTCGCATTGACAGTGTTGATGAACTCTTTGGTGGAATCGAAAGGTGCAAAAACACCGGCCGATATGATGTCTTTTTTCAATTTTTGAAATTATTCTTGACAACTTTTCTCCCAGACAAATGCTTTTTCTTTCTTCAACAGTTCTCTTAATGTGACAGTTTTAGCTGAAAATGTTGAATACATTTCGAATAGAACTCAAAAAGAATCAAAAAGGATGCAAAATTCTCTTTACTTTTGGGAGTTGGAGCTCTGGTAATTGCATCTACTAAACCAGGTCTAGGTTCACCCTCTTCTCAGAAATAACATGACCCAGATACTCAATGGTACTCTTGGCAAACTCACATTTCCCGAGATTGGCAACAACCCCAAACTTTTGTAATCCCTCCAAAACAGCATGCATGCATTTGTCGTGGGAGCAAAGATCTTCACCAGTGATTAAGATGTTGTCTTGGAAGGTTACAACACCTTCAATTCGTTCCAAAATATTTTTTAGAACATGCTGAAAACCCGATGCCACTGACACAAGGCCGAAAGGCATCCTCTTGAACTGAAAAGTGCCCATAGGAGAAACAAAAGCGGTAAGGTGACTTGATAAATCATCAAGCACTACCTGATGGTAGGCGGATGCTAAGTCGATCTTGGAGAAAAATATAGCACCCGAGAATGTACTGATGATGTACACACAAAAAGCAAATTATATGGCAATATAAGTAACGAGAGCAGTATGTTTTATGATTTTTTAACACGATATGTAAAACACTAGGTGATTTATTCTTTTGCATTATAGGCACACCCCCGAAGAAGGGAATCTTACCGAAATGCATTGGGTGACCAATAAAACGTGACATGCGGAAATAAACGGCATTCCTGGGCCTTCTTTGAATAAGATTGAATGGCTATGAAAATGAGTAATATGAATTGACAAATATTTAAGAGTAAAAAAGATGAAGTTGCACTGAGAAAATGTGGAAAAAGTTAAAAGGTTCATGAACTTGATTCATTGGATTCGTTTTGGCAGTGCAGTTTAAAGGGGATCGGTAAAGTGGTGGCCACGTGTTCAAGAATGTACTGATGATGTCATCAATTCTAGGTAGGGGGTAAGAGTAAATCCATATTGTCTTGTTAAGGCTTCTAAGGTCAACACAGACTCTCGGTTGCCCATTCTTCTTCCTAGCAATAACTAAAGGAGATAATTATACAGAAGACACGATGGGTTCTATCACACTATTGTTACACATTTACTTCAGAATCTTGTGTTTCACAGGCGTGACATCACTCTGGATTTTATTCTTGTGCTTAAACCCTTTAAATCTACCCAGTTTCTCATCAAAAACTGAAGGAAATATCCCAGTCCACTTTGAACTGTTAACAACGGTATCCGATGTAGGAAAGTTGAATCTGCTTCTTATGGTTCCCCCACTTTTTGCTGATGTAGTACTGTTTTTGGCCTAGTCTGACTGGGATCCTGCTATCTGGGACCCCAGTCTATCTGCTTTCTCCCTCCTCAAATTGATATTCATGTACTTTAGGTATACTCCAGATTGGATACTGGGGTACCCTTATCAGTCCCTACTATATAGTACACCATGTACCGAGGGCATAGGTACCACAGAAGCCTCCCATGGGCTGAAGCATGTATTATGCCACCCATGAGAGGCCATTCCAATTGACTTGACAAGCCTGCTCCAGCAGACTGTTTAAGCTGGTGTTCTAAATCACTACACTTAAAAACCTATAATTCACCCCTATGGCAGGCCTTAGCAAATCCTGAAGGTACGGTGCTCGGTTTTACATGAGACGGTGCCCCTGCATGAGCAGAGCCCCTCTGAAGCCTTCGGAGACCATTCTCCAGTGTTGTCTGTGATGCAGCCAGACATATATGTTTAAGTGCATTATAACCTCGTGGTAAATGCTAACTTTATAACGGCTGCTTAGAAACATGTCATGTTTGATGTCAAACACCTTGGACATATCTCCACACCAGTAACTGGTCTGGGAGGTATGATTCCACCCTTCCAAAGGGACATATGTGGTACACCAGTCTACCTGGTACCAGCTTTCTCAACCTAGGCAGCACAAAATGGACGCTGCCAGCCACAGACACGATTCTGCTCTCCTGCTGCTGAGCCAAGCTCAAGCAGAGGAAGGCATGACAATAGGCATCCTGTCACAGGGAGGTGTGACCACCTCTCAGACAGGGTTTAGTGTATTGGAGATGGGTGGGTGCACTTGGAGAGTGCCAAAAAGTCTGTACTGGGGGCACATATGATGTCCCTGTGCATAGTTCAGCTCAAAGCAGTTATGGGAGCCATTTGCACCTGCTCTGGTGCAAAACTGGACAAAGGACATGGGTGTAGCCACCCATCTGTCCTGCCCCTCCCCTAGGAGTCTCCACAGAATCTTTCCAACCCCTTCCCATGTGTGTAAAGTGGGTTACCTGACTACAGGACTTTAGATTTTACCTGGACAAGATTCTGCTAAGAAGAAACCAAGCACTTCGACTGCCTGCACGACGCTGGATGACTGAAGAATCTCACTTGAAGTAAAGGAATTACTCCCATGCAAAAGTAGGCACCTACCGCATCTTACTGGTTTGCTTCTCCTGAGCTCCTGAGGACTCCAAAGATTTCAGCAACACAGGAGGTCGAGCTGCCCTCTCAGCGATTCTGAGACTAATACCCCTCAGGGGTACCGTGCAATACGAACCCCTGTGCACAGTGTACATTTGCAGTTGCTTATGCTTAGTGACTCTTCCCAAGCTTGTGCATTGAACTCCGTGTAGGCCTGACCCCGAGCAGTATTTGCACTGAAGATATCCGGCCTCCACACCCAAAGTGTCCTCTAGACTGGCACTTTGCAAACTTGCTTAAAGTCTCCTTGCGATCCCTGGTCCAATGGCCTGTGGGTCCTGGCAAGGGTCACATTGTTTGTTATTGGGCTTACCTGGTTGCTCCAGTGCTTTGAGAGACCCCTGGACCTTGCTGGTCTACACCGTAACCTGTTTCCTCTAACCGCAAGGGTTGCATTTGCCAAGGCCTGTTGGGACTCCAGCCGGACACTGACCCCTAAGCATTCAACATCCTTTGAGGGACAGCTCACCTCTGGATCCTGGTTGTCCTCAACATCTCCTGGTCCCTGTGGCTGCAGAGTCAAGCAACACTTCTTCACTCCTGAAGCACTCAACATCGGTGGGCATTCGACTACCGAGCCCCTGGTCACCTGAAGTGACCCAGACTCTGTCCCCTCTGCTTCCAGGTTTTTATCACCTCAAATCCAGGCTTGGATTGTTGTATGGAATTTTAGATTCCGAATGAATTTTCCTGAATCATGCCCTTATATAGGTACAATTCGCATTACCCATATATAGGAATAGAAATCAAGCCCCTATTTAGGCATAGCCCATGCTACCCAAATACAGGCATGGCTACTTCCATCCCTTCATCAAAGTCACAACGATTTCTTGGAAAACCAGACTCTTAAGCAGAAAGGACTTCCCCTAGCCTGGATATTGAATTCTCCAAGAAACTCATTATTATGCATGAACAACTATTCCTTAGGGGTTCATCCATGACGTTCATATGCCCGACTTTACGTCAAAGCTGGCATTCCTAAACACCTTCAAGGTATAAATATACCTTCACTTGCTATAGCAAAGCACAGTGTGGTTTGGTGCAGTTCGACTACCTACTTGCCCGACGCAACTCGCTACAGCAAGTGTCGAAGGAAGCTGACTCTCCAGCTGACGGACTGACAAGAAGCTGACATCCTCCTGCCGAGAATCCAGCTCCAGTGTTTCTGACTCCCCTTGCGGGGTGTTGTGAAATTGAGTACCGAGACAGAGATACCAACCTCTTTCATTCTAAGGTATGGAGCTGATTAAAACCTAGATAAACATTCGGCAATTCTTTGTAGAACTAAAAGTTACGCTAAGCAGCACTTACTTCTTCCCTGGTACTAGACCTAGGTTAGGTACATTGGGGTAGGCGTATTTTAGAACTACCAGTTGAGTATTTTAGCCTATGTTATTTATGTATGTCTTTTATTTTTAATTCAAAGTAAAACGTTATTTGTGCAAAAGCTGCAAAGTACAGTTGCAATGGTACTTACATAAAACATAATAGAGCCCTTTTTAAATATATATTTTATAAATTTTTCGAGGCAATACAAGAGTTAATTTATACAAGACACTTTAATGTTAGCATTTACTTTTTCCATTTATAAGATGTTATCCATTTACAAAGATTTAATCATTGAACATATTAAATATTTTGACATCAAGGCATTAACTCAAAAATGAAGTCAGACAGTCAAAAAGTTAACAATGTTGATTTGATATATACGTTCCTTGAGCCTAAATTCCAAGGGGGTAACTAATTCAGGTAAGGAAAACCACTGAGGGCAATTCTGTTACCACAATTGTAGAATAACCTCCGTTTTCAGTTAGGTAACAGAAGCTTTCCCTTCTTCTGCTGCAAATGTCACACAGGGAAATATCATGGGTCAGTGTGAAATTACAACCTAGAATGTGAAATCGGGAGCAAACATGGTTTGCATCTGAGTTGACATTTATCAGCCTACTCAGAGTGAGGATATTAGTGTTTAAGGTCACCATCAGTCTACAATCAGCTGCCAACATTTTAAAAGAAAATGTACCTATTGATCATTTGTCTTTTAGATTACACTTCAAAAATGTCACACTTTTGTCGTAAAATGTTTTCTTTGTTGGAGTACTGAATTGAGAGTGAAGAAGACTTTAAGGAGGCATATGCAACGGATTCCGTGTCACCTCAAGGGTTTCTTCTTCTGCTTAGTCATTAGTGAAAGCAACCTGCTCCTACCACAGTGAGGGGTAAAGAAAAGAAGGATAATGCTACTTACCAGTATGAATATGTTCTTGGCACGTAGAGCTGCAGATTCACACACCATGCATAGATCGCCATCCGGTGCTGGGCCCAGATGTCCGCAGCCTGCCACCGTCCTGGAACAAGCCCCCGAAAGCCATGAGACAGGTGACCCCCTCTGGACAGCAGCGCACATGGTCATCGACTCCATCCTCAGACCATTTCCTCGCCAATAAGGGAAATTATGGAGTTTTCCTTGTGGCTATCACGTCTCTCAGAAAACTCAGTGCGCCACAGACACTAACTATTCAAGAACCATTTTTACAACTCTATCATAACAAAGTGGTTCTCAGAACAAATCCCAAATTCTTCCCAAAAGTTATTACTCCCTTCCATCTCAACCAATCTGTAGAGTTGCCGGTCTTCTTCTCGCAACCACAAACAGTAGCAGAAAGAGCTCTTCATACACTAAATGTAAAAAGAGCAATTATTTACTATATTGACAGAAAAAAACCTTTTCGCAAACCAAAACAGTTTTTTGTTTCCTTTTCACCACCACATAACGGCAATCCCATATCAAAGTCTGGAATGGCAAGTTGTATTGTCAAATGTATACAAATTTGCTATCACAAACCAAAACGTACACTTTCAATTCCCCCTAAAGCCTTCTACCTGCAAAATAGGGGCTTCCATGGCATTTTTAGGGAACATTCCTTTAGATGATATCTGCAAAGCAGCTACATGGTCTACACCGCACACATTCACAAAACACTATTGTGTAGATGTGCAAGCAAAACAACAAGCTAGTGTGGGCCAGGCAGTACTCAAAACACTATTTCAGACTGGTGGTCGCCGCTAAGGGACAGTACTGCTATACAATCTATGCATAGTGTGTGATCCCAGCTCATATGCCTCGAACGGAAAATACTACTTACCAGTATGAATCTTTTCTTGGCATGTAGAGCTGCAGATTCACACATGACATCCACCTCCCCGACTACCTTTATCTGTTCCAGTATTATCTTAATTAGATACAACATACATGGACATCTCTTTCTGTTTATGTATGTATTTTCATATATGTCATAGCACTAGACAATGCTATTACAGTATTATTTTATACTACTATTCTTTTTGTACACATTATACTTTGCATTCTGTCTAACAATTGTAGCAGTTCACCTCTCTTGCATGAGAAAGAAGACTGTTTATTAAATCCTTTTATTGAAAATACCTGTCTCACTACTTCTCTGCAACTCTGTAGAAACAAGGCATGCACGATTGACTGAGTGAACTAGTTATCTATAATAATAAAAAAAGTTTAATAATATATATAATAAGAAATAAATACTATAATAGTAAAAAAATCTATAATAAAAAACTCGATAGAGACATACTGACCTCAGTCCTATGTCACATCTATAGGATATATTATTCCAATGCGCAGAGCCTATTGGGAATATAGGAACTACACTACATTGCTTCCAACGTTTGGTAAAGCACTAATTTAACGCTAGATACTAAAGTAACTCAGTCGTGCTTTTCTCAGAGACCCCTTTTCCGTTAATACTCCAATGGACGTCTGGAGTGGGTAAAGGGATAATATCCGCAATAGTTGAGTAGGACGAAAAATCCTATGTATTAGCTTTTTGATTTGTTCAACGTTGAAGGATACAGTGTTCCAAAATATTGTGCACCTTACCTTTGTTTCCTTGAAACTTGCTCTGCAAACTTTCAGTCAACAATGTCGAATAACGGCAACAACACCGAGAACGGTGGAGCTGCGGCTGCTCCAGCAGCTTTTAACATAACAGGATTTAATGAATCCGACTAAGATGCTAAAAGCATTCCTATGAATCTAAGGAAAGCCATCACTATAAAACTTATGAAAAAGGGCCTAACACCAAGAGGTGGTAGGATAGTTTTTGTGATAGAGGCACATGAACATCACCAGACAGAGCTATTCAATTCCTGGATAGTCTTCTCAGAAGAAAATCCAGTAACACATATGTTTCACTTCTACAAAGAAGATGATCCACCAGAGGAATATATTCCTTTTGAGGATATTGAAATTCCACTCACATACCAGGAGCATGAGCTCTTGTTTAAAGCCGCCCTAAAACATTTAAATCACATTACCAGGCTCGTTCCACTAGGTAGACCAGGAGCAACATGACCGGTCTTAGTCAGCTATACACCACATCCTGACATTGAAGAAATGTCAGATGTGGAATTAAGAACTGAACTTAAAGAGTTAATCAAAATCTATAGACAATTGGTTCAATATGTCATGCGGACTCTCACAGTCCAACCTGCAATAATGATTCCCCAACATACCCCTCACCAGGGAATACACTAAAAATTTCACCCCAGACTTTACACTCAGTCATTGGTAAGTTACCTGCAAAAAGGGAACAAATTCCATTCTGGATATCTCAAAAAATTACTCAAATCGAAGAAGTATTTCCTAATACTACCGCTCATGAGAAACACAGAATTTTAACAATCTGTTTACCAATGGGGGTCGCACCACATCTGGAGGACTACAACACTTAGGGTACAGTCTTCGCTGCTATTTGTACTAAAACACATGGTGTGCCGTCTATGGCGGTAATACCTGATGTCCTGAAACAGATTCAAAACGAAAACAGGGCAGAGCCTGCTTTAAATTTGGGTATGAAATTACTGAATGATTTCAAACAGGTCTCAGCAATAATATTAGCTAATATTAGGAGAAGCAGCATCAGTGACGATCCGCCAGAAGTTGAGGGAATTTGATGTAATAGAGCAACCACAAGAATTAGCCAGAATAATTGAAAAATCTATTGAAGAATTAGGCAGAGACAGTCTGGGTGGAAAACCAGTGAAACCCCAACTGTCTGAAAGTCCCGGTAAGGTCTTTTCTGAAAACAATCCCACTCCTTCTAAAAAGAAGTGGAAAAATAACAAACAAACTTCTAAAGAGAAGCGTTCTCAATCCAGAGGTAGGTCTCCTCAAAAGGAGCCCTCTGAAAGGTGGTATAACCTCAGGAATAGGGATAATTTGAGAAAACCTGATAGATATCAAGATACTGATACACGTTCCTCTGGTACCTTTCAGACTTCGTCACAGAAATCCGAAAGAAGAGGACGTCCAGAAAACAAAGAAGTACGCGTGAAGTCCAAAGACGATCAACATGTTCAGAAAAGTAAAACAAAAACTCAATTCACCAAAAAGAAAGTAGCAGGTCCAAAAATCAGACATGCAGAGGATCTTGAGGACCCAACTCAAGAACGGGGAATGGGCTCAGACATTGTTGGGCAGCGCAGCAGAAGTCACCATAGCTCGCAAGAACTTGAAGGATCATCTGGAGACAGTGGACATGAATGAATTCATCCAAGTTGAAACTGCAGATACCAGGGTTAGTTCCCCACATAAGTTACATGAAGTCACACTCCGGATGGAGGGAGACATACCAAGAAAAGTGAAAGCACTCTTTTGGGAGCGACTTTCTAAGGGTTATGACATTCTTCTAGCTGAAGAAGACTGGCCACCAGAATTTGTCAGGGAGTGCCCACATGGCGAAGACATAATTATGCCAGCCTTCTCTAATCACATTCCAATTCATTTAAAATATACTTATGCAAGGAAATGGGCAGTTGCCCAAGCTCCTGGATTGTACAAACATCATGTAGGATTGGATGAGGATTCTCCTCACCATAAAATCCAGTTAAAAAATCAACCAACTGCACAATGGCAGTACCCAGTTCAGCAAGAAGCTAAAAAACAGGTCAGGGAGATCTTAGATCAACTTGAATACCAAGGGGGGATTGAAAATTGCAGCTCGTCAATGAACAATCCTTTGTTTCCTGTCTCCAAACCAGACAATACATATCGTCTAGTATTGGATTACAGACATTTAAACTCTTGTTGCAAAACTTTTGCAGTACAAAATGCACAGCGCAGCATTAATGAATAACATTGTGCATAAAAAATATAAAAACCACATTAGATATTTCTAACGTTTTCTTCTGTCAAAACATTGCACCAAAAGGTAGGTATTTGACCGCTTTCTCAATTATAGGGACACAGGGTCACTTCTGTCGTCTCCCACAGGGATTCAAGAATAGTCCTGGGTTATTCTCAGCAAGGGTAACAGAGTTATGATGATGAAGCATTATCATATGTGGATGACATCCATCTGACAGATGATTACTTGGATAGGCACTTGAATAGGGTGAATACAATTATATTGTGATTCGCCTTTGAAGGGTACAAATTAAAGTTTCAAAAAATCTAGTATTGCCCATTTAAACGTCCTGTTTTTAGGATACAAATTATCAAGTGAAGGCAAAAGCCTGGCAGCCAACTTTATAGAGAAATGTGCCATGCTCCAACCTCCAAAAATGATGAAAAGCTTACAGTCGATTCTAGGTTTCCTGAATTTCGGAAGAACATACATTCTAAATTTCGCAGAGAAGGTTAAACCTCTCTACGAATTAATAAAACCTGATTTTAAAACAGTAAAATGGGCACAAAAACACACGGAAATTTTGCGTTCACTGCAAACAGACATGTTAGCAAATAAACATTTACAAACATGCGTAAACGTATGCAACTTAGTGATCTGAATCATTTCAGGACAATGCGGATTCACGTAGATAACTTTTAACGAAGGTGAAAAAGTACCAATAGCTTACAAATCACACTTGTACACATACGCAGAAATTAAATTCACTTCAACAGAAAAAATTCTGACAGCGGTACAAACTGCAGTAGCAAAATAGAGAGCCCCCGCACAGGGTCAGCTCATTATGGCCGTTACACCTGTACCTGCCTTAGAGGCAGTGACAAAAGCGAGCATTCAAAATGCTAAAGCTTTACATCCGAGATGGATCCAATGGGTTAATTCTCTTGCTGCAACAGACGTTGAATAAGTTTTTGACCCATATTTGAAAACACAAGCATTTTTACAGCATGAACAAGAATGTCCTCTGCCTACTGAAATTCTGCCTCTTGACCAGTATGAATGTATAATTTATACTGACGGATCAGCTCAACTGGCTACGGGGGGTAAACAAGCCTATCGTGCTGCGTGCGTGATCGTTAAAGGTCACTGGCGCGAAGGCAAATTCTGACCAATGGTCACTAGAACTCAATCTCTAGGAGATTGGACAGCTCAGTGAGCTGAACTACAAGCCTTCAAGATGGAACTTGAAAACACGGATCGCGAATTCCCCACACTCATAGTGTGCGATTCATATTATTGTGTTTAATCTTACAATGAATACTTGCATAAATGGATTCAAAACGGTTACAAAGATGCAAAAGGTGACACAATCAAGCATAAACGGCTTTGGGAACAAGTAGTTCAGTTACAACAAGGACTAAAAAACACTCACGTGATACATACGCTGAGTCATCAACGTGATGGCGTTAACGTTGAAGGGAATTCATTGGCTGATGAATCCACGAAGGCAGCTGTCCAAACGGCTTCCATAGCTGCAATCACTCATTCAAAAACGAGAATAGACGGCTAAATAATGCAAGCTGTCAATGCTTCAAGCAAAGACAGTGGAAAAAAGTTACCTAATGGGTTTCTACTCAAATACTCATATATAACTGATGCGAACAATGTTCCGTTTGCTCGAATCCCTGGAGTGGGGGATAGGGTATTTCCAAACATGGAACATAGATTAGGACTAACCCTATCAGCACATGAAGGGCTTGCCTCTGCACATGCAGGTGTTTCCGCCACAGTGTCATTATTAAAACAGAGATACTAGTGGCCACCCGTGAGGAAACAGATCAGAAACTACGTCTTGGAATGTGAAATATGCCAAAAGATGAAAGTCTCTACTATGAAACGTCCTGCGCAGATGCCCCTTTTAATTTCAGATAAACCATTAGCTTGAATTTAACTGGACCACTGCGGTCCCTTACAAAGGGATCGTAACTATAAATATATCATGGTCGCAGTGGATTTGTGTTTATGTTTCATTTGGATGTGGCCTCTGCACTCAGCTGACGCTCAAACTGTTATAAAAGATTTGCGAGTCTTTATCGCCACATACGCAATCGGCATGATACATTCTGACCAGGGTCCTGCGTTTAGCTCTCGAGCTTACGAGGAGACCATGGCAAGTTTGGGCATTGCGGTACTCTACTCCATTTCATCCTGAGGGAAATTCGGTTGTGGAGAGCAAAAAATGGGGCATAAAGCAATCTATAACAGCTAGGGTATTAGGCTCGGGTGACGGGTCGGTCAAACATCTAATAAGTGTCCAACGTAGTCTTAACAATCTGCCAAGAAGTTCTGTAGGGGGAATCACTCCATATGAAGCCCTTTTTGGGACCAGAATGTTAGCAGCGAACCTCGATTGTCGGACTTCAGTGGTAGAACAAAAACTATTTGATATCAAAGACCGTTTGGCTGTTTTACAGGACTTAAATGAAATAAGAACGAAATAAAGTAACGTGTTCCTGAAGCCAACCACCATTGAAGAAAAACCGACCGTCCCAGTAAGGCCTGTCTGGATTCCTGAGCTAAGAGAGAAGATCACCGATAAGAAGGAACTTGGGCATACTTACAGACAACCAAGTACCTGTCCTAGCAATCAACGGATCAAGAACAGTATTACTGCCGCCCCTTGCTGGTAAAAAGGAGAACAGGTTTGTGTCCATCGACCTGGTCAAACCACATCATGTGGCCGAACATAAGCAGTAGGCCAAGGGGACTCTGCCAATGTAGCAGACGCCCTAATCTAGCTACTATCCAAGACGTTCAAACTGAGAGACTCATCACCTTTGAGGAATCTGCAGTGCAAAAAGAAGGACTATGCAACAAAGCTATGGAACTTGTACCCCTTGAGACCAAAATAACAGTTTGTCAAAAAACACCTGTCTTCAATGAAGTAACAAGTGATCAAGTGGTTCCAGTGATTTCAACGAATCCTGATGCAATCCCTACAATTACCAGAACTGCCTCTGGCTATTTGATTAACTTTGATACGTTTTCTGAGGATCGCAAAAAACCTGAAACGACACCAGCAAAAAGAACTTTCAAAGAACAAGCAACAGACCTTTTTCATCACCTGGAAAAGACTTATCTGGTTTCATCCTTGGATTCAACTTTGGATTGTGTTGGATGTGCTTTTTCTTCTAATTTGGTTGACTCTGGTAATAACTTTGGGAATGCTGATAAATGGAAGATATGTCAAAATGGACACAGCAAGTAAGAACATCAACTTACTACTCAAGCCACACAAATCATCTCATCATGAAAAATGAGACATGTCATCAGTGAACATCACAACCATTCCTATACCTGGGGGTATAGCTTGGGACAGAACTGACTATGACATTTTTGGCCCGCCGGAGCTGTTGAAGTCTACACCAATTCAAGATATAATTAAGTGACTTTGTTTCATCTAGTACATTTTCTGATGATTGGGACTTTGAGACTGTTAATAATATGATGTCGGACTTAGAAATGTCTTCAGAATTCACTAATCATGAATATTTAGAAAGTACATCAGACCATGAACAAATGTCCTTTTATAATCACTATGGTCATCATTTCTTGTACAAATCTGCAAATCCTAGAAATGTATTAATGTATAACCAATGGAACATTGTCCAACACCACCAAAGGGTAGCTCAAAAACATTTACTAGAAAATGTCCATATTTTTCAGGGTTCAATGTATCCAATGCTGAATCATTTTCTTTAGAAATATAAACAAAACAGGCATGAAAAGTATGTTGACTAATACCAAAAACATCTAATCTGCAGCCTTTTATGCTTAATTGTCTGAACTAGGTTTCGACTTTTGGAAAGACAACACTAACACGAAAACTGTCTGGGGCACAAAAGATTGGCAGGTACAGGGGATAGAAACTATGTTTAGAGCCTGTATCATCCCTGAGCAAGTTATGTTTGTGAATGACACTTTCCAACAAATGTCTTGCCTTGGGTTAGTCAAGATCAAAGACATGAACAATCCATCCATACCTACACCTACACCCGATAGCAGTAACACTTCAGAGGGGGAGGTCGAAGTACATACTATTTTGCATCACAACAGAACAGATCCAGATTGGAATAAATGGTTGATCTGGCCCACAGACACAAACAACTGTCAAGATAGATTCCTGAACAAAACACAAGGTTTCACATTCACTAGGCCAGACCCAAGATATGTTCAAAGACAACATCCAGGAATAGTAACAGCATACAGTGTAAGGAAACTGTGCCTTGTATGGTCACATAGATCTACACTCAAGGATGTAAAAAAACACTTATCTTTACTTAAAGATGGCGCTGATCTTAGGGAATTCTTGCTAGGACCAAGAACACCGTATCATAAACGTTTTATATATGCCAGTATCTATGCTGCTTATAATGAAGCATGGAAGATTATGCAAGCAGAGACTGCAGAAAGAATACGAGAAATTGATCGTATTAATTTAGAGAAAACTCTCTCTGTGGTTGACAATGGGTTAACGACTCTGTTGTCCAGGATATATTCTTTGGACAGCATAGTGTCGTCTGCCATAGGCATAATGGACAGTACTTGGTCATATTGCAACATGGTCAGTCACAATTACGTTCTATCATGCCATTAGGCTAGACATTGCAAAACCTTCATTCAGGCTATGTGCCTTGGCTTTTAATCAATACTACGTCACTGTTTTCACAATTCAATCTCACTGATATACAGATCAAATTGGCACAACGGGAAGCAGACTATATGGTGCTGAGCATTTAAAAACTGGAAAGATAACCATTTACAGTCGCTGAAAAGCCAGCTACTGAATGGATTATACATGGAACAATCACTCTGCCTGTTACAATTTTCCATTTTCAATATTGCCTAAAACATATATGCCAGCAGGCACATATGAAAGGTTAGGTAAAGAATACATCAAGACATCCTGGGAATTACCATACACACACAGATGTTGGAGTGGGGGAAGAGAATTGTTTCTTAGTGGTAAAAACGGTGAAAACACACTAAGCGGTTCTCTCCATTATCAGGGTACAAACTTACACGGGGTCTGCAATGGTTCTTCTAACAATTTATCCTGCCACCTGCAAGGTTCACCAGTTGCAGTGATTGATCAAATTGTTGACCAACTTTCCAATATGAAGTTACCTCATGTTAAACGATCACAGCTGCTGTGGCATGTTGCTAGGCATACCATATCTAGTAACTGTGTCAGCCAAGGGTCACTTGCTGTATGCAAGTATTGTTTCCTAAAACCAAGACAGACAGGGAGTCACCTTTATGGCCTTCACTGAACATCTCTTCTATACGAATTGATACTTTAAGCAGAATGAAAGCCATTCTTTTGCAAAAAACGGTGCCACTGACCTTGGCCAAAGAGACCTATGATCTGCAAGTTGCAAGGACTTCTGCCGAGATACATGCCCTGTTAACTACAAACTGCCCTGTACATTTCTCAGAAATATTAAATCGTATCTTAAACATGTCTGGCATTGTACATGTATTTAAGACCGTATTTTCTAGACTGTTGGCATCTTTTGAAGCAGTCCTAGGAATATTTCCAAACTTCGTGCACTCAGTGTTTGGCGGACTGCCTCTAATATTGGGACTCACTGCAGGGATACTCTTTTTGCTCCGTCTGCTCCAATATGGCAAGCCAATTCACCAGCGACACCCAGTTCTCCATGGAGACAACTCTATTGGCAATGAAGTGTCGTGAGAGCATCGTCCACATTTTGAGATAAACTCGTTTATGAGAATTAAATACCACATGGTTTCTGTCATTCAGACCAATTTGGCAAGATTACATCTTACCTGTTCTACGCTGCCTGCTATGCGGAGAATAATGCGTGTTAGAATCATGTCTCACACTCCCATCAGTCATGCCAACGGATGTTGATACTTTGCTTGAACCAGTAACGGCCCATTCACTGTGTTGTCCCCAACGGCTAGCAATTCCGATGACGGCATTTATTGAGATCTGACATTCGCAAAATGCTGGCGGTCAGGTACGAGAGGAAACAGGAGCACAGGTACCATCCGGTACAAACATTGCTAATGCGACCAATGCTGATGGCGATGCTTCACATCTATGTGCAGTTAATCTTTTAAACGAGGAAATCAAACTTTCACCTACAATGGTAGACAACATTCATACAGACTTAGAACATTTGATGTTTTCTCCAAATACTAACATTGACTTTTGATTTCAGACACAGTGTTCTTAGAGACGTTGAATGCGACCTTCATTTTTCAAAACAAAGTTCTAACTTTGGGACTCTTTTTTTCTAGATTAATGTTTTTTTCTTCAAATTTTTCTTTTTTTCTTTTTTGGCACAAGTAATCAGCTTAAAGTCGAACTATTCATAGAGAACAAGAATTCTTTGAAAAACTTCCAGAAGACAATATTTGACCTTGTCTACATACACAAACAGTTTTATGTATTCTGACATGAAATGCTTCCGGCCTTTTTTTCAGTATTTACAAGCCATTTCATAAATGAATATTTTCTTGATTCATTCAGATAGCAGTTGCATTTACAAAAGTCATCTATATGCTTAGAAGGACCTATTCCTTTAAATGCATACAGCAACAATGCTCTTTTGTGTGGTACCAGTACCATTGCATTTTTATGTGTTTTGGGTGGGTTTTAACACATCATGTTTAGATATATTTAACGTGTTTAGAACTTAGGAATATTGTACATAAGAAAGTGGAGTAGGTGTTGTATGGCCTTTTAGATTCCAAATGAATTTTCCCGATTCATGCCCCTATATAGGTACAATTCACATTACCCTTTTATAGGCATAGAAATCAAGCCCTTATTTAGGCATAGCCCATGCTACCCAAATACAGGCATGGCTACTTCCATCCATTCATCAACGTCACAACGATTTCTTGGAAAACCAGACTCTTAAGCAGAAGGGACTTCCCCTAGCCTGGATATTGATTTCTCCAAGAAACTCATTATTATGCATGAACAACTATTCCTTAGGGGTTCACACATGACGTTCATATGCCAGACTTTACGTCAAAGCTGGCATTCCTAAACACCTTCAAGGCATAAATATACCTTCACTTGCTTTAGCAAAGCACGGTGTGGTTTGGTGCAGTTCAGCTACCTAATTGCCAGACGCAGCTCGCTACAGCAAGTGCCGAAGGAAGCCGACTCTCCAGCTGATGCACTGACAAGAAGCTGACATCCTCCTGCCGAGAATCCAGCTCCCGTGTTTCTGACTCCCCTTGCGGGATGTTGTGAAATCGAGTCCTAAGACAGAGATACCAACCTCTTTCATTCCAAGGTATGGAGCTGATTAGAACCTAGAGGAACCTTTGGCAATTCTTGGCTGAACTAAAACTTATGGTAAGCAGCACTTACTTTTTCCCTGGTACTAGACCTAGGTTAGGTACATTGGGGTAGGCGTATTTTAGAAGCACCAGTAGAGTATTTTAGCCTATGTTGTTTATGTAAGTATTTTTATATATGTCATAGCACTAGACAATGCTATTACAGTATTATTTAATAATATTATTCTTGCTGTAGACATTATATTTTGCATTCTGTCTAATAATTGTAGCAGTTCACCTCTCTTGCATGAGAAAGAAGACTGTTCAATAAATCCTTTTTTTGAAAACGTCCGTCTCACTATTTCTCTGCAAATCTGTAGAAACGAAGCATGCACGATTGACTGAGTGAACTAGTCATCTATTGCTTCCACGACTCTGAAGATATTTGTTCCAGTCCTGGGAAACAAAGTTGTCATGTTTATGCGGTTGTCAGAAACTAATCCCTTCTTGTGAATTCGAGAAAGTTTCTAGTGACCTCTGAGCTAGCTGGCACTCACAATAAAGTTTAATATACTCGATAGAGACATACGGACCTCAGTCCTATATCACATCTATAGGATATATTATTCCAATGCGCAGAGCCTATTGGGAATATAGGAACTACACTACAGGATTCCACCAGATATTCTTCGCCCTCCTGACAGCAGTACTTCTTTGCAACTCTCCATTGAAAACAACAAAGATTTCTGACACCACTTGTCCCCTATGCACCCGTTTCCTCTGGGATAGCTAACACCGGTACTTCGGTACTCACTGGTGGGTTACCCTTAGAACCTCCTATGTTCCAACGGGTTTGCTCGAAGTCCTCTTAGAAGTGTCCTTAACTTGTAATTTTGCAACATGCCTTTTCCATAGAGTTGTATGGAGCACACGTCTGTGTTTCCTCACTGCACCAGTCCTCCATGGGCTCCCTGTGTCAATCCTCCGGGTGGTTCCTTGGGGTCCCGGTGATTCTACATGCTTTAGGCACTGTGTCTTGTCAAGTCATTGCTGTTATACCATTTCTTTAGTATATGGTTCGATCTCCCCCTAGAGCCCGTCATGTATTGTGCTATTATGGATGTTCTATTTATTTTTATTTTTATTTTTCGAGTTTTCTATAGCGCGAACTTGAACCGATTAGGTTATCAGAGCGCTTTACATAGCACCAGTTCCGTTACAAGTTATCACAGCAGTTTCCAAAGAATCAGTTACGTTACACATTTCAGGAACTTGAATCGATTAGGTTACATAGCACCAGTTCCGTTACATGTTAACCAAGCACTTTACATAGAATCAGTTACGTTACACATTTCAGGAGCACATTTCTTTTGTTCTAGTGAATAGGGTTCTCTTCACACGGGGGAAGGGATACACCTGGCTATATTCCAACAGTCACACAGGCGACTAGTCGTTACAGCTATAACTCTAAATGTAAACAAGCTCTCGGCATTGGGGGCGGGGGAGTGCATTCCTTTCAAGTCTGATGCGGGGGAGCGGCAGCCTTTGAGATTCATTATTTTGTAATTTGTGCCCTAGTCTCGTGTAGAGACTAGTAGAGAGTGTTATATTAATAAATACTTATTTTTATATAAACACTGTGTGGTTCTCTCATTTAGTCATTTAGGAGGTGATATTCTGGTGAAACAAGCTGCTTTACATTCCTTCAAGATTAAGCCTGAAGGCTGCTCTACATAGCCACACTTGGATAACTTTCAATAAGGTTATCTTTGACATCATACATCATAAGGGTCATGTGGACTATTACAAGGTGACCACTTTAATTAGTGGACACCATATACCAGGCAACCTTCTCACATTGGTCTGCAGCGGTTGGGATTCAAGCTTGCTATTGTTTTACCAGATAAATCTCATTGAATGATTAACCGTAAACCACTAAGTATTAGGTACATATAATACAATCAAGATTAGAATAAAGTTAGTTCTACTGAACTTGGAGTTGGGTAAGCCAATGGTCTAGCATACCCTTTCTCCAACTCAAGAGAGCTAATCTCCACTAGGCTAGGTAGGTACCTACACAACATAACACTAGTATGTCGTCTAGAGGAGACTAGATATAATGCATCTCATTTCCAGAATTGAGAACCATGTGTGCATCTACAAAGTTGATTACAGGGAGAACAGCAAACACCCAATGTCTCATTGAGATTTTGCTCTTAGATGACCTTAGAAAGACCCCAGGGTCCTATGAGGTAGATAGAGTGGGCGGGGCAGAGAATGAGGAAAGGGCAGCAAGTGAAACCTTCTTTGACCTGAAATCAAACCCTGACCAGGAGACTCAAGATGATTTTAACCTGGACAACACAGATTCCTTCAGGTGGGAGAGAAGGCCCCAGTGGCCCTCTCTTTACTCCACCAGGAAGAGTACAGAGTTTACCTAGGAGATCCAGAATTCCCTCTGTGGAGTCTAATCACTCAGGAATTTAATTAAAAATATTCCTAGGCAACAACTAACCTGTCGAGAATCAGGTTACACATGGACATTTGATGAACATTGCTGTGGACAATCTCAAAGAGATTGTCCACAACACCTACTTCATTGTCTGAATATCTTGATTATCACTGTGTTCATGTAATTTGCATATTTTGTATGAATTGTTTTTATGTCATTAAGGTGGGTATGTTATAAGACCTCTGTTGCCATCTTTTTTAATGTTTTTTATTACAAGGTTTTGTTACCCAATAAATATATATATATATATATTTTTATATAAAACTTGTGTTTGTCAGTATATTGAGGCTTCTGTTCATCAAATGTCCATGTGTAACCTGATTCTCGACAGGTTAGTGGTTGCCTAGGAATATTTTTATTTAAATTGTTGTTGCCCTGTCCTAGGAACTCCATTTGGATTCAGGGGGTCCCTGTTATGATAAAAAAAAGTCTAATCACTCAGGAACTTCTGCAGGGACTTCCATATCAATCAAGAGGGAATCCTCTTATGATAAACAGTGTAAATTTCTGGAGCTTGAGAGAGTCAAGCTCATGCTCAAGAAAGAGCAATTGGTCCTAGATAGAGAATCCCTAGAGCTCCAAAGAGCAACATATAGATTGGTGGCTGCAACAGTGTCCCCAGGGTTAGAGAATATATTCATGAACATAGGAACCTGAACAAGATTTTCCCTCCCTATCAGAGTGGGGATGACATCCACAAATGGATAACTGCACTAGAAAGGGCCTGTAAGTTACAGAGGGTCCCTCAAGAGCAGTGGGCAGCTATCATGTGGCTCTCCTTTGCGGAGAAAGGTAGAGACAAGCTCGTCACTGTTAGAGAAGAGGATGCTGACAATTATTTAGTCTTGAAAAGTACTCTCATTGATGGGCTTGGTTTAACCATTGAACAGTACAGGATTAAGTTCAGAGACACCCAGAAGGCACAGACTCAGGACTGGGTTAACTTTGTAGATTGTGCTATTAAGGCTCTGGAAGGCTGGTTACTTGGCAGTAAGGTGTGTGATTTTAGAGGATTGTACAATTTAATTATGAGGGAGCAGATCCTTAATAATTGCCCAAATCACCAAAATCAGTTGTTTCATCAGTACTTGGTTAGTTTTGATCAGACCACTCCCAAAGAATTGGGAAAGAAGGCAGACAAATGGGTCAGCACCAGGGTGAAGCAGAAAACTCAGAATCAAGGTGGTGACCAAAAGAAGCAAGATGCTAAAACCTCAGATACGGGTGGGGAGAAGCGTAAAGGCCAGAAGTCTTCACAAGGGCCCCAAAAACCTGCATCTGGTGGGGAGTCACAGTTTAAAAAAGAAAAAGGCAAAAATAAACATTGATGTCATATCTGTAGAGAGAAGACACATTGAACAAAAGATGCCAGTTGTCGAAGGGCCAAGGAATTTACTCCAGCCACCACTGCCCCTAAGGCAACTATTCCCCCCAGCTCAGTTTCAAGTGGTGGTCTGCAGAATAAGGGTATAGTAGGATTAACCTTGGGATCTAAGATGGATTCTGGCCTAGTCAGATTTCCAACTCAGGCTGTTTTGATCTGTGATGGAGGCATGGGTATTGCCTCCTTATTGTCAGTTCCAGTAATCTGGGAAAGTACAGACAACAGCCTTTGATCAATGGTAAGGAGGCCATGGCATACAGGGAGACAGGTGCAAGTGCCACACTGGTGAGAAAAGATCTTGTGGATCCTGAACAGATAATACATGGTGAGATGTACCAAGTGACCAATGCAAGCAATGTCAGGACATTCCTTGACAGTTGTGAATTTCACCTGTGGAGGGGTAACTGGCCCTAAGAAAGTTGTGGTTAGCTCAGACCTCCCTGTAGAATGCTTACTGGGCAATGATTTGGAAACTTCAGCTTGGGCTGAAGTGGAACTCAGTACACATGCCGAAATGCTGGGCATCCATGCAGATGTGTTTGCCATGACTAGGTCACAGGCAAAAATTTCCTCCACTGAACAGGCCCTGGATCCTGAAAAGAAGGACCAGGTGCCTTCCAAGAGAAGGAGCAGAAGGGGTAAGGCAGTGTCTTCTCCCCTGCCTCAGAGTGAGGATCAGTCTCTTGAGGGAGATGATCTCAGTCCCTGTGAAGATACTGTCTCATAGGAACTTGAACCTGACCAGGTTGAGTTCTTGGGGACAGTGTCCCTTCCAGGAGCAGCTGAGTTGTCTCTCTCTTGACCCCCTCAGACAGCAAGCTGCTGCTGAGGTTGCTGGGACTGCCAGTGGGTCCCACGGGATATACTGGGAGGATGGACATCTGTATTCAGAGGGTAGAGACCCTAAGCCTGATGCTACCAGGAGGTAGGTTATACCTTTGAAGTTTAGAGGCTTCCAATTAATACTTTCACATGAAATCCCATTAGCAGGACACGTAGGCCAAAGTAAGTCTTGGGACAGGCTTGTCCCTCACTTTCACTGACCTCACATGTCAGAAGACACAAAGGAGTTTTGTCGCTCCTGATCACTTGCCAAGCCAGTGGGAAGGCAGGTGGTTCTACAAAGACCCCTCTAATACCACTACCTGTGGTGGGGGTTCCCTTTGAAAGGGTTGGGATTGACATTGTAGGCCCCATGGATCTTCCAACTGCATCTGGGCACAGATTCATACTAGTGGTGGTAGACCATGCCACTAGGTATACAGAGGCAATTCCCCTTAGGACTACAACTGTGGCTAGAGCTCTCCTGACAGTCTTTTCCTGAGTGGGTTTCCCTAAGGAGGTAGTATCAGACAGAGATGCAAACTTTATGCCTGGTTATCTGGCTGCTATGTTAGAAGGAGTGTAGAGTGAATTACAAATTCACTACACCCTATCACCCACAATGCAATGGGTTAGTTGAGAGATTCAACAAAACCCTCATGGGGCATGATAAAAGGTCTCCCTGAAACGCTTAGGCGTAGATGGGACATCCTTTTGCCCTGCCTTCTTATTGCCTACAGAGATGTTCCTCAGAAGGGGGTTGGTTACAGCCCTTTTCAACTTCTGTTTGGACATCCAGTTAGGGGTCTCTTATGTTTGATTAAGGAGGGATTGGAGTTACCTCTCAAACCACCTAAACAGGACATAGTGGACTATGTACTTGTTCTCCGTTCCCTGATGGCTAAGTACATGAAGAAGGCATCCAAAAACCTTGAGGCTAGTCACAAATTGCAAAAGGCCTGGCATGACCAAAAGGCTGGTTTGACTGTATACTAGCCAGGACAGAAGGTATGGGTGTTGGAGCCTATGGCCTCAGCAGCTCTCCAAGACAAATTGAGTGGGCCCCATACCATTCTTGTGCAAAACAGAGAGGTTACCTACCTGGTGGACCTTGGAACTCCCAGGAGCCCCCACCGGGTGCTCCATGTCAACAGGTTCAAGCAATATGTGTACAGGGCAGACATGGGCTTGCCCATGGCTACTGATGAGGGACAGGACGAAGAGAGTGATTCACTCCCAGATCTCCTCTCACAGAACCCTGATGATGGTTCAGTTGATGGTGCAGCCTTTGCAGGGAGCCTCACTGAACAGTAACAGACTGATTGTAGGAAAGTCAATCAGTACAGACATATGTTTTTACTGACTCCAAGTCAGACTACCTGGTGTACAAATGAGGTTGACACAGGTGACAGTCTTCCTGTTAAAAATAAGATTTACAGGCAACCCGATCATGTCAGGGACTGTATAAGGAATGAAGTCCAGAAGATGTTGGAACTGGGAGTGATTGAGCCCTCAGATAGCCCCTGGGCTAGTTCAGTGTTCTTAGTATCCAAACCTCACAACCAGAGTGGTAAGAGAGAGATGAGGTTCTATGTTGACTACAGGGGACTCAATGCAGTCACTAGGATTGATGCTCATCCAATTACAAGGGCAGATGAAGTAATTGATACTTTGGCATCAGCCAAGTTCTTAAGTACATGTGACCTGACAGCTGGTTATCGGCAAATCAGATTAGCTGAGGATCCAAAACCAAAAACAGCATTTTCAACTCCTAGTGGGCGCTAACAATTTGTGGTGATGCCTCTTGGCTTGAAGAATGCACCAGCCACATTTCAAAGGCTGGTGAATAAAGTTATCACAGGTCTAGAATCCTATAGTACAGCTTATATAGATGATATTTTTTTCTTTAGCTCTACCTGGGCGGATCATCTGGTCCACCTGAGAAATGTTTTGCAGGCCTCACAGAAGGCAGGCCTCACTATCATGGCCACCAAGTGCCAGATAGAACAGAGTAAGGTTGTATACCTAGGCCACCTTGTAGATGGAGGACAGGTTCAACCATTGCAGAGCAAAATCCAAACCATCATGGATTGGGTTGCTCCAACCACGCAGACTCAGGTCCCAGCTTTCTTGGGCCTGATTGTGTACTACAAAGGTTATGGCTCCATAGTGACCCCTTTGAATGATCTAATTCTAAAAGAATGCCTGAGAAAGTTCAGTGGACAGTTAGCTGTCAAAAGGTATTTGATGACCTGAAGTAGGCCATGTGCACTGCTCTCATTCTCCAAAGTCCTGACTATTCCAAACAATTCATTGTTCATACTGATACATCTGAGTTGGGGGTAGGGACTGTGTTATCACAACTAAATTAAGAGGGTCAGGATTAGCCAGTAGGTTTTATAAGCAGAAGGCTGACCCCCAGAGAGAAACGTTGGTCAGCTATTGAGAGGGATGCCTTTGCTGTGGTTTGGGCTCCAAAGAAGTTGAGGTCACACTTGTTTGGCACTCACTACATTGTTCAGACAGGCCATAAGCCCCTCTTATGGCTAAAACAGATGAAGGATGAAAACCCCAAACTTTTGAGGTCATCCAATTCCCACCAGGGGATAGACTATACAGGGGAGCATAGACCTGGGAGTAACCATGCCAATGCAGATGGACTCTCCAGATATTTCCACTTACAACTTGAAAACTCAACTCGTCAAGGTTAGTTTAATGTCCTTACGTTTGGGGGGGGGGGGGTTATGTAGGAAAGTAGGATCTGCTTCTTATGGTTACCCCCACTTTTTGCTGACGTAGTACTGTTTTTGGCCTAGTCTGACTGGGATCCTGCTATCCAGGAACCAAGTCTATCTGCTTTTACCCTTAAATTGATATGCATGTACTTTAGGTACACTCCAGATTGGAATTTGGGGTACCCTTATCAGTAGCTAGTATATGGTACACGATGCACCCAATGCATAGGTGCCCTAGAGGCCGCCCATGGGCTGAAGCATGTATTATGCCACCCCTGAGAGGCCATCCAAATTGCCACGACAAGCCTACTACAGCAGACTGTGTAAATGGTGCTTGCACCACTTACTCAAGATATAGGTTCACTATATCTATCTAAATAAATACACTTAAATACCTATCAGTGACCTCTATGGCAGGTCTTAACAATCCTGAAGGCAGGGTGCTGGGTTTTATGTGAGAGGGTGCCCCTGCATGAGCAGAGCTCCTCTGCAGCCTTTGGAGACCATTCTCCAGTGTTGTCTGTGATGCAGCCAGACATATATGTTAAAGTGCATTATAATCTGGCGGTAAATTCTAACTTTAAAACGGCTGCTTAGAAACATGTCGTGTTTGGTGTCAAACACCTTGGAATCATACCTCCACACCATTAACTGGTGTGGGAGGTATGATTCCAACCTTTCTTTTTTTTTAAGTGTTATAATAGACTGTATTTTTCTTATGTAAGATAGTCCCTTTGGCATTCCATTTTTTTTATTCCTTTTTATTGTTCACACCAGAGAAGAGATCATCGCTTTACAGAAACAAAAACATACATTATCAAAATATTCATAAATACAGGAGTTCATATACCTAATAGCAAATACATAATTTTACCATGTGGGAGAAAAAAGAGTTTAGTAATTGAGCGTATGTCTGCCTCTTATCCTGTCTTAAAAAAGTATACTATTTAATAAAGTTATTTATCTTGACACAGAGACATATACATTTAACAAAGGGTTCAGATGATTAAATAATTGCGCGGTTCTTCTGCGAAACCGGATTAATTTGCTCCCTGTCATTATTTCATCTATTGCTAATATGTCGCTCCCACCTCACCCTTCCATTTCGCAATGCAAGACCATATTTCTTCCCCCCGTGTTCTGGCTTTCCTCCCTCTACATGCATATAGGGCTGCTTCTTGTTTACAAACCCCCCCGTAATCTAGCTAACCCCATCTGAAAGGTGGGAGGCTCCTTATCCTTCCATCTAGCGGCCAGCATTATACGGTAAATAGATGCGCCCAAGAATAAACAATATTCTTGTTCTTTGTTCGACCTAAGAGAGCTATCGTGCCCCAGGACTGCCAGTGTAGTAGTTAGCTCCAAGTCCCTTCCAAATATCAATCCCCAGAAGCTCGAGATCCCTTTTTTTAGAATAATTAGTTCACTACAATCAGAGAACATATGTGTCAATGTAGCCAGACCCACACCGCATCTAGGGCATAGGTCGTCCTCTCTTTTCCCCCATAGAAAAAGTTTTGCCGGTGTAAAGTACAGGTTAAATATAGATTTATACAGTTGTGCTTTCAGATTGGAAGCTAAAAAGACTTCCGCTGATAGTTCTAAACTCCTGTAGATATCTAAGTCCAGGTTGTTTAGTTTAGCTACCCAAGATACCTTGTGCCTTTCTAAAAGATCCGGCATCTCTGCCAATAATAGATTGTAGATTTCCCCAATTCTAAATAACACAGTTCTAATTAGCTCCATCAAGGGGATCTTCCCAATCATAATCCTTGGTCTATATGCAGTACGAATACTCCTGACCTGTATAAATTAAAAAAGCTGGTTAGGGCGTATCCCATACTCCTGTTGCAGATCCCTAAAATGTGGGTGCCCGGTGGCCACCATAAAAATCTTCAACTGTGGCTATACTCTTACTCTCCCATTCCTGCACCATGATGTCATAAGTATCCTTTGAAAAGAGTGATCCGCGCCATAAGGTGGTATATTATGTAACTCTAGGGATCCCCATAAATGTTGCTATCTTCTTCCAAATACACTACACACTTTTTATAATTTTAAACCGTACTTTGTTATAGTAGCTATGCTCAGTTTGTCTTAGGAGTAGCCCACCTAGCTTCTGGTCCTACTGCTAGCTCAAATATTGTAGGAGTTGTTCCTTCATTCGCCCCCCCCCCCCCCATCTGTACTATTATGTTTCAGTAAAAAGGATATTTGGTGAAGCAGGGCTGCCCACTTTTATAATGTGACATTTGGAATTGACAACCCCCCACGATCTTGTGGCAGTGTCAGAAGTTTCATAGACCTTCTTATCTTCCCATATTGCCACATAAAGTTAGACAACATGGAGTTAATGTTTTTGAGTATTATCTCATCCACCATTAGTGGAATAGACCTAAACAGCTTTAAAAATGTTGGCAAAACATTCATTTTCAGGTAGTTTCCTCTCCCAATGATTGACAGGTGTAGCCCGTTCACCCTCTTTAAATCCAAACCTTTAGTTTTAATTAATGGATGGCAATTTTCTTTGATAATCTTATCAACCTTAGCGGTAATCCGGAGTCCTGGGTAAACCGCTGATTAAGCACGACTAACATCTTTGTACACCATGTTCTGTGTGCATACTACAATGATCTTCTCCCTATTCAAGTTGTACCCAGATAATTTGCCAAAGTTCCCTGTAATATCCGCAATCTCATCCAATGCCTCCTTAGGATCTGTTGTGACAATTGCCACGTCATCAGCGTAAGCTAAAACTTTTGTCTGATATCCCCTTGTGCACATAGGTTTGATTTTAACTGCCCGCAAGAGCATCTCTATGAAAGGGTTAATATATAACGTGAATAAGATGGGTGAACAGGGGCACCCCTGACCTGTCCCCCTGATAATTAATACCTCCCCTGACTCTTTACCCATTACCTGTATCCGAGATTTTGAGTTACAATACATTGCTCTGATCGCCCGGACAAAACCCTGACCGGCCCCCCTTAGCTCCAGAATCCCCCATAAAAAACCCCAGGTTACTCGATGGAACGCCTTCTCGGCGTCTAGAAGGATCATGGCCATCTGGCCCCCGTTTCTGACATGATGTCGAACAATGTTATTACTCTTTGAATATGGTCAGTTGTTTGTCTCCCTGGTATGAAACCATGCTGCCACGGGGAGACCAGATGACCAATGACCGTTCCTAACCGGGACAAACAAATGGAAGAGTTCTCCCAGTATAGTTTTAGGTCCAGAGGAGGGAGAGAAAAAAAAACTGGGAGGATACCTCTGATTAGACCTATATTGCTTTTTCTGTGATATTCTTCACAAATACTTTAAGAGAAGGATGCTATAAGTAAGAAAAAGTCATGTAATTTATTCAAAACATTATTTTATTGTTTTTATTTTTTACCTAGTGGTTTATCTATTTATACATAAATACAAATTACTTTGTTGACATATAAAAGAAATTTTAAATAACAAATTATCTGAGTGCAATTAAACAACACATGGTACAATTGAAGCAAAAGAACCCCAAGCAAATCATTTTATCATGTTATCATTCATTCCATCATACTACATACCACTACACTCACTACCCATTCTAAAAAGACAGATATGGACATAATAACAAAACCTCACGTTGAACTAACACAAAATTATTCTAAATAGACCTCTATGGATATTGAGAGAGAAGTCCTAAAAATTAATCACATTATGATCTGAACATTATTTACAAAAAAGTCCTTCTTTCTCTGTATATGTGACAAATGTATAGTGCATCTGAGGGTCTTGGATGCGTACTTCTCTTAAAGTATTTGTGAAGAATATCACAGAAAAAGCAATATAGGTCTAATCAGAGGTATCCCCCCAGTTTTGTTTTTTTTCCTTCCTAACCGGGACGCCAAGACTTTAGAATATATTTTTATATCTGTATTGATTAAGGACATTGATCTGTATGACCCAGGGTTATCTAGTGGTTTCCCCTTTTTTGGGAAGACAACAATTCGCGTTTCCTTCCATGACTCAAGGATAATTCTGCTACATTGAATCCCTTTAAATAGATCTAACAAGAATGGAAGTATTGTCCCGCTTTATACAACTCAAGGGGTATTTGATCAGGGCCTGAAGCCTCCCCTGTAGCCAGATTCTGTAATGCTATTTCAGTTTCTTCTTGTGTTATCTCTAATTCCAATTCCTATTTTAGATCTTCATTTAACATCTGCCCTAGGTCATCTTTTGTCAGCAATTGTATGATATTGTCTAACATGCTATTTGCCTCCCTGCCAGCTTCTTCCTTATATAATATTTGATAATAATCCTGAAAAGCTTTAACTATGCCTTCTGGGTCTGTATATTCCACGCCCCCATATTGATAGCTAGGATTTGGTTCTGTACTGATTTTTGCCTAGTGCGAAGGGCGAGTCTCTTCCCAATAATTCTCCACTCTCATATGAACTATTGTGATGAGATTGAAACTCTTCTGCCGCCTTATATGCAAGCCATCCATTAATCTCTGCCTTAAGCGTCCGAATCAGTGTCTGACTCTGCATCGTCTCCCTCCCCAGCCTAGTTAAAGATGAATGTTCATCTTCAGCTAACTTCAATCTTTGCATTACTTCCTGGCTTTTCCGCTTATGTATAGCTCAGGATTTAGGCACATAGCTGATGTTTTCTTCCCTCAGCCCTGCTTTAAACGCATCCCACACTTTTATTCTTTAGGCACTATACCTGTTTATATCAAAAAAATAGTTTACCCATTTTTTTATGTGCTCTACACATTCCCTATTGACTAGTAATTTCTTATCAAAATTCCATTCCCCCCTGTTCTTCCTACCATCCGAAACTTCAATCCCTAAAACTAAGGAATGATGATCTGATATGACCTTCGGTAATATTGTTATTTCGGCCTTCTCAAGTATCTCAGCTGTACCAAAAAAAAATAATCTATCCTGACATATTTCCTGTGTGGAAACGAATAATAAGTGCTGCCACCACTCTGAGATGTCTTTTTAGCCTGCCAGACATCCACTAATCCATGACTATTTATAAGTGATGAGAGTGCCCTATATACCCTTGGTTTCTGCCCTTGATACCTTCCTCGGTTATCGCCATCAGATAGTAAATCCAGCGCAATATTCATGTCCCCACATAAAACAAGTGGTAAAGACCATGCTGCCAATTCCATCTCTAAATCCTCAAAATGTTGGGGATCGTCATAGTTTGAGCCATAGATTGAGCATATTGTAAGACCCCGTCCCAACTCCACTATAGCCCACCTGCCAAACGTATCTGCTGCCTTTTGTTTGACTAGGCCCAGAGATGTTTTTGGCAATATGGGTACCCCTCTGATATTGAAGGTTTGCGAAGTAGCAGCCAGCAAGTTATACCCATGTAGGACCATTAATTGTCTTTTATCCCAGGGAAGGTGGGTTTCTTGAATACAGATTACGTCAAATGTATTTAATTTAATCAGCTCTCCCAGTTTGCCCCTTTTAACTGCATCATTAAGTCCTCTTTCCTTACTATACTTCAATAGCCTTTTCACATCTTCGCTATTTCGATCAAATACATTTCTGTCTCTCAATTCTAAACCTTCACCACCACCTTCATCTCTGTGTGTGTTTTTCTCCATTTACGCCCCCTTCCCCCCACTACCTAGCTTCCCACCCCCCCACCCTTCCAAAGAGACATGTCTGGGTTACCGGTCTACCTGGTACCAGATTTCTTGAAATGGGAAGCACAAAATGGATGCTGCCAGCCACAGACACGATTCTGCTCTCCTGCTGCTGAGCCAAGCTCGAGCAGAGAAAGGAATGACACAAGTAATTCTGTCACAGGGAGGTGTGACCACCTCCCAGACAGGGGTTAGTGTATTGCGGCAGGGTGGGCGCACTCTGAGAGTGCCAGAAAGTCTGCACTGGGGCACATTTGGTGTCCCTGTGCGTAGTCCAGTTCAAACCAGTTCTGGGAGCCATTTGCTCCGGCTCTGGTGCAAAACTGGACAAAGGACATGGGTGTAGCCACCCCTCTGTCCTGCCCCTCCCCTAGGAGGGTCCACATAATCTTTCCAACCCCTTCCCATGGGTTTAAAATCGGTTACCTAACTACAGGACTTTTATTTTTACCTGGACAAGATTCTGCTAAGAAGAAACCAAGTACTTTGTCTGCCTGCACAACCCTGGACGACTGAAGAATCTCCCTTGGAGTAAAGGAGTTACTCCCCTGCAAAAGCAAGCACCTTAACTCATCTGAAAAGTTGGCTTCTACTGAGCTCCTGGGCACTCTGAAGATTTCAGGATGTGGGTTCCCGAAGGTCCCTGAGGTCGATCTGCCCTCTCTGCAATTCTGAGACCAGTATTCCTTGTGGGGACTGTGCAAACCTAACCCCTGTGCACTGCATACATTTGCATATGTTTAGTGACAATTCCCAAGCTTGTGCATTGGGCTCCATGTAGTCCTGATCCCAGAGCAGTATTTGCATCGAAGATTTCCGGCCTCCACTCCATGAGTGTCCTGTATGCTGGTACTTTGTAAACTTGCTTGAGGTCTCCTTGCGATCTGTGGTCCGTTGGCGTGTGGGTCCTGGTGATGGTCTCCTTGTTTGTTTTGGGCATACCTGGTTGCTCCTGATGTGCCTTGACTCTCCAGTGCTTGGAGAGTCCCCTGGACCTTGCTGGTCTACACTGTAACCTGTTTCCTCTGACTGCGTGGGTTGCATTTGCCAAGGCTTGTTGGTGCTCCAGCCCAACACCGACCCCTCAGCACTCGACATCCTATGTGGGACTACTCACCTCCGGATCCTGGTTGTCCTCAATGTCTCCTGATCCCTGTGGCTGAAGAGTCAAGCAACCCTTCTTCACTACTAAAGCATTTGATATTGGTGGGTATTCGACTACCGAGGCCCATCTCACCTGAAGTGACCCAGACTCTGTCCACTCTGCTTTCAGGTTCTTCTCCTTTCAAATCCAGGATTGGATTCCACCGGACATTCTTCGTCCTCCTGGAAGTACATCTTTGCAACTCTCAATAGAAAACCACAAAGGTGTCCGACACCACTTGACCCCTCTGCACCTGGCTCCTCTGGGATAGGTAACACGGGTACTACAGCACTCTATGGTGGGTTGGCCTTAGAAATTCCAATGTTCCAAAGGGTTTGCTTGTAGTCCTCTTAAAAGTGTCCTTAATTTTGCAACTGCGACTTTCCCATAGAGCTGTACGGAGCACTCGTCTGTGTTTCCTCACTGTACCCTTGCTCCGTGGGCTCCCTGTGTCATTCCTCCAGGTGGTTCCTTGGGGCCCCAGTGATTCTACATGCTGTAGGCACTGTGTCTAGTCAAGTCGTTGCTATTATACCGTTGCTGTTATACCTTTTTTTTGTATATAGTTCGGTCTCTGCCTGGAGCCCACGGTGTATTATGCTATTTACGAATGTTCTATTGATTCAGTATTGTGTGCTTCGTGCCCTAGTCTCATGTAGAGAATAGTAGAGAGTGTTATATTAATAAATACATATTTTATATAAACACTGTGTGGTTCTCCTTTCATTTAGTCATTTAGGAGGCGATATTCTGGTAGAGCAAGCTGTTTTACATTCCTTTAAGATTAAGCCTGAAGGCTGCTCTCCATAGCTACCACTAGGATAGCTTTCAATAAGGTTATCTTTGACCTCATACATCATAAGGGTCGTGTGGACTGGTACAAGGTGCCAACTTTAATTAGTGGACAGCATATACCAGGCCACCTTCTTACAGTGGAGAACTATCATTTTGGTCACAGTCAATTACCAATGAAACCTGGACATTCTTACCAGGACTAAGAGTCATGCAGAAAAGGCCTTGGTGGCACCACCCAAGAATCTTATGACTCTTCTTGGCAACATACACTTTTCCAAAAATAGTTCGAGTTTTAAACTTGAGATGACACTCAAAATACCCAGACAGTTTGATCTTTCTTCCATCATAAGTTACGGGATTCCTGTCAGGCGGGAACTCAGCAAACAGTTCATCAGTCACCATTGTCATCCTGGCACCAGAATCAATGAGGAGTTTAAAAATGTTGCCATCCACTTCAATGTCTTCATAGGGGATCCACACAATTCGATTCACCATCTTGTACAACAACGACCATATCCCTCACACCTCTCACACAACCTTGTTTGTCATCAGAGCTGTCGCACGGATCATCATCGGGAATGGCGTTGACTTTGTCTCTGGATGACTGGCAAACTTTTGCAAAATGCTCAACCTTCCCACATAACTTGCATTTTACGTTTTTGGCGGGACAAGGCCAACCATTGGGACCATGATTGGGATAACCACACCTAAAACAAATGTTTTTCTGTCAGAAAAACCCACCTTTGTACTCTTTTCTTTTAGTATTTTTCTTAAAAATATTGTTTTGTTTCATTCACTACAGACACACCACTACTTTCTCACTGAGGAAGCTCCTTACAAGCCTTGCGTGAAACTTCGATGCCTTTGACCACATACATTGTTTCTAACACAGTGGGATTTCTCACAGTGAGAAGTCTTTCTTCGACCTTTTTGTCCCAATAATGTACCACTATATGGTCACGAATAAGCTAATCTGCGAAATTTTCAAACTCACACTCCGCAGACAGCATACGTAAAACAGCAATAAGTGTCAATCGATTCGTTTTGTAACTGCTCTCTAGTAAAAAACTTGTGCCTGTTAACAATCAAACTTGGTTGAACGTCAAACTGTTTTTCTAATTTTTTTTAACAGCCAATTTATATTCATCTAATGCATCTGGACTCTGCTGGATAGGATACGGTGGAAGATGTTTGTAGATGGATTGCCCCTAAAACCCCAGATTATGTTCTAATAAAAACCTCTTACATTCTGGGCGATGGGTGTTTCTGTCATTCACGTGTTCATTCACGGCACCAATCCAGTACATATATACACAAACACCTCCGCAATCACTCTTCACTCACCCCGACAGAATTCTGGATACTCGCCAGTCTTCACAAGCTTAACGGTAAGCTCCGAGATATCGCTCATCATTGCACAGCAAGTTCTACAAACTATTGCGCAGGGCGCTTTCTTTAACATTGCTCCTTTTTTCCAAACAGCTCCACATAGCGTACGGAGAGCCCGTACATCACAGGTCAGAATTACAGTTCACGGTTGTTCACATTGCATGTTGCACCTTTCTAGTTAAGCGTTAATGCACTAACACAGAACACGACCGGCACTTTCGTAATTAGTTATCAACCCACCCCACGCGTTAATTCACAATACACATCACGGACACCTGGTTCTTCCGAATGTTTTACGACCTCGTCATTACCGATATATTGACCAATTCACTCACCGACTTGTCACGAACTGTTAAACCCACGGGCAATTCACTTTAATGTTTGTAACCGTTTTTCCGAAACCATCTTTCCGAATCCGCCCCGCTGTCACTCCAGAATCACACATGCATGATTAAACAATACGTTAATTTGACTTTAATGTAAAAACTTGCTATACGGAACCACATGCTCTTGTATTATTTTGCAGGACTTTCAAGTCCCCTGATGAAGGGCTAACGCCCAAAATGCATTGGGCACAATTGTAATGAACATTTTTGAATCGTATTATGAAAGAATAAAACGAATCAAAAGAACTTAAGAAAATAAAAGCAATTAAAACATCTATGATCACTTGCAAAGACCTTGATTGAACTAAAAACATGAACTAAATCATTTAAGAGTGCGTCGAAGGGACAACACTCCTGAGGGAAGTGCCGCATTCTGGATCTCAGTCAGCTCAGAGCACAGTGAGCTATACTTCGCCAGCACCACCTACAAGTACGAACTTTCACTATCAGCAACACACTTGAGTGCGATCCCGACTACCATAGAAAGCTACCTCGTAAGTCTCCCAGTGACGTGATGAGAACGCGCTGACACGAAACACAGGAAATGACGCGATTATGCTGGCACAGAAGAAACGTTAAAGGGGTTCACACTGTTGACGTGCACTTCAGGCTCCCTCAGGCAGAGAAGTAACAATGGGCAATCGTTGAAGAACGTGTGGAGACACAGTGGGAACTTGAGCATTAGCACGCGCTTAATTATAGGTGAGTAAACACCTCACGAGTGGAGGTGCGCACAAACAGTTCATATTTTGAGTGCGCTTGCGTGGCTGACTAAACACACCATGAGCAGAGGCACGCGCGAACAGTTTTTATCTTGAATGAGCTGGAGCGGCAACAACACACGCACACTGCCCTGCTCTCCGACTTGAGACATACGCTTACTATTATCATTAAAATGCTTAACTTGCTTTACGTGTATAGTTGCGACTTGCCTGGCGTGCGCACACAGCTCTTCCTTTTCTTGAATCCAAACTGCAAAGCACGCAATTGAAAACCAAAGTATCACTTGCCCCCGTGTACTGTTAAAACAGGGAACAGTAATACAGTGGCAGCACAGCGCTTACATTCTAAGTCTTGTAGACACTTCAAACATAAATACGGGCCTGACTCTCGTTTCGAGCTCAAAGTATTCTGCTTCTCTCGCTGCGGAACACCAAAACCAATAGAGATGAGTGGCTGAGGATCTGTGCAGCGTAGGTCCTTGGCTGTGGCTAAATCGTCGCCAAATTGAATGAAGTATAATGGAATAAGAAGCAGTAGACGTGAATTCTTCTTGTCCAGTGTTTATTAGCCACAACCTCAGCAGTCCGCAGGCAACTGACAAATCTGGAATCCTGTACAACCAAAACCCATAGTAACATTCTACATTCCAGAGAAGCAATACTGGAACGCAGGAGAAATGAGATCACAACAGAACCGCATTCTGCCTCTCTGACAATGAATAATGTAAACAATAAAGAATCACATGACACCTACATGTAGGAAGAAACGTGCTGTGACGTCATACTTTTGATGCCAAATCACATGCTGAGACTGGGCACCACCACTCGAGTGGTCGATAACCAGTCAAGGCATTCAGCACGCAGCTGGAAAAAAGGAAGGCACACCTCTATTCAGGGCTTTAAGTGGAATGAAAAAACTGGAAGGTCTCTCAAAGGGGCTTGGCCAATGTAATTAAGGAAGTTGCTTAAAAACATGTAAGCTAAAAAGGTGTGCTTAGCATAGTTTGCTGCCCGGCTTGTATTTTGTTGTTTCTGTCATTGCATCCAGCTATATGATACAACAAGTAAGATCATACCTACAACAAGTCAAGACTATTGGCTTGGTCAATGGTTGTTAGTTGCATAAGATAAATAATCATCAACTATGGCTTGTATATAATATTGAAACAGCGTCCACTTAAAGCCCTGGTGACACCACAACAGTGTTGCTGCTCATTAGTTTCAAAAAGAGAAGGGAAATCCAGAGAGAAAGGGACTCTCTTTAAAGGATTTCCCTTCCCCTACAATGCTCACCTTGCATGACATCATGCTGTAACTTCTCCACTAGTTACCAGTGTGTGCACGCACACATCAATGTGCCTGCTGTCACTTCGCTGAGTGTGCAGTGTAGTGAGTGAGAAAGTGAAGGTTAAAAAGCTATACAGTGGGTCCCAGTACCCGAGGGTAAATGGATAAACTTTAATTACTGGGCCCCTGTTAGCTACTAAAAAGGCAGACGGAAGTGTTGGAGTGCGAATTATGACCTCCTGCGTCCTGTGTGGTCTACATGTTTCAGCCAGGCCTATTTTAATTTAAAACTGGCTTTCCACAGGACCAAGTGAGTATGTGAAAAAGGTGCAGATAAATAAAATTACTAAATTATAGTGATTGTGTTATTTCTTTGCTATGTGTCGCACTCTCTAAGGTGCGTTATATTGTAGAGGGGGATTCCCTCTTGCTTTACTACACATAACATATAAGACGTAGACAGACGTACTTGGTAGAGTCATATTAGCATGATATGATAATTTCCGCATCATTAGCTGACTTATAAGGTGGGTGCTCGACCTATATTCGGCTAGGGTGTGGTCATGTCAGAGACATAACCTGCGTGGGTTTTATCTAAAAACCGATTGTAGTGGTGGTGAGCTAGAACAGCAGATATTAGCATGGTGAGGTACAGGTAAGTAAAGTACATTATCCTCACACAGGCTATTTGCTGTAAAAAGCTTCTATGGGTCACCTGGCAGAGAAAGAGACCCTGAAAGAAGGTTGTGAGAGTGTTTGGTTATATCCGACCTGTAGGGAGAAAGATTTCAAGAGCTTACCCCAGTTGTTGCAGTAGTGCTCTGAATTTACTCACGGAATTGCCGGTCTAGATCCTCCTTGGACCTGTCGTCCTTCTGCGGTGCCCGAAATGAGAAGCGGAGGCCCGCCGGTCGTGTTTAAGTAGCCTCGTTTATTGCTTTCACCTGGGTAAGTATGGAAATAGAAGGAGGGATGCGCTCGCGCTAGGTGCCTCGTCATTCTGCCGCGGGGCGCATGCCCGAGTGAGCAGTGTTTTTCGCGCATGCGCATCGCAGTGTGGGGAAGGACAAGGAGTGCCTCCGGGTCTGCGCATGCGCGCAGACGTGTTTGAAGTCTATTGCTGGCAAGGCAGGGGGGAGAATGTTCTGAAGGTAGCGCTGTTTAGCGCCAGCAGCAAGGATGGCTTGCTTGAAAGAACGGTGGCATGCCAAAGATCATCTATGTGTATACAGTGATTTATATAGTGTACTGTATACAGAAGTGCCTACATGTAGGCTTGGGCGCTAACATTGTGCACGAGGGTTACACAGATAGAAGAGAGAAGGGAAAAGGCAGGTTGGGACACAAGGCATGGTATTCACAGTTGGGGGCCTCCGTAGGTATGTCTGGCGGAAGGCTGTGCATGGGTGGATTGCTCAGGGGGTTAGTGAATTCCACGGAATTGAGTCGTTCAAGCCCACTGTGTGGGTCGACAGTCTGTATATCCAGCGTTGTTCTTTCTGGAGGAGGTACTTTTCATTGTTTTCTGTTACATTAAACTGCTCAATGACAGTCCATGTGAAGTCATTAGGGGTGTGGTTGTGGGACAAGAAATGGTCCGTCAGTTTACTTATGTTCTTGCCACACCGGATGGTGCTCCTGTGTTCTGTCATTCTAGTTCTGACTTTACGGGTAGTCATCCCGATGTACCGTAGGCCGCATCCGCAGGTTATCATGTATACCAGGTTGGATGAGTTGCAGTTTGTGAACTGGCGTTGCGTCAATGTTTTGCCCAGTTCCAAATTGAGGGTTTTGGATGATGATGTCAAGTGGCATACGCTACAGTTGTTACATGGCTGGTGGCCTGTGGGTTTCGGTAGGCCCCAGGCGTTGAGGATTGTGTTGTCAGCCGGGGCGGGGTTGGACCTGGGCCTTGTGTTGACAAGCTGATCGTTAACGTTTTTTGCTCTTTTGTATGCAAACCGTGGTTTTTCCCAGTTTCTGGTGCCTGAATTGATGATCCTCCAGTTTCTTTGGATAATGTTAGAAACCTGGTTGGATGCAGTATTGTCACACAGGTGAGAGTGGGTTCCTCAGGTGGTTTGACAGTGGTTTCAAGTAGTGCCTCCCTATTTTGGTTTCGTGCTCTTTTACAGGTGGTTCTAATGATCCTGGCGGGGTACCCTCTGTCCTCCAGTTTATGGATTAGGGCGATGGATTGTTGCTTGTAGTCCTGGATGTTGCTGCAGTTGCGTCTGAGGCGCAAAAATTGCCCATAGGGGAGGTTTTCCCTCAGGGGTCTTGGGTGGAAGCTATCAAATCTAAGGAGGGAGTTCCTTGCTGTGGGTTTGTAAAAGGTGGTGGTGGTTAAGCCCTCTTGGTTTGCTTTGATGTTAAGGTCCAAAAAGGCCAGTTCAGTTGGGCTGCTAGTGCTTGTAAATCGTAAGTAGTTGTCCCGACTGTTGATCCAAAGTAGGAAATTGTCCAGCGTCTCCTTGTTGCCGTCCCAGATGATGAAGATATTGTCGATGTAGCGACGCCATGTTTTTATGTTGGTTGAGTATGGGTTGGGTGGAGGTTGTATGCAGGGTCTGTTCGAAGTGGGCGACATAAAGCCCCGCCACGCTTAGGGCAAAAACACTGCCCATGGAAGTTCCATTGGTCTGCAAATAGAATTTACCCTCGTATTCAAAGTAGTTTTCTTTTAGTGCGAGGGTGGCGCAGTCAATGATAAAGCTTCGGGGGGTTTGGTAGTCCCATGTGTGTTCCATCAGGACATCATGCAGTACTTTCAGTGTGGCGTCTTGTGGCAGGCTGTTGTATAAGCTCTCTATGTCAAGTCCGACAAGGAGTTGGGTTGCCGGGTCGAAGCTTGTGTCCCTAATGATGTTGAGGGGGTGTTTGGTGTCTTTTCACTCCAACACGTCCGTCTGCCTTTTTAGTAGCTAACAGGGGCCCAGTAATTAAAGTTTATCCATTTACCCTCGGGTACTGGGACCCACTGTATAGCTTTTTAACCTTCACTTTCTCACTCACTACACTGCACACTCAGCGAACATACCAGCTCCGCAGTAAACCAGCGTCGAAGCACACCCGGGACACACTCTGTGTCACTGTGGTGGGCCTGATGATGAAGCATGCCACCAACTAGGTTGGTGGATGGGGGCTTCATGAACAAACCAATGGGTTTGCTGGCACACGTACTTCATTGAGTCTCCCCCTCCCCTAATATAGCTAGTCCTTTTTGATTTTGACATATAATCCTGGGGATTCGGACTAGCTTACCTAGTCCTCACTCTCTCCTTTGATTCGGCGACGCAAAATCAAAGAACATGAAATTAATAATGGTGTTCTGGCCTGAACACTTGCATGTTTACAAGAGATGTGAAACTCCTTCACAATAAATATGTCACATCTTAATGCATGACATCATAAAAATATGTCTTTGAAATAAGGAGTAGCAGTGGCCAGATACCCCTAGGAATTCGCACCCAATCTGAGTGAGTGAAATAAGGAACAAACATGTGATTACGCTGTAAAAATAGAAGCAAATATCAGATACTTGATTCACATGTTGTTTTGTGTTCGAACACTTAAAGCTTCAATAAGAATCTGAACATTTTTTCTGTGCTGTATCATAATATAAGACACTGTAATGGTACACATGATATATGAATTCGAAGTAAGGAGCATTAGGAAGTAAGGAACTTACCTGGCTCCACAAGAAACTACCTACATGTCCTTAAATCCTACTTTTTCTGTAACGTTTTGTTTTACAGGACATGATACAAGAGGTATTATTTCAATAAGCTTCCAGGAGTTAGTAAGTACCTACCATAGACACCCCGCACTAGAATGCCTTAGTACGCATGCTTATTATCAGATTTTAGTCCTGATGAAAGCCACACTGGCCCTGCGAGGCACATAAAGATGGCTGAAACATGTAAACCACACCAAGGATAAGTGGGAACAACTAATTATCCCACAACTATCCATCTCTGGTTTTAAGCATTGACAATATTATTTGCCTCCACCATACAGTTTTCTACACACCATTTACACCAGTTAGTACCTGCTGGAAATATACCTTGCAAGATCCAAAGACTCGGACTAATTTTCATGCTACTGTAACACAGATGCGTTAAACTGGACCCACATTCTGTTTGCTCCTCATTTTCATCATGTGGGGCACTCTGAATGAGGCACAACTCTCTCTCCCTCTTTTGAATTCTGTGTTTGAATTTGCTGTGCTTCTTCTATACGTTTGTAATCACTCTGCTTCTTTTATCATGATATCACTTTCTTCTAGACTTGTGCAGACATGCAAAAGCTAACTCACCAGTTAGAATTTTCTTCTGACTGCCAGCACTTTTTCAAACTGCATTAACATGTCCTATTCATGACTGACCACAATAAAAGTGGCTCTGGGGTAAATTAAAATGTATCCACTTCTCAAAAAAGGTATCATGGAGAATGCTTGCAGCAGCTGTAATAACAGTGAAAATTAACTCAATGACGTTCACTAGACACTGCCACTAAGAGCATGTTAGTCAGGGCTCGACTGGCTACCGGGCGTTTTGGTGTGCTGCCGAGCTGGGGGCTAATTTTACTGAGGTGGTGGCTAATTTCGTTGATGGGGACCTGCATGTGCTTCGAAATAAACAAAGCAAAACAAATGTTTTTCAGTACACGCAGGCCCCCATCAACTAAATCAGCCCCCAGCTCGGCAGCACACCAAAACGCCCGGTAGCCAGTCCGGCCCTGATGTTACTTCAGTCCATGACACCTGCTCAATTCATTACCTACCTGCAGCTGGATTGAGAAAGAAGTGGGGGGGCCGGGGGGGGGGGCGGCAGCCCCTTCACCAGAAGCATAAATCACCGCTCTTTAAACAAATACAGTTGCATAGTTTTGAAGTGAAATATTGAGAAAAGCAGGCATATAATCACAGTTTGCATGTATGATTTATTGTTATTTACATTCACATAGTAATCAGACCAAATGTTAAAAAAACATGTATATGAATCTTGCATCTTCATGCACCAAGCAAAAAAGGTCGCTGACTTCGGGTGAGGGCGTCATGTTTGTAAGTGCAATATGGTTTGAAAAGTACCTGCTTTTGCATTCCTAGTCTCCAGCAATTTTCAGGCAACAATAAAAATGTGAAGATAACTTTGGTGATTATTGATCTTTATTGAGAGAGATCAGAGGTCTGACTACTGGAAGTTTTGACTCATGGTAAGGTAGCCACAATGTGTTAATATGCCTGCTGCAAAGAACGTGTACCACGCAGATCACAAAATGCATATAATGTAAATAGGTCAGTGAGTTACTGCTTTTGTCTGAGAGATTCTTTTTCTATTTGCAGTTTATAAGTTAAAATCCTAAACATTGAACAGTGAGCTATTAACCGTAATCAAAGAGCTGCATGAAAACTGCAAGGTATAGATTAGAACGTTATGATTTTTACACAGTCTTTTGTTATCCTAAGGTTGGAAAATGGGTTCATTAGGATGGAAATCAATTCTGATTATAAAGAGAACCCCCAACCATGGTGCTATGTTTTAAATTCTGGGTTTGTGCTTCTCTAGTGTTGCAAAGCCATTTGTGTCCTGGGCAATCCCCAACTTTTTGCTGACTGGTACTGGTGGAATCTCACCTTGACCCTGGCCTCTGCCTAACCAGGCCCAGGGCCAGTGTTATGTTGAAAGAAACACTTACAAACACAGTAAAAGCACCTACATACACTAGGGTGCACTATGGGTTAGGGTATACCTCCATGATTGACATGTCCTCTCCTATACGGCCCTAGCACATAATAGGGCAAGGGGATTGAAACTACCTTGAAGTCCCTAGTATATATTAGGGCATAGTGATTTAGAGGCCAGCAGCAATTCCTGCACTTGCATATGTGCACTGCTGTAGTCTGAGGTCAGTTTAAAAGCAGGCCCGCGTTGGAGGACTGCTTTTAAAATGCAAATTGTGCCCCATCTTGACTTTTGGGCTTGGGGCACTTACAAATTGATAAACTACAATGTATCCCCAGGGGTTCCCCTAGGTGTCCCAGGGGTGAGAGGTCAGGTATCTACAGGGAGGACCCTTTTAAAATGAGAGTTATATGCCCTGGGTTTAGTGAAATTGCACATTTCACTGCCTACATTGTAGTAAAGTGCTTCCCAAAATCGGCTTTTGTGCTAGGAGCACTGTGAAGTGAGGATCTGCAATAGTTTGATATAATCAGAACCCCTAAAGTATTTCCTATGTATTCTAGGGGTGGGGGTCCTGTAGGTATAAGGAGGATCCTTATATAGGCCCTAGTATTGGAGAAATTGGCCAGTTAATTTTTCCATTGCAGATCCCCAGCCCATAGGTTAACATTGCAAGAGGTTATTATTTAATAACTGGAGAAAGGAAAGCCATAAAACTAGGATTAAAGGACTCAGAAGAATGTCAATGATAAATGCAACAATGTGGTATTTCTGAATGTATTCTAAAATGTACAGACAAGAAGTTATAAGACTTTCTTATCTGCAAGCCACAATTCAGCCCTCTAGTGCCCTGCCTTGATTGGTCAGAGGTAAGTGGATTGGACTGGCTGTTTGAAGAGGTGATAAATGACCACTGGAGTTAGGAGGCCTGTTTGGGAGTAGAGGTTGCTGGGCATAGGAATGCCAGAGCCATGGGGAGGGGTAGTAAACAATGCTCTTCAAGAGAAGGAGACAAGCTGGAAAAATCACTTTCATTTACACCTCTCCCGCAGCCGGATGGGGGGGGATTAAGGAGGAATTCCCAGATGTAAGGGGAGTGGTCCTAGGTAGATGAAGCCATCCTGTAGGCTGGTTTAGTTAGTTCTGCTGGAAAATCAGCCTTGATGAATTTTGGAGAAATTGTGCTCTCTTTGGGAAAATAATGCCACACTTTAGAGGATGTGGTCATACCCTGATTGCCCTGCACCTCATTGCACAGGAGTGTCCTCCTTCTTGACCCAGAGAACTTTGAATAAGTATCTGAAAGGGACAACGCCTCTCAGGTGATGCTGCTTCAAACTTGGGAGAAAAAGTGTCCCTGCTGAGGAGTTTGATTTGAACCAACCAGGCCCTGGACTGAAGATTGTGCCTATTGCACAATCTGGAATTAAAGTCCTATGGACTACCTTGCTTCAAAAGGACTAAAGAGTGGACTCCCTGCAAGCTGAAGGTTAACAGAGGACACCTGGACAATCACCACCAAGAATTCCCAGCCTGGAGAACTACCAGTGAATTTGAAAGGGTTTTGTACAAGTGGATTGTGGGAACTGAAGTCCATTTCAAGGACCATCTTGGAGATTCCAGACCCTTGGAGTAGGTTTTGGACACTTTGAGTCCCTTTGGAAAACTTCAGGAAGAAGTTCCAGTGGTTTGGAGAAGTTTGGAGCAACTTTGGTAAAAAGCTCCATAAGTGGACCGGCTCACTAGGGCAAGCTAAACCGACAACCATCAACCATGAGCTGACCTGCCGTCCAGGTTCCTCCTGCTGAAAAGCTCCAGCGGTTCGACTTCCAGAGTTTGATCGGGCGTAGGCGGAAACCCAAGCTGGCGAACCCTCACCGAATCAGGCCTAGTGAAAAGCATTGAGGGACCCTGCAAGAAAAAGCTCTGCAAACATTTCTAATTCGGAACTTAGAAAAGGTGACCGGGGCCAACCATGAGAGCCAAGCCACCCACAATCAACTGTGTGCCAGCCTGCATCCCTAACTCGTACCGCTGGAAAGCTCCGGAGGTTGGACTTCCATAAGTTTGACCGGGAGTTTGTTGCAAGGCAAGCCGGCGTACTCTCACAGAATCAGGGCTGACTGAGAGCTTTGACGGACCCCGTGTAGAAAAGCTCCAGAAAAGTTTCTAAGTCAGAAGGTAAAAACTTTGACCGAGACCTAATGAGAGGAGTAGCCCCACAGGGCTATATCGTGGTCGGCCTGAAACTTTGACTTTGAGCAGGTCTAGCGTGACCAGATGTACCAAAAGGGCATATAAGTTTCTATGTGCTATATCGTGCTAAATTTTTAAAAAGTCATATCCCGGTTCCCTACATTGGATTTTTTTCATTTTAAAGAGAAAAATATTTTGTATTTTTATACATTGGTGTTGGATTTTTATTGTTTGTTGTCTTAATTATTTACTGAATTGGTGTTTTTAAATGCTTTACATACCTGCTCAGAGCCAAGCTACCAAGGGTTGAGAATGAGAATCATTTTTGAAGACCGGTGCGGAGTTACATAATGAGGTAGTGTCCTTATTGCCGGGGACAGATATATATTTGCCCCTACTATTAACCCACTTTTCAACATCCAGACCGAGCACTCTTAAACAATACTGTCTACAAGTATGGATGACATGGGACTCCTACACCCTGTAGTTTTATTTCCTATACACAGATTTACACACCTATGATTGACTGCCTCTATGTAGTGTGAATGATGTAAAGTGCTGACTAAACTGCACTGGTATGAGTGGCGCTGAATAACTAAATAAATGCATCTGAGAGATTGGTTATGGAGACCTGAGCAGCACTACTAAAGGGTGGTAGTGAGGGAATCCATGGCGGAGCTGGGTTGTTCAATACCAAGGCTGTCTATCTGATTTAATCTCCTGCCTCCCTTATCCACCAAAATACTCCCCTCCACATTATCTTACTCTTCCAGGTTCTTTCTCATCTTTGCTTTCTCCTTTTCCTCTGTTTTCCATATTTCCCTTCCTCCTTCTGCCACCAACGCTTGATGCCTTTCTCTTGTTTGGTTTTACAGTCTGATGGTTTAAATAATGTACCGGTCTCTAACAAAGAATTCAGTTAAGCCTCACCTGTAGACACCAACTTAAATCAAGCATTATTAGCTTGCAGCCCACAAAGGAAATGCCAGAATGGCTATTCTGGCCCTTTCAGCATTGTATATCCTTCCTGAAGAGCAGATACACCCTGTTCTCTCCTTTCTGCAAGACACAAGGATCCCAGCCTTCTCCCTTCCCTATGGAAGTTAGAAGGGTTCGTGGCGATCGGTCTCTCCGACTGCCAGGGAACCGCCTGCCATTGTAATTTGGCAGGTAGTGATGCAGTCATCAATGACAGTGGGACTGTCAGCGACGCGGTGATGTGGCAATCCCACCACCATTATAACCCCCCCCTCTTAGTTTCATGTGCATGCAAATCCAACATTTCCAACCCCTGGTAAGTTGCACTACTAGTGCTGACAAAGTCCAATGGAGGTACCAATGGGTGAGGTGGACTGACCTCAAGGGTCTTGTGACCTCAGTGACAGAGTCACTGTTGCTCTAGTGTGTGCTTCTTCGTATGCCTGCCCGCAAGACTGGAGGTGAACTGCATGGATTGTGGTGGACAGTCCTTAAAGGTTAACTCACACATGCCACCGTTAGGGTCCACCTGCTGGTGCTAAGACACCAGGGCTTCTAAGGTTTATCTGGCCATCTAAGGCATAGCATCGGAATGAGCTCTATCAGGAGTGTGTTCTGGTGGACTGGTCATGAAGGCTGAAAATGGTGCTCCAGTTCCAAATTTGGCAGCTCTGGCCAGAGTGCCACATCCTCTCCCACACTGAACACCATATTGCCCCACTGGGAGAAACTGGCACTGCCTTCAGCTACAACCCAATTGTCTAGACACTCAATTCAAATTATGCATTGAACAGGAGTAAAATGCTGCCTGAAAAAAAGTAACACCCTGTAAAAAGCAAAACACTGAATGCAAGGATGAGCAACGCATGTGAAATGTAAGCAGGAACAACATGGTTACCTTATTGGTTTTAAACTCATTATTCAGAAATCAGTAAGTGATTTTAGCTGAAAAGTTCAGGACATGACTACAGGACTAGGAAGGAACCCTTTTCAATGTCCATTGCTTATATCCTTACAAAATGTAAGCAGTTTGATTTAAAAAGATCAAATCCCTCAACACAGAGCTGCAGTACACATTTTATAGGCTAAAATAATTAAAACAGTTGAAAATGATCATATTAAACGTGTTCCACTCTACCCCTCAACCAGGTATTGCAGTCCCTTTATGAATGGTGCACTTCCCCACCCTGGGCAAACAATATTGTTCAAAGAAAGAAAATAAAAAGAAAGTAGAGCTTCACTGGAAAACTCTGTAAAGCAGCGCTAAGGTGCATGGGTGTAAATAACAATCTGGCCTGTCGGCTAACCACTCTGTATTTCTTTATTTGGTTATTTAATTATTTTTATTTTGATACTTTTTTCTGTCCGTCCTGAGGTTGTTCTTTGGAATAGAACCCTGTCAGAAAATGAGGACATTTCCAGCCACAGTGTTCTGCTCGTTTTTAGATCCATTTCACGGGAGAACAAATAAAGAAAAGGAGAGGCAAGAGAAAGTATGTAACAGCTGTCTTTTGAAATCAGCACTTAAGGATAAGTGAGACAGAGACAGTAAGAGATGGAGGAATAAAGAGAGAGAGAGGGGATGAGGGCAGTTGCAAGAGGCAGAGCAGGAGAAGCAGACACGTTCCTTGCCCTTCTCTGGGCATGACGGAAAAAATAAGAGCTTTTTTTCCTTCCCTGCCCAACCCAGACTGGCCAAGCCTTACTGCAGAATAATAAAGGGCAGAGGACGGGTGGCCTCTTTGACTGCCGGCAGGTGAGGTCATAGGTCAAGTACAGGGCCATTAGGTAGCGCATTCGCGCGCTAATGGCCCTGCGAATAACAGAAGGGAGAGGGGAAATTCTTTTGTCCCCTCGTCCCCCCCACCGTTGTCCCCCGTGTCCCCCCACTCAAAAATCTGGGGGGGATATATCCCCCGTGTCCCCCACACTTCCTACGCCCATGATTGCTTGAAAGTGAGATTGAATTTGACTGGCAGCATGCGCCCAGGCCCCCAGCACCAAAACCAGACCCCACCTGCACCTAAACCAGTCCCTGCCTTTGCAGCCTCCCTTGGAAATGTTGCTTACCAGAAGAATGTTTTCTAATATGCAATTGATTGAATTTGCCAAGGGCAGTGTTTCCTCCGGTCAAGAGAAGGATCGGAGGTCAGCCAGATCAGTATGGTTTTGAGACACACATAAACGATGCTCAGATATCTCATGGGAGACAAGGGGTACAGTCTGTGGTGGTAAGGGTGTGTCTGGGCCAAATTGCCCTCACCCAGACGCTATGTAAATCTTCCCTTTGACACCACTGTACACGCTTCCTTATAGTACGCGCTTTTCACCAAATTTGGTTTCCTTGTAGCCAATGAGATAGATTAGCTTCTACTAGCCAGTAGCAAGGCACAAGTCGATGGGGCATGATGATAGCAGGCGTCTACCAATGGTTTTGACGGGGGCGCTGTTCACCCGACCAAGAGGTGGAATCCCACAGAAATGTGCAGAAGTTACTTGTCCTGGGGTATATTTTGGACAGTGGGGCATTTTCAATGGCACTTACACAATTTTCTGTTGTGCCGGGCAATGTCATGCCAGCTGCGCTTATAGCAAAAGTTGGAATTAAGGGACTATCTGGCCCTCCTTTCAAGCAGAGATTAGATGGCTAGGCTCTCTACACCTATTGGGTGGATTGAGGCCTGGCCCTATCACAGTTGGTAGGGGCCCGCTCTGCGAGCACACTCAGAAGGCATGCAAAAAGTGCTTATGGTTTACAGGGCCTGTGCGTGTCCACAGAGGGATGGAATTGGTAAGGGCATCACGACTGGGCACACTAGAGAGGATTTGCAGTTCCTGGACACTGCGGTATGTGCAGACAGGCCCACTCCCATGGGGAAGTTATACCTACCCTGTTGGAAAGGGAACAGTAGGGGAGCCCTAAGTGGAAAAAGGGATAGAGTGGGCCTGTTGAGGTGCATGGGGGCTTACATGTACACCCGTCCTCAGGTTCCAAGTCATGCATGGTCACAACATAGCATATTTGGGCGTACCTATGGCCGCTGGGAGATAGAGCTAGTCAGTCACTCACAATAGGATTGGTGCTGCGACAGGGGCAGCAGGCCAGATATTTTGCCGGACGAAATTAAGGTAGTATATTTTCCGAAGTGGTGTGGGTGCTGGGACATTTGATCGTGCGATGGGCCACTTATCATCAACAACAGCTGTGGGAGTTGAAGCTGGTGGGCTTTGAGAGTGTTTCCCCTATTTGTGTGATTAATTTCTGGGCCCCTTTTTTCAGATGGCACATATTCGTAGGTGAGTGGAAGACTCTGTGTTATGTGGGGGACTGCAGTTCTCAGAGTTGGTTATCCTACATCAAGGGGGTAAGGTTATGTTTGGGCTTGAACACAGGGCCGCGAGTGAGGCTCAGTAGTTGGGGTTCACCCGGTTGCATAAGACGTTTTCAGAATAGCGCGGTCTCCTGGTGCCATGGCATAAGTGGGTGCCAAGACTACGGTCAAGGGCCTTTCGTAATATTCCGGTCAAGTACCTAGAAGGCCGGATAGCCTGGCTGTGCCTGGGGCAGGGCCCAGCTTAGGAATACACACCAAAAATATGCATAGTGAGCATATGGGCCACTGCACTGGTATGTGCACATTTACCGGGGACTCAGGCTATGGATCCGTGGCATTTGAGTCTGACATGGCTATGGGCCTGGGGATCTATGGGACCTAGTTGTTCGGAAGTTAGCTTCTGGTGGGGAGGGTGAAGGACGGGTTGGCCCTGGTCGCCCTTGTGGCGGTTAGGAGGCCACATAAAGTGACTTACATTGTTAAGGGGAGTCCTCTTGCATACTCCCTAGGCCAGCACTGAGGGGGAGAGAGGGTAAGTTCACCCCAGGGAGAATGGTGGCACCGGCTGGGGGCAAGGGCGCCACCTTACAATCTAGGGCATAGGGCAGCAGCCCCTGGTTATTCCTTACAACCCCCCCCCCTTCGGCAGCCTGGTGGTGGAGGTGTTGCGTGACGATTCAATATTGTATCTAAATTTCCTGATTCATGCCCTTATATAGGTATAATTCACATTGCCCTTATTTAGGCATAGAAATCCAGTCCTTATTTAGGCATTGCTCATGCTAACCAAATTCAGGCATGGTCAACTACATCCAATCCTCTTCATCACAACGAGTTCTTGGAAAACCAGACTCTTAAGCCTTTAGGACTTCCCCTTGCTTGGATATTGATTTCTCCAAGAACTCATTTATTATGCATGAACATCTATTTCTTAGGGGTTCGTTCATAATGTTCTTATGCCCAAATTTTACGTCAAAACTGGCATTCCTAAACACCTTCAAGGTATAAATATGCCTTCACTTGCTATGGCAAGGCACGGTGCGGTTCGACTACCTACTTGCATGATGCGGCTCGCCACAGCAAGTCCAGAAGGAAGTCAAGTCCCCAAATGATGTACTGACCAGACGCTGTCATCCTCCTTGCATAGAATCCAGCTCTAGTGTTTATGACTCCCCTTGCGGGGTGTTAGAGATCGAGTCCCGGGAAAGAGATACCAACCTCTCTCATTCTAAGGTATGGAGCTGATTAGAACCTAGAGAAACTTTTGGCAACTCTTGGCATAACTAAATCAGACTAAGCCAGCACCTACTTCTTCCCTTGTACTGCACCTAGGTTAGGTACACTGGGGTAAGATTATTTTAGAGCATCAGATGAGTTTTTAGCCTGTGTTATTTATGTATGTATTTTATTGAATACATGTAATAGCTACAAGACATGCCATTACAGTATTATTTTATCTTACTGCTAACCCTGTACATTTTATACTTTGCAGTCTGTGTTACGATTGCAGCAGTTCATATCTCTTACATGAGAAATAAGACTGTTCAATAAACCCTTTTTATTGAAACGCCTGTCTCTCTATTTCTTTGCAACTCTGTAGGAACGAAGCATGCACGATTGACTGAGTGAAACGGTTATACATTGTTTCCATGACTCTGAAGATTTTGTTCCGACTCTAAAGGCAAGAAAGTTGTCATGTTTATGCAGTTGTCAGAAACGAATCCCTTCTTGTATTTTCGAGAACGTTTCTAGTGACCTCTGAGTTAGCTGGCACACACAAGTAATTACCTTTATTGTACTCGATAGAGACATACTGACCTCAGTCCTATGTCACAACTATTGTGTTTATTATTCCAATACGCAGAGCCTATCAGACATATAGTAACTACACTACAGAGGGATGGACCTCTAGGGTGGTGGACAAGGTCCAGATGTCAGAGGCTCACCTTTCAAGGACGCAGGTGTGTTGCTCCTTGCATGGTTCTCAGGTAAGGGGCGCGAGCCAGAAGGCTCCTTAGTGCTAGAGCAATAGACAACATTCTTTGTATATAAATTGAGCTCTGTCATACTTGCTGATGGATTATGATTTCATGATCAACTTAAATGTAAATATTGTTTAGAGATTGATTTGATAAATCCATATTGTATGGAGTTTGAATTGTATGAATTATATATTGTCATGTTTGTGTGATGGTTTGTAATAAACATGGCCTTTTTTACCACAGCTCTTTTCAAGTATTGATTTGTGGGTTCGGATGGGGGCGGGCCGGGAGCAACCTGGGGGGGTCTGGGTCCTATGGAAAAGCGTGTACTATCGGAAAGCGCGCCATTACAACATGCCCCCCTGGGAACCCGGCCACGCCTTCGTGGCTCTTCATCGACGGATTTGGCGAGACTAAGGAAAGAATTACTTCAGAGGCAACGACGTGACGTCACTTCTGGATGGGCAGGCAATGAGGGAGGAGGAGAGGGCGGGGCCAGTGAAAGCAGCGTGAGATAGGCGCTGGTGGCGAGCATTGTTTTAAGGAGGATTCTAGTCGAGTGTGTGGCTGAATTAAGAACCACCACTCGTTTTAATTCATTGTGTACAACTTGGTCAATTTTAAAAACAAGATCGATTTTTTTAAAAACTGTGTGGGTGATTTGCTGGCATAATTTGTTTCATTGCACCTTTGCACTTTGCCTATTTGCACTTCCCCGGTCGGTCCCCGTTCCGTCACGGCTATCTGTGCCGCTTGAACGGAGGGACGCGACTCATCCCCCTGCAGACTACAAAGCGCCAGATTCAAGCAGCCTCACTGGTGAGAGCGATTTAGAAAAGGGGGTGGTGATGAACAGAGTGTCTGAATTAAGCAGACCACTCTTACCCAGTCCAAAGATCAGGGCTTGATCCATCACCGTTATTTATCTCACTGCACCATCCCAGCTCAGAACCTGGCTATATGCAAATCAGTCTGTCCCTGGCCCAGTGCATCATGGGAACAGGGCAGACTAAACTACCAAGCCAATTCTTCACCAGAAAGGAGACAAGCTACCGGGGACCGGTTTCTGGCATTTCAGCCGTCTTCGGCCCGGCTTGCTTGAATCCTGATGGTACAGTGAGAAAGGGACTCATGTCTGAGTATACCCTGCCACACCTATAGTGGCCAAAAACAATTTAGAAAAGGGGGTGGTGATGAACAGAGTGTCTGAATTAAGCAGGGCCGGGGTCAGACTAATTTGCATATAGCCAAGTTCTGAGCTGGGATGGTGCAGTGAGCTGAAAAACGGTGATGGATCAAGCCCTGATCTTTGGACTGGGTAAGAGCGGTCTGCTTAATTCAGACACTCTGTTCATCACCACCCCCCTTTTCTGAATAATTTTTGTCCACCATAAGCCTGGAAGGGTATACTCAGATGTGAGTCCCTAGCTCATTGCACCATCAGGATTCAAGCAAGCCGTGCCGAAGACGGCTGAAATGCCAGAAACCGGTCCCCGGTAGCTTGTTTCCTTCCCAGTATAAGAATTGGCTTGGTAGTTTGGTCTGCTCTGTTCCCATGATGCACTGGGCCAGGGTCAGACTAATTTGCATATAGCCAAGTTCTGAGCTGGGATGGTGCAGTGAGCTGAAAAACGGTGATGGATCAAGCCCTGATCTTTGGGCTGGGTAAGAGTGGTCTGCTTAATTCAGACACTCTGTTCATCACCACCCACTTTTCTGAATAATTTTTGTCCACCATAAGCGTGGAAGGGTATACTCAGATGTGAGTCCCTAGCTCATTGCACCATCAGGATTCAAGCAAGCCGGGCCGAAGACGGCTAAAATGCCAGTAACCGGTCCCCGGTAGCTTGTTTCCTTCCCAGTATAAGAATTGGCTTGGTAGTTTGGTCTGCCCTGTTCCCATGATGCACTGGGCCAGGGTCCGACTAATTTGCATATAGCCAAGTTCTGAGCTGGGATGGTGCAGTGAGCTGAAAAACGGTGATGGATCAAGCCCTGATCTTTGGACTGGGTAAGAGTGGTCTGCTTAATTCAGACACTCTGTTCATCACCACCCCCTTTTCTGAATAATTTTTGTCCACCATAAGCGTGGAAGGGTATACTTAGATGTGAGTCCCTAGCTCATTGCACCATCAGGATTCAAGCAAGCCGGGCCGAAGACGGCTGAAATGCCAGAAACCGGTCCCCGGTAGCTTGTTTCCTTCCCAGTATAAGAATTGGCTTGGTAGTTTGGTCTGCCCTGTTCCCATGATGCACTGGGCCAGGGTCAGACTAATTTGCATATAGCCAAGTTCTGAGCTGGGATGGTGCAGTGAACTGAAAAACGGTGATGGATCAAGCCCTGATCTTTGGACTGGGTGTGAGAGTGGTCTGCTTAATTCAGACACTCTGTTCATCACCACCCCCTTTTCTGAATAATTTTTGTCCACCATAAGCGTGGAAGGGTATACTCAGATGTGAGTCCCTAGCTCATTGCACCATCAGGATTCAAGCAAGCCGGGCCGAAGACGGCTGAAATGCCAGAAACCGGTCCCCGGTAGCTTGTTTCCTTCCCAGTATAAGAATTGGCTTGGTAGTTTGGTCTGCCCTGTTCCCATGATGCACTGGGCCAGGGTCAGACTAATTTGCATATGGCCAAGTTCTGAGCTGGGATGGTGCAGTGAGCGGAAAAACGGTGATGGATCAAGCCCTGCTCTTTGGACTGGGTAAGAGTGGTCTGCTTAATTCAGACACTCTGTTCATCACCACCCCCTTTTCTGAATAATCACTGGTGAGAGCAGCGTGAGATAGGCGCTGGTGGCGAGCATTGTTTTAAGGAGGATTCTAGTCGAGTGTGTGACTAAATTAAGAACCACCACTCGTTTTAATTCATTGTGTACAACTTGGTGAATTTTAAAAACAAGATTGATTTTTTTAAAAACTGTGTGGGTGATTTGCTGGCATCATTTGTTTCATTGCACCTTTGCACTTTGCCTATTTGCACTTCCCCGGTCGGTCCCCGTTCTGTCACGGCTATCTGTGCCGCTTGAACGGAGGGACGCGACTCCTCCCCCTGCAGACTACAAAGCGCCAGATTCAAACAGCCTCGCTGGTGAGAGCAGCGTGGGATAGGCGCTGGTGGCGAGCATTGTTTTAAGGAGGATTCTAGTCGAGTGTGTGACTGAATTAAGAACCACCACTCGTTTTAATTCATTGTGTACAACTTGGTGAATTTTAAAAACATTGATTTTTTAAAAAACTGTGTGGGTGATTTGCTGGCATAATTTGTTTCATTGCACCTTTGCACTTTGCCTATTTGCACTTCCTTGGTCGGTCCCCGTTCCGTCACGGCTATCTGTGCCGCTTGAACGGAGGGACGCGACTCCTCCCCCTGCAGACTACAAAGCGCCAGATTCAAACAGCCTCGCTGGTGAGAGCAGCGTGAGATAGGCGCTGGTGGCGAGCATTGTTTTAAGGAGGATTCTAGTCGAGTGTGTGGCTGAATTAAGAACCACCACTCTTTTTAATTCATTGTGTACAACTTGGTGAATTTTAAAAACAAGATCGATTTTTTAAAAAACTGTGTGGGTGATTTGCTGGCATAATTTGTTTCATTGCACCTTTGCACTTTTCCTATTTGCACTTCCCCGGTCGGTCCCCGTTCCGTCACGGCTATCTGTGCCTCTTGAACGGAGGGACGCGACGCCTCCCCCTTACAGTTTCACTTCCCGGGGCTTTCCTTATTTGAAATGTGCCCACGGCTGCGCAGCGGACATGCGCAGCTGGCACGCCGATGGCCCGCTGAAGGCGCGCCAAAGGCAAGCCCGTCTGCGCCCGTCCGCGATCGGAACGCGGCCAGGGCCTGTCATGCTGCCGGTTTGAGTTTGGGCGCAGCCAGGATTGTCTGGTCTAGAGAGGAGCTACTGGCAGTGGATTCAGAACAGCTTTGCAAAGCCCATTCTCTTGATCTTGCAGCTGACCTGAGTCCACAGGCCTGCCCTCTCTGCGGCATCTCGTTGAGATGGGCCACTCTCTCTGGATCATGCTCTCTTAATAAATTGAACGCTCAGCCTGACTCTTGCTGTTGTAGCATGAAAGCAGGTCTTGTAAACTGCCGGTCCCTGCCTAAACATGCCGATTACATCTGGCTATTGCTTGAGGACGGTGAGTGGGATGTGCTGTTTCTAACTGAAACGTGGCTGAACGACCACACTATGTCCACCGTCGCCCTAGCGGTGCCACTTGGCTTTAAAATGAGCTTCTCTAATCGGGGGGATGAAAGAAGGGGTGGGGGCGTGGCCCTTCTTTTCAGAGATTGTTACACGCTCACATCCTCAATACCCACTACGATTGCAGGGGTGGAAGGCTTGTCTTTTTGCCTACAAATCAACCCACGCCAGTCACTGGCTGGACTGGTTATTTACCGTCCTCCAGATTGCTCAGAGGCGACCTCTATGGCGCTTATTGACACCATTGTCCAAAGCTCCATCCTTCACTCTTACTTTACAGTGGTTGGGGATTTTAATGTGCATGCCGAGATAGCAGCCTGCCCGCTGGCGGAGCGGCTTATTTCGACCATTAGTGCCGCAAACTTGGCACTATTCAGTACAGCTCCCACACATAAAGCAGGTCATATGCTTGACCTGATTTTCTCTAACATCAGTGATCTGTCGGTGGGTACACCGCAACAGTTGATTTGGTCGGATCATGCACTGATCCCGTTTTTGGTCAGGCTACCGGGTGATGGGCCCGAGACTGGGAGACGTTCCTTTTTGCAGCGACAATGGAAAAGATTGGTCCCTGGAACCATGGGTCCCGCCCTGGCTCGAAATCCCCTGGCACTGTCCTCCAATGTAAATAAGGATGCAGTGGCTATGTCAAAATGGATAGGCGACATGGTGACATCTATTGCACCTGCAAAATGGGCAATGTCCCGCAGGGGCTCCACCTCTGCACCATGGTTCTCTTCGGAGCTAAGGGCGGAGAAGTCAGCCTGCAAGAAGCTAGAGAGACTTTGGAGGGTGAAATATTGCACTCAGGCGAGGTCTCGCTAAAAAAACGCTATCCGGGCTTTTCACAAATCTATAAAAATTGCTAGAAAACTTTTTTTTGCACCTCCATTCAACAAGCAGAACATTCCAGCAAAGAAGTGTTCAAGATAGTGCAGTCCTTTTTTAAACCTAGATGCATTGAGTTGGATGTGACTCCGTCAAACAAACTATGCAACAATATTTCTGAATATTTTGAGAATAAAATTCTGAAAGTGTTTGACTCTTTTAGTCCTGCAAGTCGTATTGTTAAATCTGACGTAGTGGAGAATAGAGCTCCACAACTGACCTTATGCCAATTCCAACCAGTTACACTGGATGTGGTCATGCAGGAAATAAACAGATGTAAATCAGGATCTCCTGATGATCCCTGCCCACCAAAGCTTTGGAGTTTGATGGCGGAATTCATTGCGCCTACTCTCCAACACATATGGAATACCTCCATCTCTACCGGAGTGTTCCCGGAGAGCTGGAAGCATGCCACCTTACTCCCATTGAAAAAAAAGCCAAACGGTGCTCCTGAAGATTTAAGCAATCTCCGTCCCATCTCTTTACTGGCTGCTCCCGGCAAAATGTTAGAAAAATTAATCCAGCGGCAACTAAACAAATTCACGGAAGAGAGCAAGGTTCTCCATGAAACACAATCAGGCTTTAGATCCGGTTTTAGCACCGAGACCGCCTTGATCGAAGTTGCCGAATCAGTCAGGTGGTTGCTGGATTCAGGAGCATCGGCAATGCTGGTGCTCCTGGATCTATCGGCCGCCTTTGACACGGTGGATCATGGCAGGCTATTACAACGCCTGGCCGAGATCGGCCTTCAGGCCCAGGCACTGGGATGGCTCCACTCATATCTGTCCGGCAGATCTCAGAAGGTGGCTTTAGGCGCCTTCTCCTCAGAATCCAAGAGCCTGAACTGCAGGGTCCCACAGGGATCAGCTCTTAGCCCGCTGCTCTTTATTATTTATTTGGCCCCGCTGTTAACGCTGATTGCCAATTGGGCAGTCACCGCAATTTCGTACGCTGATGACACCCAATTAGTTTTCCCGTTTTCTGAGGTATCAGAGGCAGCCTTTGCTAACTTCAGGGGCTGCCTTCGCGATGTGGCCTGCTGGATGAATATCAACAAATTGAAATTAAATGCGGGTAAAACAGAGGTTATCTTTTTTGGGAAAGGTGCCCACCCTCCTGCCGAGCTCTGGTGGCCGCCCGAGATCGGCTCTGCACCAATTCACAGCATAAAGGCAAAAAATTTGGGGGTTACATGGGATGATGGTCTATCCTTTGCCCCCCATATACAGCAGGTCGTTGGAGGCTGCATCAGTAAACTTAGAAACCTACGGAGACTTCTTCGACTGCTCCCGGAGGGCTGCCGAAAAACGGTTATTCATGCCATGATTACCTCGAGGCTTGATTATGCCAACGGCCTTTATTTAGGCCTCCCGAAATTTCTGATACAACGGTTGCAAACTGTTCAGAATTCGGCAGCAAGATTGTTAAGGCACGTTCCTTTCAAACACCACATTTCCCCACACTTACGCAGGCTACATTGGCTACCTGTGGCCAGTCGTATAAAATTTAAGGCGCTTACCCTGGCCTATAGAGCCTTACATGGGACTTGCCCGAATTATTAAAAAAAACGACTGCCTAGATACTCTCAGGCCAGACTCCTACGTTCTAACCACAAGGTTCATCTCCACGTCCCTCGAGTGGAAAGGGCTCGCTTGGGTTGCAGAACTTTTTCCGCAAATACGGGACTTCTTTGAAACACCCTGCCGCCTGAAATACAACAAGCACCCTCAGAGCCTAGTTTTAGGAGTTTACTGAACACATGGCTTTTCACGCAATAATTTTAACTTCTTCGCACTGTGACTCTTACTGCTCACCCTAGTGTCGGGACATTCCTCTGGAGGTAGTCGCTCGCGCTTTATAAAATTCAGTATTATTATTATTATTATTTAGGGCAACTTGCCCAGGTCCTCGTCCTCTCTTCCTTACGGCGCCGGCCCCGTGGTCAGGGGACTACTGTGAATCTCCCACCCACCCAGCCCTTGGAGTTAGAGCTTGGGAAGGCATAGGATGGTGAACTAAGAGTGGCGGTAAGGAGGCCACATAAAGTGACTTACATTGTTAACAGGAGTCCTCCTGCATACTCCCTAGGCCAGCACTGAGGGGGAGAGACGGTAAGCTCACCCCAGGGAGAGTGGAGATATCGGCTGGGGGCAAGGGAGCCAGCTTACAATCTAGGGCATGGGGCAGCAGCCCCTAGTTATTCCCTACGAGCCCCCTTTGGCAGCCTGGTAGTGGAGGGGTAGGCCTCTAGGGTGACAGACAAGGTCCAGATGTCAGGGGCTCACCTCTCAAGGATGCAGGTGGGTTGTGCCTTGCGTGGTTCTCAGTTAAGGGGCGCGAGCCAGAAGGCCCCTTAATGCTGGAGCTATAGACAACATTCTTTGTATATAAATTGAATTCTGTCATACTTGCTGATGAATTATGAATTTATGATCAACTTAAATGTAAATATCATTTAGAGATTGAATTTGATAAATCCATATCCTATGGAATTTGAATTGTATTAATTATATATTGTCAAGTTCAAAGTTCAAAAGACCTTTATTCGAATTTCATAAAATTCATAAAAGTACCACAATTAAAAACAACAATTCATTTACATTAAACATTATTGCACAGATTTCATGACTAAAATGTAATACAATTCTATTCTGTTGAGGACAATTTCAGGGATTTTCCATCGTTTTGCGCACTTGTGTTATTAGTCTCAAAAAAGTGCTAGTGCGGAAGATTAATTCATCAGAATCCAGGGAAACCAACATTCTATAAGACTCCTTAAGTGAGAGTGGTCTGTGTTTCTTAAAATATGGGGTTAAAACCATTTAATATATCTTCAGTAAAATTTGCAGAAGAATAGGAAGTGCAGATCATCCTGTGGACTAACACCATCGCATGGACAGGGGTTAAAATCTGTACTATGTCGGTAACCCAAAGGGAAAGACAACAAAAATGTTACTGAGCGCGCTCTTAAACGAAACAAAAGTGATCTCTCCCAACTGGTCATAGGTAGGGAGAGATAGGGCGGGAGCGGTTGCCTACACAATTCATTTCCCAAATATTTTCCGACAGTTGATTTCGTTAATTCTCTTCCCACCCGTTCAGAATTATAAAGTGCATACAGTGCATGTTTAACCTCAACTTTATCCGTAGGCTCAAACTTGGTGGGGTCTGAAAATAGATTGCCTCTGTCTACGGCGCTCAATGATTTAAAAACTCCTGAGAGTCATGGAATCGCCATACCATGATCACAATTTAAGGAATCTTTTATGATATTTTGTGTGAGGGTAGCTGAATTGTTCCTCCAAACCCTAATCCAGAAAGGTGCTGGTCTGGCTCTAATAAAATCACTTACATAAGGAAGATTTAGTTCATTATGGCAAATATAATCGGAGGATGAGATTAGAGCGCCCAATATTTTCCTGCAAAAACAGCTTTCTTCCCGCTGGATACATGGGCTGTTCCCCAACCCCCAGACCTCAGCTCCATATGAGGCAACAGGTAAGCACTGTAATCTAAATTCTTTTAAAATAGCTCTAGTGGCACCTATTTTCTTCGGGCGGGGCAAGCTCAGAATAGAATTGGTGGCTTTCAAGAACTTGCTCGTGGCGTGGGCCAAATGCCCACTCCATGAGCCGTTCGCAGCGAAAACCACTCCTAGATAAGGAAATGTAGGGACAGATTCGAGTTTATCTGTACCTATCTGTATGGTATTGAGCTTCCTTTTCCCGGGGCTACATGACATGATAAATGATTTTTTTAAATGTACCCGCAGATCTAATCCCTCCATAAAATAAACAAAATTTTGAACAAGCAGACAGAGGGCATTTGTTGTGCGGCCCATGAGCACCGCATCATCTCCGTATAATAGCACTGGTAGGGGTTTCCCTAGGATTATCGGAACATCACTAGTAACTTTTTTCAGACTTCTGGATAGACCATTAATAGAGATGATAAACAGCAGGGGTGCTAAAACGCACCCCTGTCTCACCCTCCCTACCGATGTCAATAGCTCCAGAAACGTCACCGCCCATCCCAATTTTGACCTGGGCTTTTAAGTCGGTATGGAGGTAGGCCAGGAAGCCGACAAGGGCGTCGTCTAACCCGTAATTTTGTAGGATTGTCCAGAGTTTGGATCTATTCACTAGATCAAAAGCGGATGAAAGATCCATAAAATCAAGGCAGGTGGGGGACGACCAAGCAATACTATACTTATCAATTATCAGTTTTAGGTTCAAGCATTGCTCTACTGTCCCCATCCCACTCCGGAATCCCATCTGGCACGGGTCCAGTAAGTCTGTGTCTTCAGTCCATTCAAGTACCCTGTTATAAATTACTTGTCCCAAAATTTTTAAGGTGTTGTCCAAAAGGGAGATCTGGCGGTAGTTAACTGGTTCCGACCTGTCTCCCTTTTTAAAGATTGGGACGATAGTACTAGTTGCCCAAGTGGCAGGCATAGCCGCTGTTGGTAGGCTGTTAAAGACATTAAGAAAAATTGGTCCCCATAGGTCCGGCTTATACTTGATAATGTCAATAGGCAAACCGTCAGGACCAGGCGCCTTGTTTTCAAGGCTCTCTTTTATAGCTATTTCTACTTCGTGGGCTTCAATCTGTAGACCACGCAATTGTCCTGGGGTAGGAATTATCAGCTCCTCAGGCGGTGATGCATACATTTTAGAGAAATGGGTCTCCCATACACTGCTAGTTATGTTACAGCTAATTGGTGTGAGCTTCTTACCCATTTCTCTTGTTTTCCTGACTGCGGACAAAAAGGGCCCGCTGCCTCCCAGATTTGCGCTGGTAACCAGCGATTCCCACTGTTCAGAAAGTTGTGTAGCCTTTCTTTCTGCTATTTTGGTTTTATACTGTTTCCTGGCTATCTGAACGGTCGCTTTGCACCCAGGTTTGGTATTAAGTGCCCTTCTTAATTCCTTATTTGCTAGTGAGCAGGCTGAGTCAAACCACCTTGGTTCTTTACCTTCCTTAGGTAGCGGGACTGACAGGAGAATTTTTATGGTTGAGCACAGTTTTTCAAAGTCGGCAATTATCCTATGGTGATTGCCGTCCATGGATGAGCAAGACTTAATCAGATGCGGGTATTCAATCTGTACGCTATCCATAATTGCCCCACTGTCAACCCCCCTCCATTTTAGTTGCAATCCATCAGTCGAGGGTGTGATATCCCTTGCGCCATTTAGGTTTGCGTAAACCGGACTGGGAGCAAGGTTCAAAGTTACTATAAGAGGGTTATGGTCGCCAAATGTTGTCACCATCACTGTCGACTTTACTATACAATCTATTAAATGAGGTGACATAAAAATATAATCAATGGTAGAACTGCTATCCCTGCTTGTGAACGTGGGGGCATGAGGGGCACTAGTACTAAGACCTGTTGTCATGGCGTCACCAAGGGTAAATTCAATTAGTATATTAGCTAATTCAGTACCCCTTCGTTCCGCCTGGTCTTAATGGGTCCTATCCTCAGTCCCGTGGTTCTTTGTTAACTTTGCATTAAAGTCACCCCCAATTAAAATCCCTGACCCATCATCAGTTAGTGGGCTGAATTCCAGGTTATGTAAAACCTTTGACAGTGCCTCAAAGTTCTTGTTTGGTACACAATAGAAATCATTATTATAAAAATTGATTAAATAAATCTTGGTCTTTGACTTTAGCTTATATTCAAGAATTTGAATGTTCGGATTCCCATTAGACAAATCCCTGATTGAACCACCAGCCAAAATCTTGATCCC